>NW_028270168.1:5017559-5330309 GCF_037043375.1 Chiloscyllium plagiosum
ATCCTTCTTTAAGATAGAAAGTTTAGTCACTCCTTGAAATAATTCAGGGAAAATTGTTGCAAATAATATTTGATGTTTTGACTCATACAAGAGAATGAATGTGCTGGTATTATGAAGGTGTGGTGTATGGTACCTTTAAGAAAGTTAAAAGCTAGCAGAACTTACCTGACAGTGCCATATGTTCTCAACTAGACACAATGTAGTATGTCATCCAGCAGTCAGTGTAGCTGGTTGCCTGGAGACAAAAACAGATTTCAGTTTAGCCAATCAATTTACATTATACCCCAAAATGCCAACCTCCAATCAAGTTTGAATTTAGTATATTGACAATATTAAAAACCAATGAAGAAGTCTAATTCTTTGGGGTATAAGACGGGAAAAATTGAACAGTTGGAAGAGAACTGCTACAAGATGTAGACTGCTAGTCAGAACTGTCTGAGAGGTACCTGTCTAGAGAAGGAGTTTGCGCAGAGAAAAATATCAACAACGACCTGGAAGGCAAATCTGCAAAGAGAAGATTCGACTGCAGGCTGGTTTTGAAATTTGAATTTTTCAGTAAATCTTAATCAGGGATTTTATCGGAGTAGTATTATAAAAGGGAAAGTAAAAGATAGGTTAGAAGAAGGAGTCGTTGTTACTTGTTAGTTAATTATTCTTATACTTTATTTATACTTTAAGAAATAAAGTTGTTAATTTTTAACTTTAAATAGTTCTTGGCCTATTGGATTTTCACAGATTATTGCACGGGGTAAATCTTTTCTGTGTTGCTGGTTTAAATTAAGCAGGAGGATTTACCTCCTGTCGTAACAGTTTGGGGGCTCGTCCGGGATCTGAAGCCAGGACCTCTTGCTTGATTTTTGAGTTAGTAGCACATCCTTGCAGACTAGTATCTGCTCTGAGCTAATTTTGAGTAGTCAGAACTGCTGCACTGAACTGCAGATGAGGCTTGAGCATTTCCCGAAGGTTGATTGAATAGAATAGCAATTTATTGTCACTTGTATTTAAGATAAGAAGAGTATAGGCCACCACAATTTGGCATTGTTTTAATGAGAAATTATTAAAATAAATTATTGAGACGAAGTTAGGACAAAGTTCATCTTTTTTTCCCTTCATGGCTCCTGGGTTTATGGAGTGGTTATGGGATGCTGTTGCTGAAGCTGCCCCTGGGGCTAACATTGCAAGGATTTCCGGACTGTACCAGCAGCACTGTCACTACCAAAGCCATTGCATCATTGGCATTTCTCCAGAAGGGACAGATTAGGTCCAACAAGCCACCATCACTTCAATCACGGCCACAGTACCACCACAGCCACGAGCTTATTATTATTTAGAGATTTATATTATTTATAAAGTGGAAATGCCTTAACTCCCCACTTCTAATCCTCTTCCTGCATTGTCTAAAATTCAAAACCTGAGAAATTGCACCTGGAACAGAAGGTTGCTGAGAAAATGATATCAATTAATGTCATGTCGCTTCTAATGTTTGTTCACAGCACCCCCTCCACAGATTAGCAGCCAGTTTTCAAACATGAAGGAGATAAACAGTTGATTAAAAATGGAGGGAAGCAATGGTTAAAATGTCATTTGATTTTGGATGCCCCACATTGCACTCCCAAGTAATTTGAGGGTCACTATTGAAGTTTTATACTAGCGTGAAGTATCTAATTTCTGCCAGTGCTGTGATCTTCTTCTGAGTAATGGGAATATCTTGTATTTTTCACAACAAACAATTTGCCAAGGCAGAGCTTTCATTTCTGGCCTCCTGACAAAGCTGGAGTGAGTTTGTTCTTTATATTTTGCATTCTTAGGAACCCAGATTTGAAGTAAGCTTTTGAAAGATTTATGTTCCATTCTGCATTTCTGATCTGGCATGGTGTGTCTTTTGAACTTTAAAGTGCTGACAAATCAGGACAGAGATTCCATATCATCCAGTTAGATCATTTATTAAATGCCTCTTGAATGCTCTTCCTTTTTTGAACAGAGTTGAAAGTCACCAGAAAGAACAGGTAAATAAAGACAACAGATTATTCGACATCTTGAATGCAGAAGTTTGGCTGAGCTGGAAATGCAGATGTAGGAAACATTGATCCGAACTCCGATATGACCTGTGTGCCAATGGAAGCAAAATTATAATATTTTTAACATCTGGTGAGGGATAGTTTCTCCCCAGAAGGCAAAGATGTGTGATAAATTTCAAACACATTTCTGTGATCAGAATGCCCATTGTCGATTTTTAATTTTTTGGCAATCTAACTAATCCCCATCAAATTTATGTTCCTTTGAGGCTCACTGCTGGGTGCCATGTTGAATCATTTTGACTGTCTTTTCCCTTTCCCAGTTCCTTTGCATTTCTATTGACCTTATTTTGATGTTGACTGATTTCAAAGTTTCTCTGCCCTTCAAATTCTGCTTTTGAAATTCTGAACATCTACAGCTTTTATCCAATGGCCAGTTAGAGATTGAAAATACAGAAATTGGGCAAAAGAGAAATTTTCAAAAGTTACAAAACCCAAGAGTGAAGGATTTTTCTTCTGAACTTAGAGAAAAGCGCACCAATATTTTGTTAAAATGCCTCTTCCAGTTCCTCTTCCAACTGCTGTTTTGAGAAATGTCCTTTTGAAAGAATAGGAAGCCTAAATTAAATAAGCACCTGTTGGTTTGCAGTGATTGGTCCACACTGGTATGGTTGAAAAACAAGTGACCTCATGGAGGTGGGATTATCTTGCTACATATCTTGACATCATGAGTTGGATGATGTTGGTGTCCCAATTGCTGGGGTCAGTGGTCAAGATCTTTGAGTGGAAAGTGATAGATGAAGTCAGAACCTGCTTTACACATTTTGGTTTCTCCTTTCACTCTTAGACCACTGTAAACCTTTTTTTTAATGAAATTCATGACTTGAGCCATGATCCTCCAGTCCTCCTTATTAGGACAACTCTAGGATGACCAACCTTTTGTGAAGGAAACTTGAAGTGAAGGAAAAAGCGAAAATGGTTACCTAAGGCATTGTGATGTTGCTTTGAATAATAGTCTCTCAATCCCCATTTTCCAAATTTTAGGACTTTTAGGTCTAATTTAAATCAGTGTAAAGCAGTTGTGTAAAACAGTATGATGTCAACTAAATTATGTGCTTTACCGCTGGAGAAACTTGCAAAAGAATATCCATTCATACTAAAATGGATAAGTAAAGCACACATATCTTCCCTATTGGCAGAATCAAAAATAGACCCATGATGTAAAAGAGACAATCATTTGGAGAATGAACATTGCTGTGCCTGGGGTAGATAACCTGTGACATATCATATTCATTTAAAATTGTTCTACTAAATTAAACATTTCATATGGAAGCTCTAATCACATCAAATTAACACAAGAGGTTTATTTTGATATTAACTAAAATATCATATTTGATCAAACATACTACACATTTTCCTCACCCTAACGAATAAATTAATTTCAAAAGTCAAGTCTTAAATTCAGTAGAACAACAGTATGCTTTCTTTTTAAATTTAACTATGTGCTCTTATTTTGGCTAATCTGACAAAATATTTTCATTTCTCCGATTTCAAATGTTTATATGACACTATAATCTTCAATATATTATGTGTAAGCCTGTTTACAGATATAAATAGCAAGATCATATGTAGGCAGTTTAAAATAAACCATCTTGGTTTTTACTTTTTAAATTTGTTTTAACTATAGGTGCTTCTATAAAGTGTAGGAGTTCACAACCCAACACCTATTCCAATGCTGCTAACATTAACATTCAGAGAGTAAACCATTTCAACTGTACTAAAGGAGAACACACACATCACCAAATCACCAGCCATAATAAAAATGTCAGCTTCTAAGGAACTTTGTAATGGCTCTGAAGAAACCGAAGGTGTTCCTTTGGCCAATGGGTCTCTAGATGTAAAAGATGGTCAGTATTCAAATGCATACACTTATAATGAAGCAGATACTCTGATTCAAATGGATTCAGTTGGTATTTGTCAGACTAGGAAAACAAAAAGCTGTTATAACGAGGAAAGTCTTAAGTCAGACATAGGATCAGACAAATCCAGCATTGGTAAAGCTGAAACCAATGAAGTTACAAAAGAAAAAATGTCCTCTGATTCACTCCATAGAAGTTTTCCAAATGCTACAATGGGAACTGGGAAAAGAAATATTAACAACATTGTGGCATTGCTGAAAAACAAATGTGGCAATGGCAAAAGTAATTTATACCCTGTAGTAACTTTAAGAGATATCATGAAAGACTTAAATCTCTTGTCTAATGACGTGCAAAATAATGGCATCCAGCTCAGTTGTGGTGCATTTAAAATTGACTCCAGCACCTTTCAAAGTAATGGAAGCAAAGTAGCAAAAAATGAAAAGACAGGATTACAGTATAGTTTCTTTTCTTCAGTTGTGCTTGCTAGCAGTATTAGAAGTCCAGAAGAAAGCCTGCATATAGGATCTAAATCTCAGATGGCAAGCAGAAGGCAAGAAATGGATAGGACGCAAAGGAAAGAAAATACAGACCATCGCGAATGCAGGCGTGTTGAATTTGAAAAATTTGATCCAGCCAACCCAGATTCTAAAATCGAAGCTCTGATCTCATCTGCCGTGTCACCGAACAACAATAGCTTTTTTGAAAATATGTCATCATTGTACACTGTCCCGGAACATAGACACCATGTAAAGTGTGAAAGTTCTAAAGCTGGGATTCTGAAACACAACAGCCAAAATGAAGAGGAAATAAATGCTGGACTGCTTTTAACTGAAACTACATGTAAAAAATACGCTTTGAGGAAAAAACCAATGATTCAGTATAATCGAGAAAATAGTTTGGAACAAATCGAGTTTGAAAAATACTGCAAGAGTCTTTCCATTCCTTCAGCATCTGCAGAAGCGTATCAAGATTATGGAGCAGTCTCTCGTTTGCCTCTTAAAAGGACACTTTTAAATAAGAACCCAAAAACTAAATGCAAAGGCAGTCGGAAGATGTTAGTTAAAATAGCAAAAATCAATACTCAGAAGTACCAGATGTACGCAGAAAGAAAAACAAAAATGTGCCAAAAGCTTTTACTGCACAATAACGTGAGTGCAGGAGTCAAAACACATCACGTTACTCTGCCAGAGCAAAACACAGCTGCGTTACCAACAGTGAAGAAAGGTAGGAGAAGCAAGGTGATGGTGTTACCGACAAGCGATATTCCTGTCGTTATCAAAAGGAAAAGAGGTAGGCCAAGGAAAGTATTACCTGAAGGGAGCAGTGAAGCTACCAATCATGTGAAGAGAAAACCCAGGCATCACAAACTTTCTCCACCACAACCTACTTATATTGCTGGATCCAATGACAACACAACAGACTATGCAGATGTTTTGTCCAAATTGGCTTTTTTAACTAAACAGAGTCTGATCCTGGGTCGATGCTCACCACCCAGGTGTTGGTCACCTAGTGATCCGGGATCATTTCAGAGATCAGCTTCTATGCATCAGGACATGTCTCAGTTTTACCGTACATTGGCAGGTACTCGAAGAAGAGGTGGAAAAGCAGGGTGTTCACGAGGAAGGCAACTGGGGCAATTTGCAGAATCATCTTCTACTTTCAGTGATTTCTTTGAGGGCATTGGAAAGAGAAAGCGGATTTTCTTGGGTGAAACCAAGCTGTATGCCAGAAAATGCAAATGGGGCACAGAAATGAAAGAGAAACCTGTTCAAAGGAGGAAACCATATAAGCGTGCACTACCATTTCCAGAACACGGAATTTTTCGGAATATGAATGCTGAAAATTCAGAATGGGCAAGACAAAATGAAAACTTTTGGCCTGTGGGCCAAGGTTATCCTTCGAAGCAACCAATCAGAAATGGTTTGTATCCATCTTACCCTGGTATGTCTACACAATCATTTCCCAATACTATTTGGGAGTCTGGTTCTATGTCAAGGAATGGCTATTTGATGGGTTGTTTATCCTCCAACCAAAGCAGTGTCGCTCAACAAAGTCCAGGCTGCATTGCTGGCTATTTCCGGTCCTTACTTGATTCAGATGATTCGTCAGACTTGATGGATTTATCATTTTCGCAGACTGGGCAAGAATCGTGTAACCTGAGTGGAAGCTTTGGTGTCAGCAATTCAGTGCAGCCATCAAGACACTTAACTCATTACCAGGAAGGATTTGATAAAACTAATTCTCCTAGTTGCATTGGCAGCCAGCAACATACAAATCAAACAGGACAGACTTATCCACAAATGATTGCAGACAATTCAGACAATGTTGATTTCGGCTCCTCGTATCATCCTTCTGATTCAGAAACTTTCCAAAGAGTTGCTGCTCAGCCACCTCTTTCGAGACCGACAGGACTCTCATGCCAACAGACTGCAGATAGCTTTGTTCCGTATAGTAACTACAGACCGAAAGCTCAAAGTTTCAGTAATTCAGATGTGCTGCCACAACCTCGAGAGTATTCTGGTCTTGACTTTCTTGGTAACAGAGATTGCTCGTTTGGCTATGATACAAGCAATAATGTTACTTCTTCACAAGCCAATTCAACTGAGACATATAGTCATCATGTAATTGGATCAAATCTACATTTTAATAAGACGTCTTCATTTAACGCTTTTAAGCCAGATCACAGTCCTCTGACTTTACAAACATCTTTAACTTCTGAGAATCAATCTGATGCAGCCTGTTCCATGGACCACGCATCTCAGAAATATTTAAATTCATTGCAGTTATCAGCTGATACTTCCAGGATGGCGTTTTCCAGAGGTCTTCAACTGAGCTGCAAATCCAGTTTTAATCTTTGCGATGGGAATATGGCATATTTTAATCACCATTACACACCAATGTTGGATTACAACCTGAATGAGTCAAAAGACATCTTGGATATTTCAAACTATACACCCCAGAAAGTAAAGCTAAGGTCCTTTCCAGAGACTTACAGTGAATCCTCATCCCACTTTAACACATCTTTTGAGAATTCTGAAGGAGGTGTTAACATTTGTGGTAATATGGCAAGTGAAGAGAAATCTAGTCTCTCAAGTCTAGAAAAATTGATGATGGACTGGGACGAAACAGTACCTGTTGAAAGATCTGGACCGAAAGTTGGTTCCAAACGTCAGTGGAACCATCATGTCCCATTCCCCACTGATTCAAGAGCTGTGTATGGAAGACGGAAACGAGTTGATATGTCCAGCCCTTCTCAGTTGGTTTTTCCAGCTTCACCCTCATTTCCTTCTAGAAAAGGTGCATTACCAAGACAGGTGAGGAACACCAGGGGACTTTGTGCTTCAAATAAGCGAGATCAATTTATTCGCAAATCAAAGCTGTTACAGAGAACTCAAGGAACCAATCCTATATTCTCTGAAAGTGCAGACTGTGCTTTAGATTATGGCTACAGTCCAGATAGCAGTATGCCCCCAACACTTTCTAACACCCAAAACTTTCAAGTTCAAAAAAATGATCAGAAAGAATACTGTAGCTTATACTCTTCAGGCTGTTCGACACCAATGCCTGATGAAAATTATTCCCCAATATTTTCTGGCAATGATGTTCAAGAGACTCTGTATTCAGACCTAAAGCAGTCTACATTAGAAACTGAACCATTTCAAAGCCCTCACCAGCAGCTATCTGCCCAAGCACTGCAACATTCAATCAACCCTGATCATGAAGGGCTTCTGTCTGAGAACCCAGATTTTTTTAGTTTGCGCACCCCTGGGTATGTGGACAATCTAGAGTCAAGTGAAGGGAAAAAACATTCAGCTTTTTACGATGCATTGGAAAACAGCTCAGGAACAAATGTGGCTCCGAGGACAACACCAGCCAACAGAGATTTATCAGTGTCACAGCTCCAGTTTGAACCTGATAATCCACCTCTGGAACCGAGCACCAGATATTTGCAGAATTCTACCAGCTGCAGTTCATTAGTTGAGAGCAAGAAAGAAGCTGACATGCCCCTGTTTGTAATGCAGGGAAGACATAATCCACCCAGTTCTGCACCCCAAATGATCCCTCTAAATATGGTAGCACAGATGGACAAAGAAACACAGAAGATGGCGATAGATTACAGCAGTTCGGTATACGCTAATGCGATGTTATCTACAGCAAATGCTTCGCCTGCATCAAGTGATTCTTCTATTCATGTGGACAATAACTACGCAGACAAACAAGGGAACCGTAGACAGGCACCAATGGGCTTACTACTGGACCAAAATCAGGATGAGGTGTACACAGGAAATGCTTCACAGTGACTTCTGATGATATTGCAAAACATTCAGTGCAATTAGGTAAGAGCATTGATCTTCTCCTAGCTTCAGCCAGTGATGATCATTGTTTCTGATTATGCTCATGTATTGTTTGTTTATCAGTTCTGCCAGCACATTTTATATATGATGTAATGTATTACTGGTTAACATTGGGGTTATGTTCATTGTATGCCTCAAGAATTATGCTTCTGTATTCGAGTTTAGGATGCAAAGTTCTCTTTTTCTAAGCACAGAATGTGAATATATGTATGTATGTTTTAATTATAATCTAATCATTATCTTCTTCCCCATCACCTATATATATGGCATTCTTTTAGGAATCTTGATCTGATAAAGCGACAATCATTCACTCAGTGTCAACAAAAGAAAATTGTTGACTTTAATTATTTTGCCTTCCATTGTCAGCTGTGTTCCTCTTGCCTCTCAAAGTTAGTGGGAAAATACTGACTCCAACTTGATATTCCATCAAAAACAGCAACTTGAGCTGTATTCTGGCTAAATAATCAGTGTCAGCTGGAAGAAGATCTCTGACAGGCTCTCTCATTCCCCACCGAAGAAGAAGGTGCAAGACAAAAGGACTTCAATGAAAATCCTCTTCCTCTGTGTTAAGGGAGGAATGCTGAGCTTTTGTTGACATGTCAATGTTTAACTTAGAATAGAATAAGGTTTATTCTCGTGTGTTTTCAAGTAGAGGAGTACAGTGAAATGTTTACAATGTCACCTCTCAAGGCACCATCTTAAGTACAAAATGTCGAGGTACAAATCTTAGATGCTAAAAGAAGAATAAAGAACAAAATAAGTTGAATTACCATTAATTTCATCTCCAATGATTCCATCGATTTGACAGATAACTGGTTATAAGTTAGGGTCCAAAGTCACAAGACGCCAGGATATAGTCCACCAGGGTTATTTGAAATCACGAGCTGTCGGAGCTCTGTCCCTTTGTCAGGTCTGTCTTCTCAGATAAACCAGTTGAACTGCAGATTGGTATTATGTGAATTCTGATCTTGCCCACCCCAGTCCAACACCGGCACCTCCACAACATGTTTGTAAGTTAAACGTAGGGGGAGGAAAGAAAGAGCTGAATTTCAACGGTTTAATCTGAATAACTGTCCTTGACGTTAAGTTGTCATTTCACAATGTTTGGCATCAGTTGTCGTTGTAAAATTGAATTGAATCAAGAATTGGCCCAGGGGATGGTAGACACTCACTTCCTCCGCCCCCTTAAACACTCACTCCCTCCGCCCCTTTTAACACGCAATCCCTCCGTCCACTTTAACGCTCACTCACTCCGGCCCCATTAACGGTCACTCACTCCGTCCCCTTTAACACTCACTCCCTCCGTCCCCTTTAACACTCACTCTCTCCATCCCCTTTAACACTCTCTCCCTCCGTCCCCTATAACGCTCAATCTCTCCATCCACTTTAACGCTCACTTCTTCCGTCCCTTTTAACACTCACTCCCTCCGTCCCCTTTAACGCTCACTCCCACCGTCAACTTTAACGCTCACTCCCTCTGTCCCCATTAACGGTCACTCACTCCGTCCCCTTTAACACTCACTCCCTCCATCCCCATTAACGCTCAATCTCTCCGTCCCTTTCACGCTCACTCCCTCCATCCCCTTTAACACTCACTCCCTGCATCCCCTTTAACGTTCACTCCCCCCCGCTCCTTTAACGCTCACTCCCTCCATCGCCTTTAACGGTCACTCCTTCCGTCCCCATTAACGGTCACTCCCTCCGTCCCCTTTAACACTCACTCCCTCCGTCTCCATTAACGCTCAATCCCTCCGTCCCCTTTAACGCACACTCCCTCCGTCCCCTTTAACACTCACTCCCTCCGTCCCCTTTAACGCTCACTCCCCCTGCCACTTTAACGCACACTCACTCCATCCCCTTTAACGCTCACTCCCTCTGTCCCCTTTAATACTCACTCCCTCCGTCCCCATTAACGCTCATTCCTCCGTTCCTTTTAACACTCTCTCTCTCCATCCCCTTTAACACTCTCTCCCTCCGTCCCCTTTAATGCTCAATCCCTCCGTCTCCTTTAACGCACACTCCCTCCGTCCCCTTTAACGCTCACTCCCCCTGCCACTTTAACGCACACTCCCTCCGTCCCCTTTAACGCACACTCCCTCCGTCCCCTTTAACGCTCACTCCCTCCATCCCCATTAACGCTCATTCCTCTGTCCCCTTTAACACTCACTCTCTCCATCCCCTTTAACACTCTCTCCCTCCGTCCCCTTTAACGCTCAATCCCTCCATCCACTTTAACGCTCACTCCCTCCGTCCCCTTTAACGCACACTCCCTCCGTCCCCTTTAACGCTCACTCCCTCCATCCCCATTAACGCTCATTCCTCTGTCCCCTTTAACACTCACTCTCTCCATCCCCTTTAACACTCTCTCCCTCCGTCCCCTTTAACGCTCAATCCCTCCATCCACTTTAACGCTCACTCCCTCCGTCCCCTTTAACACTCACTCCCTCCGCCCACTTTAACACTCACTCCCTCCGCCCCCTTTAACACTCACTCCCTCCGCCCCCTTTAACACTCACTCCCTCCGTCCCCTTTAACGCTCACTCCCACCATCCACTTTAACGCTCACTCCCTCCGACCCCATTAACGGTCACTCACTCCGTCCCCTTTAACACTCACTCCCTCCGTCCCCATTAATGCTCAATCCCTCCGTCCCCTTTAACACTCACTCCCTCCGTTCTCTTTAACACTCACTCCCTCCGTCCCCTTTAACACTCACTCCCTCCGTCCCCTTTAACGCTCACTCCCTCTGTTCCCTTTAACGCTCTCTCCCTCCGTACCCTTTAACGCTCACTCCCTCCGTCCCCTTTCACGGTCTCTCCCACCGTCCCCTGTATCGCTCAATCCCTACGTCCCCTTTAACGCTCACTCCCTACGTCCCCTTTAACGCTCACTCCCTCCGTCCCCTTTAACGCTCTCTCCCTCCGTCCCCTTTAAGGCTCTCTCCCTCCGCCCCCTAAAACACTCTCTCCCTCCTTCCCCTTTAACGCTCTCTCCCTCCTTCCCCTTTAACGCTCTCTCCCTCCGTCCCCTTTAACGCTCTCTCCCTCCGCCCCCTAAAACACTCTCTCCCTCCTTCCCCTTTAACGCTCTCTCCCTCCGCCCCCTAAAACACTCTCTCCCTCCTTCCCCTTTAACGCTCTCTCCCTCCGCCCCCTAAAACACTCTCTCCCTCCTTCCCCTTTAATGCTCACTCCCTCCGCCCCCTAAAACACTCTCTCCCTCCTTCCCCTTTAACGCTCTCTCCCTCCGCCCCCTAAAACACTCTCTCCCTCCGTCCCCATTAACGCTCACTCCCTCCGTCCCCATTAACGCTCACTCCCTCCGTCCCCTTTAACGGTCACTCCCTCCGTCCCCTTTAACGGTCACTCCCTCCGTCCCCTTTAACGCTCACTCCCTCCGTCCCCCTTTAACACTCTCTCCGTCCGCCCCTTTAATGCTCACTCCCTCCGCCCCCTTTAACGCTCACTCCCTCCGTCCCCTTTAACGCTCACTCCCTCTGTCCCCTTTAACGCTCTCTCCCTTCGTACCCTTTAACGCTCACTCCCTCCGTCCCCTATAATGCTCACTCCCTCCACCCCCTTTAACACTCTCTCCTCTGTCCCCATTAACGCTCACTCCCTCCGTCCCCTTTAATGCTCACTCCCTCCGTACCCTTTAACGCTCACTCCCTCCGTCCCCTTTAACGCTCACTCCCTCCGTCCCCTTTAACGCTCACTCCCTCCGTCCCCTTTCACGCTCTCTCCCTCCGTCCCCTTTAACACTCTCTCCCTCCTTCCCCTTTAACGCTCTCTCCCTCCGCCCCCTAAAACACTCTCTCCCTCCGTCCCTATTAACGCTCACTCCATCCGCCCCTTTAATGCTCACTCCCTCTGCCCCTTTAATGCTCACTCCCTCCGTCCCCATTAACGGTCAATCCCTGCATCCCCTTTAATGCTCACTCCCTCAGTCCCTTTTAACACTCCCTCCTTCCGTCCCCTTTAAAGCTCACTCCCTCTGTCCCCTTTAAAGCTCACTCCCTCTGTCCCCTTTAAAGCTCACTCCCTCTGTCCCCTTTAACGGTCACTCCCTCCGTCCCCTATAACACTCTCTCCCTTCGTCCCCTTTGACACCCTCTCCATCCCCTTTAACGGTCACTCCCTCCATCCCCTTTAACGGTCACTCCCTCCGTCCCCTTTAACGCTCACTCCCTCTGCCCCTTTAACGCTCACTTTGTCCGTCCCCTTTAACGCTCACTCCCTCCGTCCCCATTAACAGTCACTCCCTTCGTCCCCTTTAACGCTCGCTCCCTCCGTCCCCTTTAATGCTCACTCCCTCCGTCCCCTTTAACGCTCACTCCCTCCGTCCCCTTTAACGCTCACGCCCTCCATCCCCTTTAACACTCCCTCCTTCTGTCCCCTCTAACACTCACTCCCTCTGCCCCCATAACACCCTCTCCCTCCGTCCCCTTTGACACTCACTCCATCCCCTTTGACACTCACTCCCTCCGTTCCTTTTAACGGTCACTCCATCTGTCCCCTTTAACACTCCCTCCTTCTGTCCCCTTTAATGCTCACTCCCTCCGTCCCCTATAACACTCTCTCCCTTCGTCCCCTTTGACACCCTCTCCATCCCCTTTAACGGTCACTCCCTCCATCCCCTTTAACGGTCACTCCCTCCGTCCCCTTTAACGCTCACTCCCTCCGTCCCCATTAACGCTCACTCCCTCCGTCTCCTTTAACGCTCACTCCCTCCATCCCCTTTAACAGTCACTCCTTCTGTCCCCTTTAACGGTCACTCCGTGTGCCCCTTGAATGCTCACTCCCTCTGTCCCGTTTAATGCTCACTCCCTCCGTCCCCTCTAACACTCACTCCCTCTGCCCCCTTTAACGTTCACTCCCTACAATCCCTTTAATGCTCACTCCCTCCGTCCCTTTTAACGGTCACTCCCTCCGTCCCCATTAATGCTCACTCCGTCCGCCCCTTTAACGCTCACTCCCTCCGTCACCTTTAATGCTCACTCCCTCCGTCCCTTTTAACGGTCACTCCCTCCGTCCCCTTTAACGCTCACTCCCTCCGTCCCCTTTAACACTCACTCCCTCCGTCCCTTTTAACGGTCACTCCCTCCGTCCCCTTTAACGCTCACTCCCTCCGCCCCTTTAACGTTCACTCCCTCCGTCACCTTTAACACTCACTCCCTCAGCCCCCTTTAACACTCACTCCCTCAGCCCCCTTTAACACACTCTCTCCACCCACTTTAACACTGACCTACTCCCTCAGCCCCCTTTAACACTGACTCACTCCCTCCGTCCCCTTTAACACACTCTCCCTCCGTCCCCTTTAACACTCACTCCCTCAGCCCCCTTTAACACTCACTCCCTCAGCCCCCTTTAACACTCACTCACTCACTCCCTCAGCCCCCTTTAACACTCACTCCCTCAGCCCCCTTTAACACTCACTCCCTCAGCCCCCTTTAACACTCACTCACTCACTCCCTCGGCCCCCTTTAACACTCACTCACTCCCTCAGTCCCCTTTAACACTCACTCACTCCCTCCGTCCCTTTTAACACTCACTCCCTCAGCCCCCTTTAACACTCTCTCCCTCCGCCCCCTAAAACACTCTCTCCGTCCTGCCCCTTTAACGCTCTCTCCCTCCGCCCCCTAGAACACTCTCTCCCTCCTTCCCCTTTAAAGCTCACTCCCTCCGCCCCCATTAACGCTCACTCCCTCCGTCCCCATTAACGCTCACTCCCTCCATCCCCTTTAACGGTCACTCCCTCCGTCCCCTTTAACGCTCACTCCCTCCGTCCCCTTTAACGCTCTCTCCCTCCGCCCCTTTAATGCTCACTCCCTCCGCCCCCTTTAACGCTCACTCCCACTGCCCCTTTAATGCTCACTCCCTCCGTCCCCTTTAACGGTCACTCCATCCGTCCCCATTAACGGTCAATTCCAGCATCCCCTTTAATGCTCACTCCCTCAATCCCTTTTAACACTCCCTCCTTCCGTCCCCTTTAAAGCTCACTCCCTCTGTCCCCTTTAACGGTCACTCCCTCCGTCCCCTTTAACGGTCACTCCGTCTGCCCCTTTAATGCTCACTCCCTCCGTCCCCTTTAACGCTCACTCCCTCCGTCCCCATTAACAGTCACTCCCTCTGTCCCATTTAACGCTCACTCCCTCTGTCCCATTTAACGCTCACTCCCTCCGTCCCCTTTAACGCTCACTCCCTCCGTCCCCTTTAACGCTCACTCCCTCCGTCCCCTTTAACGCTCACTCCCTCCGTCCCCTCTAACGCTCACTCCCTCCGCCCCCTTTAACGTTCACTCCATCCCCTTTAACGCTCACTCCCTCCATCCCTTTTAACGGTCACTCCCACCGTCCCCATTAACGGTCACTCCCTCCGTCCCCTTTAATGCTCACTCCCTCCATCCCCTTTAACACTCCTTCCTTCTGTCCCCTTTAATGCTCACTCCCTCCGTCCCCTTTAATGCTCACTCCCTCCATCCCCTTTAACACTCCTTCCTTCTGTCCCCTTTAATGCTCACTCCCTCCGTCCGCTTTAACGCTCACTCCCTCCGTCCCCATTAACGCTCACTCCCTCCGTCCCCTTTGACACTCACTCCATCCCCTTTGACACTCACTCCCTCCGTCCCCATTAATGCTCGCTCCCTCCACCCCTTTAACGCTCACTCCCTCCGCCCCTTTAACGCTCACTCCCTCCATCCCCATAAACGGTCAATCCCTGCATCCCCTTTAATGCCTACTCCCTCAGTCCCCTTTAACACTCCCTTCTTCTGTCCCATCTAACACTCACTCCCTCTGCCCCCTATAACACTCTCTCCCTCCCTCCCCTTTGACACTCACTCCCCCCGTCCCTTTTAACAGTCACTCCCTCCGTCCCCATTAATGCTCACTCCCTCCGCCCCTTTAATGCTCACTCCATCCGTCCCCTTTAACACTCCCTCCTTCTGTCCCCTTTAACGCTCACTCCCTCCGTCCCCTTTAACGCTCACTCCCTCCGTCCCCTCTAACACTCTCTCCCTTCGTCCCCTTTGACACTCACTCCCTCTGCCCCCTATAACACTCACTCCCTTCGTCCCCTTTGACACTCACTCCATCCCCTTTAACGGTCACTCCCTCCATCCCCTTTAACGGTCACTCCCTCCATCCCCTTTAACGGTCACTCCCTCCGTCCCCTTTAACGCTCACTCCCTCCGTCCCCATTAACGCTCACTCCCTCCGTCTCCTTTAACGCTCACTCCTTCCATCCCCTTTAACGGTCACTCCTTCTGTCCCCTTTAACGGCCACTCCGTGTGCCCCTTGAATGCTCACTCCCTCTGTCCCGTTTAATGCTCACTCCCTCCGTCCCCTCTAACACTCACTCCCTCTGCCCCCTTTAACGTTCACTCCCTACAATCCCTTTAACGGTCACTCCCTCCGTCCCTTTTAACGGTCACTCCCTCCGTCCCCTTTAATGCTCACTCCCTCCGTCCCTTTTAATGGTCACTCCCTCCGTCCCTTTTAATGGTCACTCCGTCCGCCCCTTTAACGCTCACTCCCTCCGTCACCTTTAATGCTCACTCCCTCCGTCCCTTTTAATGGTCACTCCGTCCGCCCCTTTAACGCTCACTCCCTCCGTCACCTTTAACGCTCACTCCCTCCGTCCCCATTAACACTCACTCCCTCCGTCCCCTTTAACACTCACTCCCTCAGCCCCCTTTAACACTCACTCACTCCCTCCACCTCCTTACACACTGATGTGGAGGAGCCAGTGTTGGACGGGGTGTGCACTGTTAGGAATCACACACCACCAGATTATAGTCCCAACGGGTTTATTTGGAAGCACTAGCTTTTGGAGCGCCACTCCTTCATCAGGTGGCTGTGGAGTAGGATCATAAGACACCAAATTTATAGCGAAAGATGTCAGTGTCATGCAGCTGAAAGGACAATATTGAACAACTGGACTGAATACTCTAGTTGAGGTTGATCTCTGTTTTGTAGTGACCACCTCCTGTAGCTCACCTACCCGCGATGACATCAGTGTGTTCACAATCTTCACAGGGTTGACCTTGACGTGATTCCACATGCATGTTCGAGCCATGGCCAAAGCTGAATATTTCAATGTTACCCAACTTCATCAGTGTCTCAGCTCAAGATGCTGCTGCCCTGTAAGCCTGACCATTGCAGTGTGCTCCTGCCCTGCCTATCACACCCTACTCACTGTAAACGTGAGGTTAGCCAGAGCATTGCTGCCCATATCTTGATTTCCTTCCCTTTCACCCCTGTCCTCGTCAACCTGTGCTGGATCACCAACGTCCAGTGTTTTGTTTCCAGACCATTTCATGGCCTTAGACCTCCACACCTCTGTAATCCTCATCAGTTTCTCAACTTCTGAGATCTCTGTACTTGTCTAATCCTTGCCTTTTAGACCATAAGACAGAGGAACGGGTGTAGGCCATTCAGTTCATCGGGTCTCTTCTGTCATTCAGTGAGATCATTGGCTGATCTGATCATCCTCAATTCCACTTTCCAACTTTACCCCATAACCCTTGATTTCCATCGTGATGAAGAATGGATTTTGGCCTCGAGTGTACTTATTGACTGAACCTTGACAGCCCTCTGCAGTGGAGAAACTCTGTGTGCATCCCTGACTTTACTTGCTGCCCAGTTGGTGATGGGCTGTCAGTGAGGGAGGTCAGAAGCTCTGGAATACTGTCCTTGGCCACCTCCAACTGTCAGCCATTCTTCCTTCCAGACACTCCTTTATGACCCTTGCTTTGACTGAGCTTTTGGTCATCTGCCCAGATACCATCCCGTGTAATGTGCTTCACACCAACCCCCGCAAAATCCCTTGCAGTGTTGTTACATTAAACGTGCTATGTAATATTATTGTTGTATCTGGTATAATCTCATCAAATCACATTCTGACCGATCCAGGCCACCTGTCTGATGAAGAATTATTTGAAGAAAGCAACGCATAGTGGGGTCAGGGGGTGGAGTAGGGGGGTGGGGTTGGGAGTGGGAGGGTTGTGGAGGTGGGGCGTGGAGTTGGAGGGGGGAGTGGGGCTGGGGGAGCTGTGGGATTCATTGGGGGGGGCACAGGGAAGTGAGTGTTGGTGGCACTCCCATTGAAGGTGGCACAGATTAACTCAGAAGATTTACGTGAACAAGTGAAGGAGCTCTGGCAGATGGTTTGGGGAGGTTTCTCTGAGGCTCTCAGTACATTTTCAGGACCCTTCTAATGGAGGATGACTTGATTGCAAAATGATCGCTAGATGATCAGTTGGTAAATTATGTGAACGAATTGGCTGAAATTGATCAAGTATGTCTTGGTCGTGGCAATTTTCTTCAACTCTTCGTTTTATTGCTGAAAAAAGGGAAGAAGTTGATCCCAAGATAATGTTCATTGTGTGTTCTCTGGAATAAAATCTATGAGAGTAATAAGAGGGAGTGTCTGCTTCTAACTGGGACAAACAATTCTAAAGTCGTGTGCCATTGGGAATTCTCTCCTTTCCCCTGGAACAACCCTCATTTAACCCTCTGCCCTCGTCTGTATTAGTTGTTGATTTTAACCATTTAGGCTGAAGAGGATTATGCCAAATATTGAATTCTTTCCTTTTTAAAGCTGTGTGGAAACAAATACTTTAAAAGACACAGATAAGGAATATCATTTGTCAAAACGGACAATGGAAGACCATTAATTGGTAATCAACACTTGTGCTTTCTTTTCATCCCACATGGGGAGGGGCTTTATTAAACTTGGGACTTTATTTTCCTCTTTTGTGAGCTGTTTGAACTTGCAGTGTATCAAATCAAATCTTCATATGTGCATGATTTTGCTGTGGATGATCTTGCCCTGTACTAACTCTTACACTGTTCCAGTCACAAAGGCAACCTGCCCACTGGATAGGTGTGTAAAAATAACGTTAGCTTTCAATTGCTCCAGCAGTGTAGCTGCTTACATTTGCTTAGTGGTAGCACATTCATCTCTAGGTCAGCAAACTGGGTCTGAAAGTCCCAATTCAGAAATCTGAGCTTGTAATTTAGCCCGATGCTACAGCTGCGTTGCTGAGAAAGTGCTGTGTGGTCAGAGCTGATACATTTCAGGCAAGACGTTAAAGTCCATACCAATTCTCTCTATTGCGTTAGAATCTGTGGCACTATTGGTTACAAAGTAGGAGAGCACAGCAGAGTTCTAGCATGTCATGTCCTCCTAACATTACAAAAATGAGTTATCTTATTTGTGTCTGTAGAGTTTTGATAAATGAAAATTGGTGCTGCACTTCTGTATTACATAGGTTTCCTTCCTGAATTATTGTCGATGACATGTTTTGTTCAGCACCTTGTTTTTCAGAGGATTTGCATCTTTCACTGCACTCTTACAGACCTGAATAACAGCATCTTCAAAAAGAGCAGGAGCCATTTGACACGTGGATGGTTTGCCGCGCATAATGTTTTGAGAGACGCAGACAATTTGGTAAAGCACCACTTTGAGTGGGGCAAATCAAATTCTGCCGCTTGGCAATTTTGGCAGAAAACATGTTTGAGTATGAAGACTAGAAGATCGGCAGCAAAACAAACCAAGGGCAAAATAGGCCCTGATTTAGGGTAAAATCTATATTTGAAGGTATATGATTATGGAAGGAATTGTATGTGACCCTTCCAAATATTTTCATTCGAGTTGGTAATTTGACAACAGAAGCAGTTCTGCTATGCGTTGACTGACTGGACAGGTGCCATCTTTAAACTGCATATTATTCATAAATCTCATGCACTTAGCTGTTACCCATCAGGCTACTTTCCACCCACCTGAGAAATGGGATAAGACACGCTGCAGAACACAGAATGGTAGGTAGGTGGGCACTTCAGGTCAAGTGCTTTCCAGTTGCCATTCTTTCTCATTTTCAATTCACATTTTCTGTAAAAGAGAAATCTGTCAAGGTACATCCTTTGCACCTTTTTTCAAAGGTGAAATTCCCTTTGTTTTCAGCCCCCGCTCAGTGACCTTCTCTGATTGCTATGGTATGGCTGGCACAGAGTGAGGCCCAATCCACATGTGCCACTAAAAAGATAAACTTTGTTTCTCTAATCTGCAACGTTATGTTCCCTTTCAGTCCTTGGGTTCAGGTGCACATTATATAATGGTAGCCTCCACAGTGTGGACTAATTACCAGTAATCTATCCTGCCATCACAGAAGAAATGTAAGTTCCATGAGTTGACCCAGCTGGTAATGATCTGGAAGTCGCCCTTTTCCAGTCAGCATGCCCAGTGCTCAAACGTAATCCTCAATTCTAATATCTGGTTCACTGGAGCTCATTTTGTGATTCTTTTACTGGACAAAGATCACTTCCATTTGTTGATTTCTGTCTACAAGATACAGAATAAGGCCCATTAAAAAATGTATAAAATCTCAACATAATGTACACCCTGAAAAGCCAAACACTTGCTGCCCAGCTCAGCATGTTTGAACCCTGTAGTAGAGAGATGCTGAAGAGGAGTATCAGACTACAGTGGCCTCCCCAAACCTCCTGCCACAATCAACAACTTTTAGAATATTCCCCTGCTGCCTTCCCAAACTTGGTATCCACTGTCCAGCTTTTTCTGTCTCCTTTGTGAATACAAATTCTCAATTCTGTTGTTCTGCTCTGGACGACACTGTGTACATGTGGAAGACATTAACCAGGATGGAGGGAGGGTATGAGGAACAAAGTGGGAGGGCGTGCTCTATCTAGATGTCCACTGTGTTCCCAAATCTTAAGGTCTCACTACAACATCCATATTGGCAGATCTTGAGCCCCTGACAAAATTACCACAGTCCCAATCTCCACTGACTGCAGCTGAGAGAGTGAAATGCATTATGTTGCTGTGACTTGCAATGCATCCATCTCAGGGATACTTTGTCAGTTTACTTACTGGAAAAACTCAGCAGATCTGACATCATCCGTGAAGAGAAATCAAAGTTAATGTTTCAGGTCAGGTGAGTTCTGAGGAAGGGTCACCGGACCCAAAACATTAACTCTGCTTTCTCTCCACAGATGCTGCCAGACCTGCTGAGCTTTTCCAGCAAATTCTGTTTTTGTTTCTGATTTACAGTTCTTTTGGTTTTTAACTGCACGTCAGTCCTACTTTAGGCCAAAGCACCTTCCATTTTGCCGATGACAGCCCCTAACAAAGATGTTCCAACTTTAGAATTGCCTCCTGTGTGTATTTGCACCTTGAAACTCATATTGCAATTCCCAACTGAGCTATCATACTCCCTCAGACACAGAACTCCATTTTTCCCAGTCTCTCCTCAGAACCTCAGGCTGCGCCACTTGTTGGATTAAAGAGCCACCATTTGCTGCAACTCCTGAGCATCCTGCAAAACAGATAGCTTATACTTGGACACTGTCTTTAACTTCTAGAAGCATCTTGAGACATTTTACAGGAGCATTAACAGAAAAAGTCCTGCCAAAGCTCAGGAGATATTGGGCGGATTGGCCAAATGCTTGGTCAAAGATATAGGTTTTAAAAGAGTATCTTAATGGAGGAAAGTGATGTGGAAAGTCAGATAGGCAATTCCAGAGCTTAGGATCAGGGCACCTGAGGACAGGATCACCAGTGGTGAAGTGTGTATAATTGAGAATGCACAGGAAGCTGGAATTAGAGGAGGTTTAGAGGTTTGTAGGACTGGAGGCAATGACAAAAATGCAAGGGCAAAGTCATGGAGGAATTTGAAATAAAGGATAAGAATTTTATATTCAAGCTGTTAACCGGCTGGGAGCCAGGTGGGTGGATAAGCACAGGGGGAGATGTAGGAGGAAGGACTACCTGCCAATTAAGACATAAACTTGAGTCATGCAAAATTCTGTGGAGGGTAAAATACAGAAGAGTTGCTAGGAGGTGAATTGCAGTAGTCAAGGCCATAGGGACAAGAAAAAACTTCAAACAATGAGCTGAAATGGGATTGAAGCTGGGAAATGTTAACAAGGGTAAGTCGAGTCAGTTTTAATGATGGCACAGATAGGTCATTGGATGCTCACCCCAAGGTCAAATGTGACACCAAACTACGAACAAAGCAACCTCAAGTGAAGTTATTTACATGTGAGGAATGGGAGATGGCTCAGCTTTAGTGGGAAACCAGATAACTAGAGCACCAGGAGTGTTGGTTTGAGTTGTACAGGGAGTCAGATTTGTCAAAAGCTTTCTTCCCTGTCTTCCTAGTGTTGGGTTACTTAATGCTCCTTGCAATTGAACTGGAGCCATCCAACCCCTTCTAAATTAGAAGGTAAAAGCAAAATACAACAGCTGCTGGAGATCTGAAACAAAGAATGTGCTGGAGAAACTCAACAGGTCTGGCAGACAAACATAGTAATGATTCAAGACCAGCATAACCTTCCTTTG
This sequence comes from Chiloscyllium plagiosum, assembly GCF_037043375.1. NCBI lineage: Eukaryota > Metazoa > Chordata > Chondrichthyes > Orectolobiformes > Hemiscylliidae > Chiloscyllium > Chiloscyllium plagiosum. The sequence continues at coordinate 5,039,208 of NW_028270168.1, forward strand.
GAACATTAGCCCTGTTTTTTTCTCCTCCGATGCTGCTAGAGCTGCTGAATTTCTCCAGCACATTTATTCATGCTTCTAGCCCCAATGCCTTCTGAGCTGTTTGGCCTGGATTTCCAATCCTGTTGGCTGTGCTGAGACAGGAGAGTTCTGACTGTATGAACAGGACTTTAAACATACCTGCTTGGACTTCGGGTTTTGTGATTGGGAGATCCTGAAAAATCCAAATTGGGCTATTGGTTGTGGAGAAGGGCCGGCTGCAAGGCTATGCCCTGGGGTCTAGCGCCTTACCTGAAATTTAGAAATTAAAAAAACATGGAATATCCCTTCAGCTGTCAATCCTTGTCCCCTTACCAGTTGCCATGTCCCATCCATGCCCCTCCACCACCCCTCCTAATGGCCTCTCATACTCCCACAAGCCCAGCTATGGTCTCCACCAACCATGGCACCTTATATCCTTGAAAGATTCCCAACTGTTTTTTGGCCATGGCCCCCTTAGGAACTCTTCTCAAGTTCCAGGGCCCCCCTTTCAAACATGAACAGGTGTACAGAACATAAATTATTATTGAACACCCTGTGGCCCCCTTCAAATGTGCCAGGGCCCCTGAGGGGACTGTTTGGCCCCCATTGAGAATGGTTAAACTAAGGGATGCTTGTGCATGCATGCCCATGGACCTTTGTAAGCTGTGCTATCACCTTCATACCCATGTTGACAGCACTAAGTTTGGGCATTTTTATGCTCACCATAAAACTATTGGAGAGAGCCTGGGCTCCCTAAAGGGCACCTGAGCTTTTTCACGTAGTTAAATGAAAAGCGGACCGTGATTCCAGAGAAATGCACATAATTTCGATCAGCTCCAACCTGCTATACTGTGTAAATTCTGAATTTTCACATTTCTTGGTTCCTAAGATCCCACTGAAGTGGTGGTGGCTAGTGATTTAAACAGTCACCTTCCACTGTGATCCCACATGCTCCCCTGATGCAGCGGTACACTCAATACTCTCCACTTGCTTGGATGTCTGCATCTGAGGGTGGGAATCGAACCCAGGTCCATGGCGCTGTAAGGCAGCAGCACTAACCACTGAGCAAAAATACCACCCAATACTCTCCACTTGCAGGTCCAGCAACATTCAAGAAGCTCAACACCATCAGTGATGGAGTAGGCCAATTGATTAGAATGTCATGCAGCAACTTGACCATTCACTCCCTCCTTCACAGTAGCAGCAGTGTGAACTACCTTACCATCTACATGGTACATGGTTGAAGTTCACCAAGGCTGCTCCAACAGCACCTTTCAAACTTCCAGCCTCTGGTTCCTAGAAGAATGAGGACAGTATCGGCTACGAGGGAATACCACCACTGTTAAATTCTACTCCACGCCACTCGCCATCCTGACTTGGGAATATATTACCGTCCCTTCCCTGTCACTGGGTCAGAATGTGGAACTCCCTCTCCATGAGCACTGCACCCCAAGGTTTCCAGTTGAGAAGGAGACTGCTCACTACCGCCACCTCCAGGGTAATAAAGGATATAAAACAATGTTGGCACAGCCAGCAATGCCTATATCCCATGAACAGCTAAAACTAAAAATAACATCAGGAGTTCACCAGCCATGGCATACCCAAACAGAGCTCTGGTCAGCAGGTTATTCCTTTGCCAATCATGATTGACAGCATTGTCAGTGACTCCTGCCAACACTTTGCTGATGATCAAATGCAAACTGGTAAGACAGTAATTGGCCGAGTTGGATTTGTGCTTTTTATGGATAGACCATTACCTTGACAGTTTTCCACATTATCAGGCTGTTGCTGATATTGTACTAGATCAGCTTGGGGAGAGGTACACCTAGCTCTTGAGAAAAATCTTCAGTACTCTTGCCAGAATATTGTCAGGACTTACAGCCTTTTTCAGTATCCAGTACCTTAAGCCATTTCTTGATATCATGGAACAAAGTAAATTGGTTGAAGACTGGCATCTGGGAGGAGGCTAACTTGGACCATCCACACGGCATTTCTGGCTGAAGATTATTGCAAGCATTTCAGGCATGTCTTTTGCACAATATGCTGAGCTCACACAGTTAAGAAAGGGGATATTTGCGGCACCTCCTCCTCCCGTGAGTTGTTTAATTGCCCAACACTTTACAGCCATTACAGCTTTGGTGCAAATATGGATGAAGGAACTGGATTGCAGAGGTGATGTGATAATGACCACCCTTCAAAGCAGTTTTTAATCCAGTATGGTATCATTGAGCCCTTGCAAACCTCGAGTCAATGGGAATCATCTGGAAAACTCTGTCCCAGTTGGATTTATACCTGGCACAAAGTGACAGTAATGTTCACGTTACACAAGTACCAGGTAATGGTTGTCTCCACCAGAGAAGATGCTACAGAGTTGGAGGCTATCAGGAACAACCTGATAGAAGCAGTATATAAAATTATGCGAGGCATGGATAGGGTGGGTGGTTAGAGTCTTTTTCCGAGGGTGGAAATGTCAAATACTAAGAGCTGAGAGGGGGATGTCGTAAAGGAGATGTGTGAGGAAACTTTTTTATATATACAGAAAGTACTTGGAATGCGCTGCCAGGGAAGGTGGTAAAAGCAAACACAATTGCAACATTTAAGAGGCATTTAGACGGACATGAACAGCCAGGGAACAGATGGATAGGGACCATGTGCAGGCAATTGGGATTAGTTTAGAATGACATCATGATCAGCACAGACATGGTGGACTGAAGGTCTTGCTTTTCTGCAGTACTGCTCTATATTGTAAGAGGCAATCTAACCATGTCTCCTTGACATCCAATGGCAAAACCACCACTAAATACCTACTGTCAATATCCTGGGATTACCACTGACCAGAGGCAGAACTGGACTAGCCATATAAAAATTATCGCTTCAAGAACAGGTCTGAGGCTGGGATTTCAACAGCAAGAAGTTCATCATGTCTGACTCCCCAAATGCTGTCCATCATCTCCAAGATCAAAGTCAGGCTCTGGATGTAAATTTGCTCGCTGAGCTGGAAGGTTCATTTCCAGACGTTTTGTCACCCTACTAGGTAACATCTTCAGTGGGCCTCAGGCGAAGCACTGTACATGATTCCTGCTTTCTATTTAGATGTTTGGGTTTCTTTGGGTTGGTGTTGTCATTTCCTGTTGTACAGACACAGTACACCAAGCCATAGATATTAGACAGCAACAAACACAGAAAATGAAAAAAACTAGACAACCTTACACAAAATAACAACACAGACAACACAGAAGCATGGATAAAAAACTTATCTGACCGACCCTTAACAGACACTGAAAAAGCCGTCTTAGGAAGAGGATTAAATTACAACTGCCAGGATGCGGACAAGAAAGATTTCTTAGCAGCATTAGAAACAACACTAAAAGACAGCCAACTCACAGAAGAAACCCAGCAAGCCATCAGACAAGTAGTCACACCAACATTAAGCAGAAAAAAAGAAGGAAACACATTCAATACACAAGAAAGGAAAGCATTGGAAAGACTAAAAAAAAACATTGTTATCCTACCCACAGACAAAGGACGCTTGACAGTCATTCAAAATCGAAGAGACTACATTGATAAAGCGAATGCGCTACTTACAGATACCAACACTTACCAACAAAGGCAATAGACCCGACCCCACAACTAGAGAAACGAATCACAGCCCTACTCAAAAACCTTCAGAAATCTGGAGAAATAAATAAGACTGGCTTCCAAAAAATGACAGATCCAACACACCACGCTTCTATGGATTACCCAAAATTCACAAACCAGGAGCCCCCCTCAGACCTATAGTCTCGCTACCTGGAACACCAACTTACAGATTAGCCAAGGAGCTACAACACTCAGTAGAAGACTCACACCACTCCATCCACTCCACCCAAGAATTCCTGAGGACCATCAAAGACACTAAGATAGAATAGGGTGAAATAATAGTCTCCTTTGATGTAACAGTCCTGTTTACATCAATCAACATTAACCTAGCCAAGGAAACACTGACTATTTATTAGAAGACCCAACGACACATACACCAAACACCACAACTTCATCAGCAAGGACAGTATCGTCAAGCTACTAGACCTAATGCCTTATCACACACTTCATCTTCAACAACAAAACCTTCAGACAAACCAACGGAATACCCATGGGATCTCCGCTATCAGGGTTCTTAGCAGAGGCAGTAATGCAGAGACTCAAACAAACAGCTCTGCCAACCATCCAACCCGAGGTTTGGGTCCGCTACGTGGATGACACCTTTGTCCTCACTAAGCGAAACAAGTTAGAGGAAACCTTCAAGACCATCAATAATACCCTTACTGGCATAAAATTCACTAAAGAGAAGGAAAACAACAGCAAACTGCCATTCCTAGATGTCACAGTAGAGCGAACAGCCAATGGGGAACTTCAAACCAGTATCTACAGGAAAACAACACACAGACCAAATACTGAACTACAGAAGCAATCATCCCAACACCCACAAACGAAGTTGCATCAGATCATTATTTCAACGACACACTGCAGCACAGAGGAACTACGCAGAGTAGAGGAAAATCACCTATACCGTGTATTCATAAAGAATGGGTACCCAATGAACACAATACTGATTTCTCAGCAACAAACTCCAACAAGCAGACAAAACACATCCAGAAACCCTAGCCACTCTCCCCTACATCAAAGACATCTTGGAAATGACTGCCAGACTACTCAGACCCCTTGGCATCATGGTAATACACAAACCCACCAACACACTAAAACAGCAGCAAATGAACTTGAAAGACCCTAAACAGACACCAAACAAAACTAATGTCATTTACAAAATATCATGCAAGGACTGTAACAAACACTACATTGGACAAACAGGAAGAAAACTAGCCATCAGGATACATGAACATCAATTATATGGCCCACTCTCACTAGTATCCTTACATACAGATAAGGAAGGACACCACTTTGACTGGGACAACACATCCATCATAGGACAAGCCAAACAGAGACATGCACGAGAATTCCTAAAAGCACGGCATTCCAACCGGAACTCTATCAACAAACACATCGAGTTAGACCCCATCTACCACCCACTGAGAAAAAGAACAGGAAGTGACATCACGGGAAATGACAACACCGACCCAAAGAAACCCAGACATCTAAAGAGAAAGCAGGAATCATGTACAGTGCTTCACCTGAGGCCCACTGAAGATGTTACCTAGTAGGTTGATGAAACGTCTGGAAATGAACCTTCCAGCTCAGCGAGCAAACTTACATCCAGAACCTCAGCCTGAGCTACAAATCTTCTCAAAACATCAAAGTCAGGCATTTGGAGGAGGGTCTTCCATCTCCAGCAATACTGAAGAAGCTCATGACTGACCAGGACAAAGCATCCCACTTGACGAGCACCCCATCTGCCACCTTCAACATACACTTTTTTCATCACTGACAGTTGTGTTTTGATTTTATTCACTCACGAGATGTGGGCATCACTGGCCAGGCCAGCATTTATTGCCCATCTGTAATTGCCCAGAGAGCTGTTAAATGTCAACCAAATTGCAGTGGGTCTGGAGTCACATGTAGACCAGACCAGGTAAGGACGGCAGATTTCATTCCCTAACAGACGTTAGTGAACCAGATGGCTTTTTCCTGACAAATGATAATGATTTCATGGTCATCATTAAACTCTTAATTTCGGATAGTTATTAAATTCAAATTGTACCATCTGCCAAGGCAGGATTTGAACCTGGGTCTCTGAATTAATATTCTGGAGATTATGCCACTAGACCATCGCTACCTGTGTGTGCCATCTGCCAGATGCACTGTAGCAACCCACCAGTGCTCCTTCCATGACCTCTAGCATTTAGAAGGACAAGAGCAGCACATACATGGGAATCCCATCTCCTAAAGGTTCACTTCCAAGGCTCACGCCATCTTGACATGGAAATATATCATTGTTCCTTCAGTGTTGCTGAGTCAAAATCCGAGAATTTCGTCCCCGTCAACACTCCAAGTATTCCTACACCCCAAGGGCTGTTAGAGTTCAAAAAGGGGCACACTATCACCTTCTCCCAGGTAAGCAGGAATGAGAAATAAATGCTGGTTTAAGCATTAATGCCCACATCCCATGAACAAGTAAATAAAACCTGTCCTTCCACTTTTACTCTTCTCGATTCTAAAAACAGTACAAAAACTACATTTATAGGTCGTTCTGCTATAGTGCGCATTTCATTGCCAAGAATTCGCTGTAACGCAATTGACAAATTGGGGACACCATTTCGAAAGCGTGACCTTTTAAAACGCGATTACATCACCAACACTTTAAGTGCTGTTTCTAAAGCATGATTTTTGTATAACGTGGAGTTGCCCATGAACACAACCATTGTGTTATAGAAGAGCTACCTGTATCTCTCCTTCCTACATGGCAATGTGTTTATTTTTCACAGATCGCCATTTTAGGTATCGTGTGGTAATACAAGCCAACACATTCTTTTACAAGAGCTAAACTGGTTCCTGAGCGAAGATGTCACTTACTATCAAATAAGCTGTTCAATTATAATTTTGATGATTTGTTGGCAACTTCAGAATCAATGACCTTGACATTAAACACCTCATAATTTGGTTCGTGCCACATACGTCACTTTAACTTTTTTTTGGCGGGGTGGAGGATCTGTAATCTCACCGTGTTGAGAGTTATGTACAATTAAAAATGGAATTTTGTGAATTGCATTTCACGATCGGAATGGCAGAGAACTTACTGCTGGGAAAATGACCTGTGGTTCCCAACACTTCTGAATTAAACTGCTCTTATGTTTAAAGGTAATATTTGCACACAACAGAAGGGCAGCAAAGGGAAGATCCTAATTCCAGCATCGGCAGCCTTTAATTGCACATAAATGGCAGTATCAGGGAGGGAGGCTGCAGAAGCTGATGATTTGCAAGAAATTGGATGATCACTAGCTCCAAGGTATGTATGTCTTACACTTGTCATCTGCTGTTGCATGGGTGTGTTCATACAAACTATGCACAAGTGTTCCATATTTAAAATGCCCAATTAAATGGACTACTAATAATATCCCATCTGCTGTCTTTGCAGAGCGTGAAGAATCTAATTCTGCAGCTTCAGAACTGAGCATCATTATTCCTGCTTGGACCAAGCAGCATCTTAAGACATTATTTAGCAATGAGGGTGCTGTATAGAGTGATGCAATAGGCACTGGCATTGTAGGCAGGAGAAAGTTATCAGTCGTTCAGGAGTCAGCTCATACAGGGCTGGAGTCTGGGGAAGAAGCTGGTTCTGAGTTGCCCCAAGTTACAGATCAAAGTGTCGCAATGATTGCCCCGTTACAGTTACATCAGTATCGCATCAGTTGTTATTGCACCCAACGTGTTTCACATACACTTCAGGTCGGCATGGGCAAGCTACCTGCTCTTTCTTTTAACCTGCCCAAGTGTCCACTTTCCACTGGATAGGCCAGATTCAAATCAAATAAAATCAGAAATTTCTGGTGAAACTCATCAGATTTGGCAGCATCTGTGGGAGAAACGAGAGTTAACATTTTGAACCTGGTGACAGTTCAGTACAGACCAAAGTCACCGGACTCAAAATGTTAACTCTGCTTTCTTTGCACAGTTGGTGCCAGACCTGCTGAGTTCCTGCAGCAGTTTCTGTTTTTGTTTCAGATTTCCGGTTCTTTGCTTTATGTTAGAATTAAAATCAACCCTCCTGCAGTCTGATAGCAAGTACCCAGTGTAACACCCTGTCCCTTCCACAGGAAACACTCTTACTCCAATCCTTCCAATGTTCACTGGAATTTCTCTCCCTCACAATTCAAGCTGGAACTCTTCTTTCCCTCAAAATGTTGTTCAAATTCATCGTTTGTTAATTCAGTTGGCTCTCCTCACCTTCCCCAGTTGAAGCTGCACTACTTCTGTCATTTAATTTGATAGCCTTCGACAGCTCAGTGCTCGATGGCACTTATTCTTCCTTTAAATCAAGCCTACACTTCCTCCATTCCATATCCACAACATTCACTCTATCCCCTTTAATGTTTGAACTCCTCTTTATCCTCACCACAAAATGAAACTCCCACATCCTTTATTTTCCTCTTTATCGACATTCATTGATGATTCTTCCTTCAGCACAGTTCCTAAACCCCATTGTGAAGTGTGTCCAGTTTGTGGCCCGTATAGTGTCCAGTCTTTGTAAGAATTTCCACTGACAGTAAGCAGAGAAAACACTGATTTTTATTCATCTTACAGCTCAAATGGTGAGAGAGGTAGATGTTGGGGTGAAGATAACATTCATAAATGTCTTGACAAACGATTATCATATATGAGGGATTTCATGAGCCCATGGTTAATAATTGGGATACATCAATGATGTATGTGGAGAACAAAAGTACAGGGTGAGAATGACAGTGATCTGGGCCACCAGCTGTAGAAATAGCGCCAGGCATTGTCTCAGAGAGCAGTGAACTCACATCGGGACTCCCGACACTCTTGTGGATTCGTCAGAGATATTCCAAGATAGAAGTACTGGCTTTTCTGAATCTCGGGCAACTTACCAAATGACTGAACAACTATCTTCCACAATTACACTGTTAGCAGCAGAATATGTCGAAAAATGGTGTAGAGATGTATTATCAGCCAAGAAGATGCAAACATTGCTGAAAACACGTGTGAGGTTAACAGCTCGTGCACTTTTTCACTGAATAAAGTTATATCTCATCTCTATCTCTTGTACAGGAAATTATTTTTTGTTCCCAAACGTAGACCAAAGTGCAATTATATAGTTCTTCAACATTGAACAGGGAAATGAACCAGCAGCTTCCTGTTTATCAACATATCCAGTATGGTGGCAGCTGTCGGAACACACAACCTCCTTCAAAATGATATCCATTTCCTTCTGCAGCTGTCTGCCTCAATCCATCCAGATCTGCTCGTACCTGCACATTTTCACCCTCCCAGCATTCACTGGCAAGGTTCTGTTTCCATACTCAAAAATGTGATGAGGTCTCTGTCCATCTACTGTGTTGTAAAATATGTCCATGCTCTTGTAGTTTTTCACAGCTTCACTGGAACAGATTGTAGGTTTCCCATCCTCAAAGACAGTCCTGATATCTGATGCATTGCTCATTGCATCACCTATCCATTGCATCAGTGTGGGCTTTGTGTGACAGCAGTATCACCTCTGGGCGGACTGTCTAACTTGTATTTTCCAGGGAACAAGGCCATTATCCAAGATGAGTTGTTCACGTTTACTTGCTCCAGAACAAAGATATGTGTTTTGATGTGCATTCCTTTTCTGATAATGGTCACAGATTTGCATATCAGAATAATATATAAAATTAAAGCATGCAGCACAACTGTTTGGTGTATAAGTGACTGCATTCATAGGGGTATAGGGTCAGTTAGCTCAATTCACTGGACAGCTGGTTTGCAATGCAATGTTGCACAACAGTGTGGGTTCAGTTCCTGCACCAGCTGAGGTGACCATGAAAGACTCTCCTCCTCAATCTCTCTCTGTGCCTGAGGCATGGTGACCTTCAGGTTAAACTACCACCAGTTGTCTCTAGTAAGAGGACAGCCCTATGGTCTGGTAAGTCTGGTGACTTTACCTTTTTCGCATTCATAAACATAGTGGCAGTGTTCACTTTGTGGTAGAAAGTACTGTAGTAAACTTGCTGCTAGTCCTTGCTGAATTTTCTTATAGGTGGCTATACTTTGGAACAGAACTTTGGTTCCATTCTTAACTGTGGGCATTCATTTCAGGTAATTTTTGTAAATACATTTTTGCATCGGAGCAAGACCCAAAATTAGCAGCAAGATCAAGGCAAAGCACATTACTGCATCAGACCTGCTCTGTTTCTCTTGTCCAGATGTTCCTTGTTCAGCTTCATTCAGTGGAAAATACAATCTGTACAAAACCTTACAGTTTTGTTGTGTTGAAGTAACTACAAAAGATGGTCCCTGAATATCTTCCATTTTTCTTTTTTTCAAGCTGGCATGTTATAGAGCCCTTGTCTGTTAGAGTTAATTTATTTAGAACTTTATAACTAAATCTCTGCTGTAATTGGATTGATACGTGATTAAAGGTAGAATACTTTAGCAATGACAACAAAACATAAATTTTGCATGATACAGACAATTAGTCTATTATTACACTAATAATTATCTTGACAGTTTTCTGAGCAAATTCTCAAAGACTAAGCATTTTAAAATTAAGATATATGACTATTTGTCTTGAACACAAAAGTTAAATCAATAAACAAGTAAATACTCCTTATTAAATATAATATTATACTATTTTCCATAATGCTGTCTGAACACAGCAAGATTTCTAATAAAAGCTTGATTTTGTTTGGTGTAGTACAGTTATCAAAGTGCTTAATTGTTCAAGGAAGACTGACAATTTAATTTTACTGTGGCAATGAAACATATTATGTTTCTGTGTGGTATGAAACACCTAATAGAAAATTATGTGTTCTTAAAGTAATACCTCCATGGCTGGAAAGCTGAAACTGCTTCATAATTCAGAATCAAAAAGGGACAAGTCATTTCTATAACAACTTGTATTTGTCCATGCAGTAAATCTCTAGCTTTTCCTGGGTGTTTAGGAAGGGGCATTTATTGTAGACAAGAGACTGATATAATTTGTGTATTGTTAAAGACGAGATTATGCAACAGGCATTTTAGTTGCCTGTAGTAAGGCAACATTGGTCATTATTTAGTGCAGCAAAGTGAATTCTGGCAACTATAATTAGAATATAAGTTACTACATCCATTGCAACAACATTAATGAGGCTACATTCTAAATCAGGATACTATACAGAAAATCATATCCAGAAAGGAAATTTAGTGTTTCTATTTTTTCCATTCTGACATCTATTTCCACCTGCTTCCATGTATTTTTCTTCTAATGACAAGTTCATTTCAGAACCAATGGAGAATAATATTTTCAATAAATGGTAACTAGCTATGCCATAATTTTAGGACTATTTGAATGAACTTTTTTCCACTCTGTAGAGCCAAGAACAATCTTAACAAAATTTCCAAACTTCTCAAATCAATAATGTAGCAATTTTAGTTTAAACCATGATAAAGTACAGCTTTGTTACTGACAGTTAAAATTGGACATTTTGGGAACTATTTAACTTGATGTTGACAGTGAGGTTGAGCTCCACAGAGCTGACAGTATATTTTTGGAACCAAGGAAATGTTATTGGAAAATTACTGGGTTGAAGTGATTTTAAGTTAACATCTCTATAATCTTGATGGGAGGAGAGACAGAAATTAACTCAATATGTAAAGAAAAAATATGTTGAATAATTGTAGCTTGAGCCCAGAAGTGATTCCAGACAATTTGGGTTGAACTGTTGGGGTCTAGTTGGATCCTATATATAGAATAGGAGACATTAAATATTTCAAGTTACTTCTGTCAATGTATTTCTGTTCAATATGTGTGTTGCAATAAGTGTCAGCTATGATTCAGTTAATGAGACTCTCACTTATCAGTCAGAAAGGTCCAGGTTTAAGTCCTACTTGAGGAATTTGAATATCAAAACCAAGTTTCACTCTTTGTTGCGTTGCCGAGTGAGTGCTGCACTGCCAGAGGTGTTGCCCTTCAGATGAGATGCTAAGCTAAGGCCCAGGCTTTATTCTCCAGTGGTCTTTAAAGACTCCATGGTACTACTTCATGTAAGAGTAGATGAGTTCTCCCTGTATCCTGGCCAATATTCATTTCTCTATTAACATTATAAAAACAGGTCATCTGGTTAATATAATGTTGCAGTTTGTCGAGCTTCCTGTGTGCAATTTGGGTGCTGCATATCAGAAGCACTTCAGTAGACTGCTTCTGAGACCAGTAGTCATGAATGACATAAATGCAAGTCTGGCTTTACTGTTCTGTTTTGCCTGTTATTGTGATAGTAGCATGCAACATTGGATGCATGCAATTGTTGAAAATTAATCTTTGCTGCTTTTCCTGTCATGGGACACCATGCTATACAGTAAAATCATTAATTTTTTCAGGATGATTGGATCAAGGGTTTTGTGGAGCAATTAGGAACGCACATAGTCTGCATGAATTCATTGGAGAGTTTTGTTGTGAACTGACTTATTCAGGAAAACTGCATTTCGGCTTTAAAGAGTAATATTAAGATGGACTCCTGCAGAGACAATCACAAAGAGTTGTGGGAAGGTGAGCAGAAGGATGCAGACAGAGGAATTGCACTTTGAAAACTGCAGTGAAGAAGCTGTTGCTATATTCACATTTGAAAAAAAAATATGAAAAACTGGCTGCAAAATGCTGACTCTTCTCTCATACACAATCCATCTTTTAGACAGCTACAAAAATGAGGTTCTAGGATGCACTTACTCAGCTGGTACGTATAATGTTTGTACAGTGTAAATATAACTTCTGATTTTGTGATTTCATTTTATTGCTTTCGAAACAGTATGGTTCCTCTTTGGAAATTTAAAACTGCACTGTATAAAGCTTTCTAACATGTATTCCATTTAAGATACTGTAAAATTGTCACTGAATTTTCTTTTGCTAAAATGCCATTGTTCATTGTCTCTAGAGCTTACTTTTTACCATGAAGCATCAGTGAGCTTGCTGTCTCTAAGTTAGAAATTCTAAATGCCACTTGAAAGGTTTGTACTTAACATGGGGTATTGGATGGAGGAAACAAAATGCACTGTACATTTCCGATGACAGCAGTGGCAAAATTAGGGATAATTAGGGAAAAGAATCACACTAATTCTTCACTCATTTTTTCTTCAGAGTACAAGAATCGCACAAGAAACATGGTACTGATATGCCATACAGTGTGTATTTTGGCAGCTCTATAATTGCTTGGAGTCAGCTAAGATCGCTGAAATTGCAATGCTGTCAACAGCTCTTGATCCATTTTTTGTCACCTCATTATGCAGTGACAATACATGTTGTGTTATTATAAATACATATGTTTTTTTTAAAAGACTAAAATGTACAGTTTTTATAAACAGTATTTAACCAAGGATGGAGTAGATGTGTCATCAGGGCACCAGCAGTTTATGTTACTGTACAAACGTATCTGTAAATTCTTTATATCGATATAGCTAGTGCTTCAAATATGCACTGAAATGTTTGCCTGGGGAATGACAGAAAAGGTTATAACGTATTTAATGTATATAATGTTTTATTTAAGATGTGTTTTTATTGTATTCTGTACCTACCTGTAGTAATTGTTGTGAGGTTGCAAGATTGGTTTTTAGCACATTTTTTTGCCTTCATGCAGTGTGCACCCAAAGATATATCTTTGTAAAACAATTTCGTATGGACTTTTTATTTGTAAGATGCAGTATTATACGATGAATTTTGGAGTACAGATGATAATAAGCTCAGGGTGTCATTTCTGTTGACTTGCCTGATTTGATCTGTTTATTGAGTGGTTTGTGTGAAAAATATGAACATTTTTAACCATTTTTTAAACAAATCGTCTTCACATTACGTGTTCTTGAAGTTGTACTCAGTGACTGCCTGATTGTGTTTAGTTCAGTCCACATAAAATACAGAACCAGCATTACCATAGATGAGCTTTTCTCCTTGTTTCACCCCCTTCTTCCCTCATCTTTTCCAGATTTACGTTTTTGCTTACACACACAATAAATAATCTTCATTCATTGTCTACTGCCAACAGCACCCAAGATGAGAAGCGCACCTTTCTCCAGCTTTCACATTGGTACATAATGTGCTTACCTAAGTCAGGATCATCAGATGTAGAATATGAGGCTTTTGTGTTTGCTGCAGTCACTGAGCTTGTGCAGTAGTCTTCTTCATTAAACCATTGCAGCTGTTGTGACCTACTTAAGATAAAGTCTGATCATTAGTCTTATATTCAGTGTCCACATATCAGCAATCCGGGGGGGAAAAAGCCTAAATTCTCAAGAGTTATACTGATCCCTGGAATGGCACCACTGTCCTCTGAGGATGAAGACTAAGCTTATACTCTCTAAGTTTATAAGAATGAGAGATGATTTCATTGAAGCCCACACAATTCTTTCTGGGTTCAACAGGGGAGAGATGGAGGGTTTTCCCCTGGCTGGGTTAGTTAGAATCAGAGGATATAATCTCTGTGGATCAGGCCATTTAGGAACAAGAGGAGAAGGAAAGACTTCACTCAGAGTTTAGAGGGTCTTTGGAGTTATCTACTACAGAGTCTGAGAGGGCTCAGTTATTCGGTACCATCTTCAGTCAATTTCTCGACAATGAAAGTATTGAGGAATAAGAGGTAGTGCAGGAGAGATGAAGTTAGGATTAAAGATCAGCTGTGCTCTAGTTAAATGGTGAAACTGGCTCGATGAGCAAGATATTCCTCAGTATTCCACAGACATCTACAGGAGTCAAACTTTCAGGGCTTTTTGTGGTTTGCAGACAAAAATTCTGCAATTGGCTTGGTCGGTTCTGCTCCATGGAACTCTTAATTTTACAAGATTGAGAGATTCTAAAGTGGAAATCAGGAGACCCTGGGCCTGTGACAGCAGAAGCTCAGCTGCTGGAATGTTTTGGAGGTTGTTTTTCTTCCATTTTACTGAACTATAAATTATCGCACCTCTATGCCACTCTGTCTGACTAATGGGGAATGAGATCTCGCCGACTGAGAGGACGGTAACTGTTCTATGGTCTTGTTATTTGGTGCTGATATAGAGCAGTCTGCAGGTGTTTTTCATGGCAGTCAATCATTGGTTTGCAAAATGTTACACCTTGGCCATTCTCCTCCAAGCATTGTGTACCTCTTGCTCATGATCTGATGTTTCTTAGCAAAATCAAATGTTGGGAGAAGTGTACCTTACCTCCCTTGTAGCAAAATCACTTTCTTTGATTTGAACTACTTTCAAAGTGGGTACATTAGCTGATTTAAAAACATAAGAACCTTGTCTTCTGAACCTGTCAGACAATTTTTTAAAAAGGTGAAAAATTTGCTAAAGAAGGAGTTTTAGCCCTAAATCAATAACTAATGTGTCGGCATTAGATTAATAGTTGTCACTTTTCCTCCAAATCCGAAGGCACTGGGTTTAAACCCAGGCCAGAGATTTGGACACAAAATTGAACCTAACTGTATGGTCTATTACTAGGAGCAGGCTGCACAGTGAAAAATGTCATCTTTGAATGAGACTTTAAACCACGGTTCCATTTGCTATCTCCAACAAATATAAGATATCCCACAGTACTATTTGAAACAAAGAGATTTCTCTGTCCAAACTGATGTTTATTCCTCAACCAAGTAATAATTGTGGCAAATTAGCTGCTTTGATGTCCCAACATTTATCCTGAGATTGTGAATGGAAATATATAAAAGCCAGTTCTTTCCAGACAAAATAATGGAATCCATTCCAAAGATTCAGTTGGAGAAGTAATTATGAAGGAAAACCTAATTGATGTGATTTAAAAATACATCTCACCAGGCAGACTCGTTCAACAGCTTTTGAAGATGTTCCAAATAATGTGGCTATTGGAACTCCAGATGGTGGAATTTTATAAAAGCAAAATACCGCAGATGCTGGAAATCTGAAATACAAATGGGAATTCAACAGGTCTGGCAGCATCTGTGGAGAGAGAAACTTAACATTTCTTGTCTGATATGATGCTTTGGAGCTGCAAACTTTGACTCAGAAGATATTTGACAAAGTTCCATTTGAAAGGCTTTTAACTTGCCTGGAGCAGGGAACTGGTGATGGCAACAAAACTATCAACTTCCATTTATATAACATCCTTGGTACAGAAAAAAAGTCTTAGACACTTGTAAACTAGGTACAAATGATAACTTATGGAACCTATTTGCAGAATGTGTCAGAATCTTCCACACACATGTCATCTACTGCCTCTGTTGCTCCCGATGTGGTCTCCTCTACATTGCCGAGACAGGACACTTATTTGTGGAACATTTCAGAGAACATCTCCAGGACACATGCATGAAACAACCCCACTACCCTGTGGCTGAACACTTTAATTCCCCCTCCCACTCCCCAGAGACATACAACTCCTCTGCTTCCTCCACCACCAAACCCTAAACATCTGACACCTGGAGGAAGAACTCCTCTTCTTCCACCTTGGGGCCCTTCAGCCACATGGATTAATTTGGATTTCATCAGTTTCCTCATTTCTCCTCCCCCCACCTTATCCCAAATCCAACCTTCCAACTTGGCACTACCCTCTTGATCTGTCCTACCTGTCCATCTTCCTTCCCACCTATCCACTCCTCCGTCCTGTCTGACCTATCACCATCACTCCCAACTTCATCTACCCATTGCAGCTACTTTCACCCCAGCTTCACCCCTCCCATTGATCACTCAGCACCCTTGGGCCACAAGCCTCATTCCTGATGAAGAGCTTATGCTGTCCTGCTTTGGATGCTGACTGACCGGCTGTGCTTTTCCAGTGCCACACTCTTCGACAAATGATAACTGTTGAGTGATATCTGACAGGGATCAATATTTGGACTTCTGTTTCTTATCTGCATACATGATCCGAAAATTAAAATCATTGGTTACCTTGTCAGATTTCCAAGAATGTTGGACATTAAGGACACAAAAACTTATATCCAAATTGCATTTGGGCCAGCAATGAAGAAGTGATCATGATAACAGATGGATTGTAAAATGTACATCACTTGGAGTTGCAGTGTTTTTTTTCTCGGCTTTCAAAACAAAGTTCTTTCTTGCCCTTTCAAATTGGCACAAGTTTCAATTCCTGAACTGATTAATTTCAATGATTATCCCACTTCTTTCAGATTTCTTTTTACCTCCAACTTGTTGGTTTCCTCAAAGGAATAGGAACCAGTTACTTTCCCAAAAGGTGTTTGCATTTGGTCAAGGCCAAGTAGTTAAGGGAATGGATTTAGCTGTGTTCAAGTCCTCCTCCATCAGTAGTGTCTCATCACGGGTCAAAGAGAGTTGTGGGCGACTGGTGAGCGAGTTAGGCCATTGCTCACCAGGAGTTACTGTAGGATATAATGTTGATTTTTTTTTTAATTTCCCACTTAGGAAAATGTCAGCCTTTCATTGACTAAGGTCCTCCCTTCAATTTTGATGCATGATTCCTATGAAGCATTCTTTTAAAGTTGAGATTTGTTTCATTGCTAATTTGTATGGGATCTGTCTGCACATGGCTTTCCCTTTAATGATTAAAGGAGCACAGAATTATTCTTAAAATTCTACATCAGGTGCAAAACAACTTCCAGGAAAAATAAAAGCCACTTACACAGCTCCTTGAATGTACTAAAACACCCCAAGGCCCTTTCGCAATCAGTTTCTTTAATTTCACAATTGAGGAAAATAATTTCAATTATAAATTTATTCATGGTATTAATTGGCTAACGATTTTAAAAAATATTTCTAGAACTTATTAAAACTCATTGTAAAGTTTCAGACATGCAGATTGTTACCCGTAGATCTTCCTTTGGTTGGGAAGCAATCAAAATTCACATCACGATTCAGTCAGTAACTTATTAAATGAGAAGACTGCTTCTTTTTGTGGATGCAATGAAGTAACTTCCTCTACTCCTGTTTGCAATTAAAAGCCATAATTTTAAGATTCACACGTGATCGAGGGAAAGTGTATATAATCGCTTTGCTGATAATAATGTGATTCTGTGAAGATAAGAACTGATAATTCTCCCCTGTTTTTATTTAATTGAGAATGAATCCTGCACATGAGTGCAGTGTATATAGAGTCAAACAGAACCTTCGGTCCAACTCTTCCATGCCAGCCAGATATCCTAAACTGCCCTAGTCCTATTTATCACCATTCTTGTTTGTGTAAACATTCAGATGCCTTTAAATGTTATAATTGTACCCACCTCCACCACTTCCTCTGGCAGCTCATTCCATACACGCACCACCCACTGTGAGAAAATGTTGCCCCTCTGGTCCCTTTTAAATCTTGCCCCATCTCACCTTAAAGCTATGCCTGTTAGCTTTGGACTCCCTTAGCCTGGGAAAAAGACCTTGGCTACTCACCCTATCTGTGCCCCTCCTGATTTTATAAACTTGTGTAAGGCAGGATAGCTCAGTGGTTAGCACTCCTGCCTCTCAGCGCTAGGGACCTGGGTTCAATTGCAACCCAAAGTGACTGTGTGGAGCTTGCACATTCTCCCCACGTCATAGGGTCATACTCGTGTACAGCACGGAAACAGACCCTTCGGTCCAACTTATTCATGACATCCCAACCCAATCTAGTCCCACCTGCCAGCATCCGGCCCATATCCCTCGAAACCCTTCCTATCCATATACCCATCCAAATGCCTTTTAAATGTTGTAATTGTACCAGCCTCCACCACTTCCTCTGGCAACTCATTCCATACACACTACCCTCTGCATGAAAATGTTGCCCCATAGGTTTCTCTTATATCTTTCCCCTCTCACCCTAAACCTATGCCCTCTAGTTCTGGACTCCCCCACTCCTGGGAAAAGACTTTGTCTATTTATCCTATCCATGACCCTTATGATTTTATAAACCTCTATAAGGTCACCCCTCGGCCTCCGACGCTCCTGGGAAAACAGCCCCAGCCTGTTCACCCTCTCCCTGTAGCTCAAATCCTCCAACCCTGGCAACATCCTTGTAAATTTTTTCTGAACCCTTTCAAGTTTCACAACATCTTTCCAATAGGAAGGAGACCAGAATTGCACGCAATATTCCAACAGTGGCCTAATCAATGTCCTGTACAGCTGCAACATGACCTCCCAACTCCTGTACTCAGTACTCTGACCAATAAAGGAAAGCATACCAAACGCCTTCTTCACTGTCCTATCTACCTGCGACTCCACTTTCAAGGAGCTATGGCCCTGCATCTCCCAGACCCAGTGCTCTAGGGTTCCATCTTTTGATTCACATCCAAGTTATAAACCCTTTAAATTGTTTAACAAAATCCAAGCATAACATACTGCAGAGTACTAATGCTGTTCCCCACACATGCTGCTATCACAGCATTTGGGAGAAATGTCTACTCACCAGACTAGTTTATTTCAACAGAGCACTTTCCTGATTTTTGCTGCAGGTGAAATGATCCATTGAACAAAGGTATAATACAGTGCAATTAACTGTACGTCACACACTTAACTGCTGTCTGTAGTTCTCTCGTTTTCTCTCTGAAGATTACTTAGACAGCAGCAGAATGCTCTTTTTATATGTAGATGCAGTAGGTTCCATGTATTCTTTCGTATCCTATAGGCTTCACTGGTATTGTTGGCATTGTCACCCATCCCTTGAACTGAGCTGTTTGCAAAGCCAGTACTTTGGGTCTGGAGTCGCATGTAGGCCAGACCGGGTGAGGATGGTAAATGTCCTTCTCTAAAGAGCTTCAGTGAACAAATTGGGTTTTTACGACAATTGACAATATTCACAAAATCAAGACAAGCTCTTAATTCCAGATTTTTTTCTTAAGTTCACTCGTGCATCGGGGGTCGCTGGCTGGGTCCAGTATTTATTGCCTGTCCCTAGCTGCCTGTTGGGAAGGTGGGGGTGAGCTGCCTTCTTGAACCGCTGCAGTCCACCTGCTGTAGGTAGACCCTCACTTCCCTTAGGGAAGGAATTGTATTGATTTAATTTAAATTCCTGCTGCCATGGTTGAATGTAAACCAATGTCTCCAGACCCATTAACTTGACTCTCTGGATAACTAGCACAGCGACATTACTACATTGCAACACCTGCTCCAAAAGTTGCTCCCGATTGTGTGTTGTTACCCCATTCACCCGCCCTCCACTCTAGCTTTGCGGCTGTAACAGTGCTGGTTCATGCACTGAACATCAGTACCTTTGCCTCAATGTGGATTGTGTCTGGTGTCAACAGAGTGACATATGACCTGTTCACCACTGCTGTTCCATTTTCCAACTCAGTCTCCTGTCCCACACCACATCTTCTCTCACCCACATGCTCACAGCTCCTCCCCCTGAGCCCTCAGTCAGCGAGAGTTCAGGAGAGGGAGGCAGGGACCAGCAGACGTCATGAGTGAGGTGTAGGTAGAAGGGGCTAGCATATTTGTTTTATATTTTAAAAATTATTTTAAATGTCATTTTGTTTACTCATATAGGTATTTAGGAATGCGAAGTATTTCAACTTAGATCTGCAAGGTACGATGTTTTGATTTTTTTTCTAGCAAGAGAGCCTACTGAACTAATCTAACAGCTTTTACCTTGGTTCTACTGGGAAAATCTGATTCACTTAAAATTTTTTCACTTAAAGATGCATTTCCCAGGAACGCAACTACAGAGTTAAATGAGGAATTGCTGTGCTGTTCCAACATTCAATCCACTCCAGCTTCTGGCAAGAGGAATAGAAAATTCAACAGTGCAAGTTGGTCTTTGGGTTATAACAATTTTTTTTTGGATTTAAAGTTCTTGGAGATGCTGTCACCCATTGGCTTGATTACATGTTGTGTGGATACTGCTGCAAAGTTTACCCCTATCTCAACCAGATATACCATAATTTCATCAAGGAACATCAACATGGAATGTTTGGACAGCCTCTTAAAAGGAGTAAAGGTACGTTAATGTGGAAGATATGAGAGAAATCTCTATGTGAAAACACTGGCTAAACAAGAAATGATGGCTAAATGATTTTCTGTGTTTGTACTTGCTGAATTCTGTTTGATAAAAGAATTGCCTTTTCCAGCAATAGAAATCGTACCTTGGATTGGAAAATACATTTCATGGGAAGCCCATACAATAAAAAGATTAGTGTCGATGAAAATAAACACGGGGAAATTTTGAGTGTAAAGCTACTAAATATTCTTTCTGAAAACAAAATGGTTTACATTCTTAATGTATAAAATAAATAAAAATTCTAAAGCCATCCAGGACTTGAAGTTAAACAGTTAATCGTATACAGAGCAAAATTATTGAAACAAGTCATATTTAACAACGTTTTTTAAGCTAAATTTAAAAATATCTCTGAAATGGCATCATTGTTCTTACAGCAAGTTGCCAAACATTGTGGGATTTAGAATTGTAAATATTATTTATTTATGGGGTTGGAATCCCATTTTGCACAGAACAGAATATCTTTTTATCAGACAAAAAGTAACAAGGAAAGAGACACAAGAGGTCAACGATAACATTTTACTCTGCTGTTTTTAACCCTTCGCTATTTGAGACAAAGAGGTTTGGATTATTGATGTTTTAGATGAGCACCATCCAAATCTCACATTTTACCAGCCATCAGAGAAATGGGATAAGTATCTGTTGAAAAAAGTAATTCTTGGCTAAAAGTCTTCATGCTTTGACAATCAAGTAAAAACTCAAAACAGCAATAAGTTGTTCTTGGTCAAAATCATTCAGTTTAGCCTTCATATATATGTACCTTATTTCTATTATGTTCACCATGTTAATAAAGAAACCTGTTTGCTGAATGTTTTGTCTTCTGCATATTGCTAAACCAACTGAAAATGACTAAATTATCTCGCCTGTTACAGCAAGATAAACATCAACAGGCTTTATGGTCACACAACAATCAATATACTCTTCCATATTCACCATTATTTTGTTATAACGAAAGACTGGTAAATCTGAAAACAGATTGAAAGATATTGTTTGATTGTTGATTGCACTTGGTTCATGATCTTCCGTCAGAATCTTTGCATCCTTGGCAGTAAGGACACAACTGAACTATCATGCATGTGATATAATTTAACTGTTGTGAGTGCTGAATTAAAAGGGGTTATTTTACAGCATGTGCATAAGATACATAATAAACCAGTTATTCTGTGCCTGGTGAGTCAGATGAAAATGCAGAAACCAGACTTTTTTTTCACTTTAAAGCTCTATGTTTGAATCGATTCCATGTTTTGGGTCAATGTCTCCTTTATCTAATAGTTCAAAAGGAGCTGAATGAATCTGGGCTATCTTGTTTTTTAGTTACTGTGTATTGTGACATCTCACTGCATTAGAATTTTTGAGCACCTCTGAGCCCTTCAGCAATTTTTGTTACATTATTTTCGCTGCTAGTAATGTCTCTTAAAATAGTCCCTTGGACCAGTTAGGTGATCTCATCAGCAAGTTGGCAAGCATCTGCAGTGACAAAATGAAGATTTTTATCTTACAATTTAGTGGAATATTGGCTTCTGACAAGGTGCATTGGGGATTTAAAAGCAAGTTTAACACAAATTCTGAGTGAACTTAACTTTATACATTTGTATTGTCAGTTGGTCTGAAGTCTGTTTTCCATGGATAAGTAAAGTAATTCAAATATAAACATTAGATGTGATTAATTGAAATGTGCTTCTGATCCTTCCATATTGTTCAACGTCAGGCAGTCCCATTTGTTATCCTAAGTTAATGTATTAGTCGGTCTTTTTCAGACCATCTAGTCTACCAGAAGTCTCTGAAGAGACCCTGTTTAGGCTAGATAAATTCTGTACTTACAAGAGAGGAAAACATTCCATGTCAAAGAAATACACTGCTTTCAGTTTAATGGTGTGGTTGTAATCTATTATTTTCTATTACAGGCTTAAAAAGGCTTCTGTAAATGTGCATGGTTTGATACTGTTACTATTTACTTATTATTTAATTGTTTAATGAACTTGCTTGGTTGTTAAATCCTAATACAACATCTGGTGTAATGTCATATTGCAACCTACAAAAGAATAAACAGAACCTTGAACACATCAGATGGAACAATTGGTTAAAATAATATGAATCAAGATGTGTGTACATTACTGAGGCAAACTATTGATTTCATCAAAAGACCATAAGACATAGGAGCAATGTTTTAATTTCTCTCTGGCCAAAGGGGAGGTGCCAGAGGACTGGAAACCAGCTAGCGTGGTTCCACTTTTCAAGAAAGCTGGTAGAGATAGACCAAACAATTACTGACTAGTGAGTCTCACTTCAGTGGTAGGGAAACTGTTGAAGAAAATTCTGAAGGACAGAATTAATCTCCACTTGAAGGAGCAAGGTTTGATCAGGAATGATCAGCAAGTCTTTATCAGAAGGAGGTTATGCCTAACAAATTTGAAATAATTATTTGAGTGGGTGTGTCAAGGATAAAGTAGTTCATATAGTTAGTATGGATTTCAGCAAATCATGTGATAAGGTCCCACATAAGAGATTGACAACAAAAGTAAAAGTACCTGGGATTCGGGTAACTCCGCAAGTTGGATCAAAAATTGACTTTAGTGGGAGGATACAAAGGGAGGTAAACGAAGGAGTTGTGACTGAAACCCTGTGTGCAGTGGGATACCACAAGGTTCATAATTATATATAAATGATGTAACTTGATTGATTTATTGTTGTGACATGTATCGACATACAGTGAAAAGTGTTGTCTTGTGTGCTATACAGGCAGATCATACCATACAAAGTGCATCAGGGTAACAACAGAGTTCAGGATACAGTATTACAGCTGCAGAGAGAGAGAGAGAGATCAGAATTAACATTTGAGAGGTCTGGTCAAAAGTCTGTTAATGTGGAAGAAGCAGCTCTTGAAACTATTCTTATCTGTTTTCAACCTTGTATATTTTCTGCCTGATGAAAGAGGGTGGAAGAGAGTCGAACCGGGTTGGGAGGGGTCTTTGATGATGTCGGCTGCTTTCCCGAGGCAGCAACAAGTACAGACAGAGTCAATGGATGGAAGGCTGGTTTCTGTGATGGATTGGGCTGCGTTCACAACTCTCTTTAGTTTCTTGTAGCCTTGAGAGGAACAGTTGCCAAACTACGCTGTGATGCACCCAGGTAGGATGTTTTGTGTGATGCATCTACAAAAATTGGTAAGTATCTTTTGTGGACATGCTGAATTACCTGAGTCTCCTGAGGAAAGAGAGACATTGTTGTGCTTTCTTGACCACAGCATCAATGTGGGTGAACCAGGACAGATTGCCAGCTCCCAAGAACTTGAAACTCTCAACCACCTCTACCTCAGCTCCATTGATACAAACAGGGGTGTGCGCTCCACTCCACATCCTGAAGTCAATGACCAGCTCCTTTATTTTGCTAATGTTGACAGAGAGATTGTTGTCTGTACACCCAGCTGTTAAGCACTCAGTCTCTTTCCTGTTTTTTGTTTCGTCGTTGTGTGAAATCTGACCTCCAACAATGGTGTCATCAGCAAACATGTGAACAGAGTTAAAGCGGAATTCAGTCATGGGTGTATAAGGAGTACCGTTGGGTGCTGAGTACGCAGCCTAGTGGGGCACTGGTGTTGGGGATTATGGTGGAGGAAGTGTTGGTGCCTATCCTATGAGAATGTGGGGAGATGATGAGTAAGTTTGCAGATGACACAAATATTTGCTGGATGAGACAGAAGCTCTTAATTACAGGAAGACACAAATCAGATGGACAGATCAGTGGCGCATAGAAGTTAATCCTAAAAAAGAATGTGATGACAACTTTCGAAGAAATAACGAGACAAGGGAGTACTGACAGGACACAAGGAATCCAGAGGGATCCATCAAATCCCTATAGTGTGCAAACAGGTCATTCAGCCCAACAAGTCCACATTGAACAGCATCTGACCAAGACCCATCCCCCTACCCTTTTCCCTGGAACATTGCATTTCCTATGGCCAACACACCAGCAAAAAGGGTTAAGAAGAATCCAAAGGGATTTTATAAATATACTAAGGACAAAAGAGTAACTAGGGAGAGAATAGGGCTCCTCAAAGATCAGCAAGGCTGCCTTTGTGTGGAACCACAGTAGATAGGGGAGATACTAAACAAGTATTTTGCATTTGTGTATACTGTGGAGAAGAACATGGAAAATATAGAATGTGGGGTAATAGATGGTGACATTTTGAAAAATATTACAGAGGAGAAGGTACTGGATGTCTTGAAACACATAAAAGTGGATAAATCCCCAGGACCTGATCAGGTATACCCTAGAACTCTGTGGGAAGCTAGGGAAGTGATTGCTGGGCCTCATGCTGAGATATTTGTATCATCGATAGTCACAGGTGAGGTGCCGGAAGACTGGAGGTTGGCTAACGTGGTGCCACTGTTTAAGAAGGGTGGTAAGGACAAGCCAGGGAACTATAACCAATGACACTGACATCAGTGGTAGGCAAGTTGTTGGAGGGAATCCTGAGGGACAGGATGTACATGCATTTGGAAAGGCAAGGACTGATTAGGGATAGTCAATATGGCTTTGTGCGTGGGAAATCATATCTCACGAACTTGATTGATTTTTTTGAAGAGGTAACAAAGAGGATTGATGAGGGCAGAGTGGTAGATGTGATCTATATTGACTTCAGTAAGGTGTTAGACAAGGTTCCTCATGGGAGACTGGTTCACAAGGTTATATCTCCTGGAATACAGAGAGAACTAGCTGTTTGGATACAGAACTGGCTAGAAGGGTGGTGGTGGAAGATTGCTTTTCAGACTGGAGGCCTGTGACCAGTGGAGTGCCACATGGATTGGTGCTGGGTCCACTACTTTTCATCATTTATATAAATGATTTGGATGTGAGCATAAGAGTTATGGTTAGTAAGTTTGCAGATGACACCAAAATTGGAGGTGTAGTGGACAGCATAGAAGGTTACCTCAGATCACAACAGGATCTTGATCAGATGGGCCAATGGGCTGAGAGTTGGAGTTTAATTTAGATAAATGTGAGGCGCTGCGTTTTGGAAAGGCAAATCAGAGCAGGACTTATACACTTAATGATCAGGTCCTGGGCAGTGTTGCTGAACCATGAGACCTTTGAGTGCAGGTTCATAGTTCCTTTAAAGTGGAGTCACAGGTAGACTGGATAGTGAAGAAAGCGTTTTGTATACTTTCCTTTATTGGTCAGAGTATTGAGTACAGGAGTTGAGAGGTCATGTTGCGGCTGTACAGGACATTGGTTAGGCCACGTTTGGAATATTGTGTGCAATCTGGTCTCTCTCCTGAAGGAAGGATGTTGTGAAACGTGAAAGGGTGAATAGACTGGGGCGTTTTTCCCTGGAGTGTCGGAGACTGAGGGGTGACCTTATAGAGGATTATAAAATTATGAGAGGCATTAATAGGATAAATAGACAAGGTCTTTTCCCTGGTGTGGGGGAGTCCAGAACGAGAAGGCATAAGTTTAGGGGAAAATTTAAAAGGAACCTAAGAGGCAACTTTTTCATGCATGCATGGAATGAGCTGCCAGAAGAAGTGGTGGCAGTTCGTACAATTACAACATTTAAAAGGCGTCTTGATGGGTATATGAGTAGAAAAGGTTTAGAGGGATATGGGCCAATGCTGGCAAATGTAACTACATTAATTTGGGATATCTGGTTGGCATGGACAAGTTGGACCGAAGGATCTGTTTCCATGCTATACATCTCTATGATGCTATGTTGCCAGGATCGGAGGGTTTGAGTTACATGGAGAGGCTGAATAGGCAGGGGCTGTTTTCCCTGGAATATTGGAGGCTGAGGGGTGACCTTATAGAGGTTTACAAAATCATGAGGGCCATGGGGCTAGGGCAAATAGCCAAGGTCTTTCTCCCAAGGTAGGGGAGTCCAAACCTCGAGTGTAAAGTTTTAAGGTGAGGAGGGAATGACTTAAAAAGGGAATGAGGACCAGTTTTCACACAGAGGTTGGTGTGTGTATGGAACAGAGGAGGTAGTGGAGGCGGGAACAATTATGACATTTAAAAGGCATCTGGATGGGTATATGAATAGGAAGGGTCTAGAAGGATATAGGCCAAATGCTGGCAAATGGGACTAGATTAATTTAGGATATGTGGTCAGCACAGACAAGTTGGACAAAGGGTCTGTGTCCATGCTGTATGACTCTAGATTGGTTCGTCCAGACTCCGTGATCTCGATGTATGACTCGAAGTAGGTTATTAAGCCCATCGAGTCTTCTGCTATTCAGTGAGATCATGACTGATCTGAATCCTCAACCCCACTTACCTGCATTTTCCCCATAACCATTGATTCCCTTACTGATTAAAATCTGATATTTCAGTCTTGCATATACTTACTGACCCAGTCTTGACAGCTCTCTGCCGTAAAGAATTCCACAGATTCACTATCCTCTCAGAGAAGAAATTCCTCCTTATCTCTGTCCTAATGGGGCAACTCCTTATTCTGGTCCTAAGCTCTCCTCCAAAAGGAAGCTACCTTTCCACAACAAAATATAACAAAAACCTGCAGATGCTGGAAATCAGAAACAAAACAGAAATTGCTGGAAGAACTCAGTGGGTCTGGCTACATCTGTGGAGAGAAAGCCGAGTTAACGTTTTGGGTCCAATGACCCACTTTCAGAACCTTACCACATCTCCCTTGTCAAGTCCACTGAAAATCCTATATGTTTCAATAAGGTCACTTCTCATTCTTCTAAACTCAATGAGTACAGGCCCAGCCAACTCAACCTCTCCTCATAAGACAATCCCTCCATACCTTGGATCAATCTAATTAACTTTCCTTCAGTTGCCTTCAATGCCAGGATATCTTTCCTTACATAATGGGACCAGTATTCCAGTTCAC
Organism: Chiloscyllium plagiosum; assembly: GCF_037043375.1. Taxonomy (NCBI): domain Eukaryota; kingdom Metazoa; phylum Chordata; class Chondrichthyes; order Orectolobiformes; family Hemiscylliidae; genus Chiloscyllium; species Chiloscyllium plagiosum. The sequence continues at coordinate 5,066,624 of NW_028270168.1, forward strand.
AGTATTCCAACTGTGGTCTAACTAGTATCTTCGATAGGTTTTATACTCTATCCCCTTTGAAATAAAAGCCAGTATTCCATTAGCTTTCCCTATTAACCACTGAACATGGATGCTAGCTTCTAATAATTAATGCACAAGGGGCTGCAAATCTCTACGTACGGTGGCTTTTTGCTTTATTTCTCAATTTAATTAAAACACAGCTCTTCTACCCCTGCCAAAGTGCTCATTGTCAGATTTTCTTTCATTATATTTCATCTGCCCCATTTTTTCTTACTCATTCAACGTGTCTGTCACCCTCTGTAGACTCGATGTGTCATATTCATCACTTGCCATCTACATTTGGGTCATCTGCAGTCCTGGTGATAGTACATTCACTTTCCTTGTCCTAATATATATAGAGAGAGAAAGACAGAGAGAGAGAGTAAATAGTGTTAATGATTTAATATTTACTTAGTTGTAAGAAAATGGAACCCTTTCTGGGAATATTATTTACCTGTAAGTATAATGTGAAAAACAGAACCTGTCATCTGAAAGGGCTGGTCAAGCAGCTGAACTGTGTAACAATACATTCCACAGAACAGTTTATGGATAATGTAAACAGCAGCTGAATGAGCAAATATATGAAATGTCATCTAAGAAATCAAGTTTAAACTGAAGTAATGCTCGAGTGTTGGAATGTGGGCTACCCGATTATCAGTTTGCCACAGGGATCCTACTACTCAATCACAGGGTTTAATTAGTTCTTAGTGAGGTGCCATGATTGAAATTCAGAGGTAAAGCAAGTTTTTATATGTCTTTGGTTGGGAAAGGGAAGAAATTTTCGATTCCCCTAAGAGGAACCAATGTTGATCATTTTGCAGTTGGAAGATGTTAACATGTACTCTGTCCTGTTGAAAATGTGTAGCCGGGACAATTGCAGGAGGATGTGAAATGTAAAAAGAGTAAAGAGAGATTGTTTGCAAAATTAAAATTTGCATTATGAAAGAAGCCCTTTGGATTTGTTTCTGATTAGCATTTGTATTGAGATGTTTATTGATCTAGATTAAAATGTGCACTGGTGACATCTATTGGTAGGTAAAGGCACTACCTTGAAGACATTTGAACAGGAATGGCCTTTGCCCATTTAACATGGACTTGCGACATCTATGTCAATAAATTCACCTACCTTATTAACAAATTTTTTTAAGGTGTAGGATTGGTGATGATATTTGGAGATTTTGATTCCTAAGATAATTTTGTTGTATAATTTACAGGCCCCCTTTTCTGAATGCGCCTTTATTTTATGGGTGCTGAAAGGTTTACTCATGCACATTTATTGTATCTGCAACTGATTTCTGAATTGGAAAACTAGGAATGGCCTTATCAAAAGTTTAAAAACTATGGACTATGCCTTCATGCATGAGATATAATTTTCTCTAATTAGACTGCATTGATGTTTTTTCTCCGTCTTTCCAATAAATCAAATCACAAGGTACAGAAAGGGAACTTCTCTACATCCATTTCAGTGCAAGAAAATCTTTCTCAGTTTCCCATTGCAAATTCCAACTAGTATTTAAAAATAATTCCAGTAATTCTGCTTCCCCTTCCCCGACATTGAAGTTCATTCTACATCTCAATCACTGTGAGGGGAAGCTTGCAGTGTGGATGGGAAGACTTTTAGAGTAATTGAGAGGAATTTTTAAAGATTTTAAAATAAAGTTGGCAGGGTAGGATCAGTCAAGGAGTTAAATACTTTGAAATCTGTTGTGCAGACTGTCCCTGCCTTTGACCCACCCATTCGTGGCATGAATAAATCCCAAAGATGGTGAGGTTGCAGTTGATCAAAGGAGCTTAGATTAGATTAGATTAGATTACAGTGCGGAAACAGGCCCTTCGGCCCAACAAGTCCACACCGACCCGCCGAAGCGAAACCCACCCATACCCCTACATTTACCCCTTACCTAACACTACAGGCAATTTAGTATGGCCAATTCACCTGACCCTGCACATCTTTGGACTGTGGGAGGAAACCGGAGCACCCGGAGGAAACACACGCAGACACGGGGAGAACGTGCAAACTCCACACAGTCAGTCGCCTGAGGCGGGAATTGAACCCGGGTCTCTGACGCTGTGAGGCAGCAGTGCTAACCACTGTGCCACCGTGCTGAGGTGAGACTTTAGAGACGGTAATGGAGCTGTGAATCTTAGTGTGGTTCTACATTTAGAACTTACCAGCCTTCAGTCTGGTTTTCAAAGCCCTGGGGGAGTATGTAGACCTTCCACTATTACTGATGTTTCTCAAACTGGCTGATCATTTTTTTAACATTCTTTCATGGAATCTGGGTATCAGTGCCTGGGTCAGAATTTGTTATCCATCCTTAATTGCCCTTGAGTGGCTTGCTAGATCATTTCACGGGGCAGGAAAGGGTAAATTTAAGCTAAATCTTCATGAAAAGCCCAGTTGAACTTTTATGTTTATGCCCATCACACCTTGGACATGCAGAGTTTTGAAAGAGGAGATTTCAGTGAATTGAAAGGAAGAGAGAAATTGACAAGCAAGTAACTAAAGGCATGTTATAGTGCGTCTGGAGTCATGCAAAGTTTAGCTCACGTAAAGAAGGCAGTTTCCTTCTCTGAAAGACATTAGTGAATCAGATAGGTTTTTATTACATTGAATGTACGAAATTCAAATATTACCATTGACTATGCGTTGAGGCCCATTTTCCCAGAGCCTGATTCTAGGGATCTGGATGAATGATCCAGCGATATTACCACAATCGCACCATCTCATCATCTTGTAGTTGTCCCAAATGAAGATATATAACAAGAAATAAGTTATAATTAGAGCCTTACAGAAAAAAAAGGAGAAATTGCAAAAAGAAAAGCTGTTTAAAATAAAATCCAAACATCTTGGGGAAACTGCTCAGGTTTAGCAGCCTCTGGATAGAGAAACAGACTGACATGACTATTGCTTCAGAACTCTGTTCCTCTCCCCATAGACACTGTGGACCTGTTGAGGGTCTTCAATACTTTCTGCCTTTATTTCAAATTGCCAGCATTTTGCTTTTATAAAAACAGACATTTTTTTCAAGCAAAATAGAAATAAGAATGTGAAAGAAAACCATCCAGTTGGGATAAGCATTTGGTGGAGAAATAATGCCTTTTGATCTTGAATAAAGTGTGATCTAGTGACATTTGTTGATAGTTAACGGCTTCAGGAGGTGACTGCCTTTATCCTCTGGATCCAGACAGCTGGCACAGGCATGGTGGGCTGAATGGCCTCCTCTCTGCTGCACATTTCCAGATCGGTCTTATTAATGGCAAGTTATTGTCGCAATGAGTGAAATTGTGAGGAACCTCCAAGGTCAGGCAGAGAATCCAACTGCTCTTCTCTCTCTTTGAGCTTTATCCCCACCTTAACCCCCTGCCCCACCCGATCTTCTGCATATAAATTGACATTTTCCAAGCTACCATCAGTTCTGAGGAAGAGTCACTCAACCCAAAGTGTTCATTCTGATTTCTGTCCACAGGTGGCATTGTGGCTCAGTGGTTAGCACTGCTGCCTCACAGCGCCAGGGTCCCAGGTTTGATTCCAGCCTCGGGTGATTGTCTTTGTGGAGTTTGCACATTCTCCCCGTGTCTGCGTGGAGTTTCCTTCGGGTGCTCCGGTTTCCTTCCACAATCACAAAGATGTGCAGGTCAGGTGAGTTGGCCATGCTAAATTGCCCATAGTGTTCAGGGATGTGTAGGTTAGGTATATTAGTCAGGAGTAAATGTAGAGTAATAGGAAAGGGGAATGGATGGGTTAGTGTTCAGAGGGTCAGTGTGGACCTGTTGGGCTGAAGGGCCTGTTTCCACACTGTAGGGATTCTATAGATGCTACCAGACCTGCTGAGCTTTTCCAGCAATTTCTGTTTCAGGTACAGAGCTACTCACCCCAGTCCAAAAGGACGGCCTGAATGAAAGATTGCATCCCACTTTACCCACTAACCCTGTAGGTACAGATCCTGCAAATTAATTCAGGATGAAAGTAAGCTGCCACCTCGTTCAGTTCAGTGGAAAAGCTGGGGCGTGGCAGTATAATCTAATGAGTGCATTTTTGAAGGAGGTTGTAAGAACAGGAACCTGGGGCTGTACATCAAACAGTTTGTGTAGGTGCAGGACTGGTTGAGAAGGCTGTTAGCCCCACCTCGTCACCCAACCCCACATCTCCACTTCATCTTCTGCTGCCCCTACACCCACTCCGAGTCCTGAAGAAGGGCTACACCTGAAACGATGACTTCTGCACCTCCTGGTACTGCCTGGTTTGCTGTGTCCTTCCAGCCTCCTGCCTGTTAAAAAGGCATGCAAGCCCTTTAACTTTTTAAATAGTGTACAAAGTCAGAAAATGTAAGCTAAATCTTCATGAAGCATTGGTTTAGCCCGGTTGAATTTGTTACGTTTATGCCCATCACACCTTGGACAAGCAGAGTTTTGAAAGAAGAGATTTTAGTGAATTGAAAGGAAGAGAGAAATTTGACGAGCAGGTAAGTTACTTGGCGGAACAAACGAAAACTAGCTTGTTCTCCTTTGAATGGGGAAGATGAAAGGGAGGTTTAATAACTGTTAAAGATCTTGTAGAATTTTAAGAGTAAACAAGGAAAAACTGTTTCAACTGACAGAAGGATTGGTAATTAGAGGCAACAATATTAAGATAATTGGCAAAAGGAATAAAGGTTAACCCTAAGATCTGGAAGTAGAATTAGGCCATTTGGCCCATCAATCATGGCTGATATGTTTCTCAACCCCAGAGGCTGCAGAAACGTTTGATTACACAGAGAGATGTTACCATCAGAAGTGTATTGCTTGGAAAGGCGGTGGGAGTAGATTTAATTAAAAGTTTCGAAAGAAAATGGATAAATATTTGAAAATGAAACTTATTCCAGGGCTGTGGTGAAGTGTAGGACATGAATTGGAAAGCTCTGCCAGAAGCTTGGTACTGGCATGGTGGGCTGAAGGCCTCCTCTCTGCTGCACATTTCCAGATTTGTGTTGTTAATGTGAGGTTATGCTGCAGCGAGTACCATTTGATTATTGCCCTTGATTTACCTTTCCATAACGTTTATTACCTCATAAAAGGTTTATGAGATCAAGTTGATAACCCAAAGTTTTTCAGACTTTCCTTACAGTTCTTTCCTGTGAATTTAGTGACCTGCCTCGGTCTCTCTCTGTTCCGATCTACACCTAGCAACTCGTCCAAAACCCCAGTCCGATGGACATCACAGGGAGACACTGAAGCTCAAGTCTGTTAGGATGATAGCAATCACACCCATCAGGGAGCAACTGGGAAAATCACAGTCAGTTCACCTCAGCCTGTGAGGAAACCCTGACAAAATCATCTCCTTCCCTCTGATTGGTGCCCCAGCCAATAGAAGTCAAGATGCTGAAAGCTGACCGTGTGAGCTCGCCTGTGTCCACTAGAGACCCAGGATCTCTGTGGGACAATGGGCCAGAGATGTGAAGGCAGGAGTCGGGTACTGAGCGTGGAGGCAAGAGCACAGTTGCCCGCCTTCATGTACCAGTCCCAGTCCCCCAGTCCAGTGTCAGATTTCCTGCCCGTGAGAGATTCCTACACCCATCTGGGGATTGGTTTGCTGGGTGAGTTTCTGAGAGTGTGAGAAACCTCCCATTTAATCCCTGAGCCCAGCACCAATTTGAAGTGGGTCAAGGCTGTTAGGTCTCCATTGCGTCGGAGACTGGGAGTCGCTCACCAGTCCCTTCCATCTGTCAGTAATCAGAGGGGGCTCCAGTGCCCCTGGCTGACCAATATGGAATCCTCCCCCATGATGACACGGGCCTGGCCACCATACGTCCTGTCATATGAGGCTGTATTAAATTCAAAAGCGAAGACAGAAAGTGCTGGGGAAACTCAACAGGTCTGACAGCGTCTGTGGAGAGAGAAACAGAGTTAATGTTTCAGGTCTGGTGAAAGAAGAGTCACTGGACCCAAAATGTTAACTGTTTCTCTCTCCACAGATGATGCCAGACCTGCTGAGTTTCTCCAGCATTTTCTGTCTTTGTTTCAGAATTCCAGTATTTGCAGTTCCTTGTTTCTCTGCACTAAGTTCAGGCCTAACTGTAGACAGGGTGCAACTGGTGCATTGAGGTCAAGTGCTCTGGAATCGGTGGAGATACAATGGCATAAGCAGCACCCTGTTGTGTTGTTGCAAAAAATGTACAGAACCAGCGCTGAGGGGTTTGTTGATGTTATATCCACAATATATCATTGGCACAAATCTATATCTTCAATTTTAGTGATTCAGTACAATCCTGTTTGATAATGGCTGTTCAGCTGTGGTTCCTTTGCAATGTGCAAACACATAGGTCATGTTACTCTTCTTTTACCAGCACTTTAATTAAAGACTCTTATGATGCAATGCAGAATGGTTGAATGTTACATCGTTTTGAGACTGCATTAAATAGTACAGGCAGTGAAATGACCTCCAACCCTGTCTGACTTGTAAGAATGCAGTGAATTGTGTTGTGCACTGCCAAGGAAACCAGCCTTCCTGCTGTTGCTATGAGCACTGCAGTCCCCTGTGTGATGTTGCCTGACTCACAAAAGCAAAAGAAAATCATCCACAAAGTCTGCATGGAATAAATCATGCCTGACAGTTCTCTTCCTCCTTATTTTGTTATCCCTCTTTCTCCCTATCTCCTTTCCCTCGATTTCCTCCTTCCCTTTTGTGACAGCAGTTCACGACGTACAGAGGTCTAATTAGTTTGATGGATAAACAGAAAAAAATCACACTGCAGCCTGTTGCAATAAATTACTGGTTTCTCTTTTCCATTCCCTTTAAGTTGAAATATGATTGTCTTAAAACAGATATCACTTAGCTGCTAATTTTGTATTTTCTTTTATTTTGTATCACCTGATTTTGGCCATTCTAGTGGACAAAACCCTCTCAAAATTCTTTTTTTTTAAAAAAGTCTGTTTTTGGTTCTGGAAGGATTCAGCAATTTTCAAAAATATCACAGCAAGAACACAAAAATAGCACCGATTATTATACACGTGGATTTTAAGGACACTTTTGATAAGTTTCATAACAACAATGAGTGGGTGATTCGAATGTCACTGACTATTAAACTGATGAATAATTGTAGGATTTCTCCCAAGCTCTCAGCCCCTCACATTTTGAAACAGGCAGTTAGACACATGTGTTAATGGATTATGTTGCCCAATAAAGTCAGAAATCATTCTTTTGGGGCACCATCAAAGATGCAGTGAGTATCTGTGTTGACAATATGCATCAATTTGCACACATTCATTCAGAATTGTTGTTACAACTTCATTGTTCAACAATTTGGCATTGCAGTACTAACATTACCTCATCATTCAAGTCAAACTGGTCCAGATTTTCCACCAGAAACAATCATTTATATAGGCCACCTATGTTTTATTGAAAACAAAAGAAATGATGAATTGCACATCTTTAGATATAAGTGTTTTTTCAAATACATTTATTGTTCTTAGCCTGTTACCTTCAGAGATTGTAGGATTTGAGTTCCTCATCTTGGAAACGTGCCACCTTTCAAAATGTAGGCTTTCCATTTTTAAAGTGAAAATGACATTTAGTTTTGTTTATGTGACAATGTCTCTGTGTTCTGGAGGTTTCTTTTTCCAATAGGATTCCTGCTGTTCTGTGCCAGAGAAGCATCAAGTTGAACTATTACACTGCAAGGAAAGAAAGATCACAGGCGGCACCTCTGTCATTGGAGAAACGTAAGTATCATGGATTTCTTTTTTCATTTGACTCTGGGCAGCTTGTACATTTGTAGAATATAGATTCATTCAAGAATTTGGATGACAGTCCTGAAGTGGCTGTTTTACACCCAAGTTACTTATCATCCAGTTCGTATCAAAGCATTGACTGATCAGAGATTCTTTGTGAGAAAAAAGTCAATTTCTATGAAAGGAGAATGACATGTTTTTAAATTTCATCACAAAAAACTAGTCAAAGTTATGGTAACTTATAAAAACAACTTTTTAAAAACTAGAATAAGTTTGACATGTGACGTATACCTAATGTCCTGAAATGTTCCATTCAAAAAAATGCAGTCATGAAATGTCTTCATAAATTTCATAGTGATTGTGGATAAACTGAATGTCCATCTTTCTTATTGGTGCACAAAGTTTTAGAATCTAATGTTTTTATCTTGACCAATTTGAATGCCCTGCAGAATTGAAGGGCTTGGGTAAAGAACTTTTACCCCAGACACATTTACACAAGTTATCTTAAATCATCATCTTCTTGCTAATAATAATTGTAAAAGCTGCATTTCTTACATTTGAAACTAAATGGAATATTTAGAGGCATGTAAAAAAGAATTCAAATATCATAAAATGAAATCTTCTGAAGCCTTTAAAACAATAAATTGTTTAATTATTTAATGCATTAATTATTAAACTACGTATCCTAATTATGAATCTATTTTTCTTTGCCAAATCAGGGATATACTCTTTCTTTCTGAAATAATTGTTTCTATTAATTCATCTCGCTTACTGTTGCAGTTTGCGTATTTAAAATTCACTTTTCAGCCTATGAATTGCAACAGTCATTAATAAAACTGCTTCTAAGTAAAAGGGAAGGACATCGTTTTGGAAGCAAAATCCAAAACAACATTACAGAATTGTGATTGGTTCACCCACTGGACACTGAACTAATGTGCCAGATTATTGAATTATTCTTTGGCTGTTTGTTTGTTTTTGGTCAGGACAGTGGAAGCTTGTTCAAGTGCAGGCCGATATACACCAATATATCAGGATTCTCATTGCTCCCCCATTGATCCTCAGCCCCACTCTCCGTCTGAATATCCCTTCTCAGCTAAATATAGTCACACACTCATCCCAAAGCAGCAGCATCAAGTACAGCTGTAATCTGACATGACATTGAGAATGGACCTGAGTTTAAAAGCTTGTGACGGTCCTGGGGGATACACAAACTCCCAGCCTTGGCTTTCATCTTCTTCAAGAGCAGCCTGTAGGTTGGGATTTTCTGGCTGTGTCTCCCACCAAGGGCCAGAAGACAGCTATTCAGGCTGAAGTGAATCCAGGCACAAACTTCCTCCCTGACAATTGAATGTAATTCAAGCTGCAGATCATTAACTTAGCCATGGAGAAGGTGCTCTGCAATCTAACAAGGTGAAAGGTAAAACAAAAACAGAAATTGCTGGAGAAACTCAACAGTCTGGCAGCATCTGTGGAGAGAAAGCAGAGTTATTATTTTCAGGTCAAGCGACCCTACTTCTGTTTCTATTTTTCCAAAGCCTCATGAAATAAGGCAAAATGCTACAATTTATAAAGCAGACCTGCAGATGGGTCTAAGCAGCTGTCCCCGACTGGTGTCTCTATTTTGGTTTCATAATCCCTACAGTGTGGAAACAAGCTCTTCAGCCCTACATGTCCACACCAACCCTCCGGAGAGTCTCCCGCCCAAACTCATTCCCCTAAATTTACCCCTGACTAATGCACCTAACCTACATATCGCTGAACACTATGGCAATTTAACTTGGCCAATTCACCTAAGCCTGTACACCTTTGGATCACGGGAGGAAACCAGAGCACCTGGAGGTTACTCGCACAGACACCTGGAGAATGTGCAAACTCCACACAGACAGTCGCCTGAGGGTGGAACTGAACCCAGGCCCCTGGCGTTGTGAGGCAGCAGTGCTAACCACTGAGCCACCGTGCCCCCCTTAGTGTTCAATGTTAATTTATTTTCCTTCCCAGCCAGGCTTTCAGAGTTATTATACATGCCAATTGGACTTTTTACTGCAAATTAAATAACACAATCAAGAAATTGTAGTCCACATTTTCTTACAATTATGTAATAGGTGAAACCGCATCAGAGAAAGCGTCAGCAGCTTGTCAAAGTGAATTTGGTCACAACTGCTACAAACAAAATGATTGCACTACTTAAACAAGAATGCTGGCTGGGAGTCAAAATTAGCACCGATAATGCTGAAGGTTTACAGTGTGCCCGGATTGCTGTGTTTTCGCTGACTGGAGTTTTTGTTTCAGCCTCCACAGGTTCATTGATGACATCATGTACAAACTAATGTGTCTGTCCAGAGCAGAATGCCTAGGAGAAAGTGAGGACTGCAGATGCTGGAGATCAGAACTTAAAAATGTGTTGCTGGAAAAGCGCAGCAGGTCAGGCAGCATCAAAGGAACAGGAGAATTGACGTTTCGGGCATAAACCCCTTCTTCAGGAATCAGAGCAGAATGCCTCCTACTGAGCAGGCCAACTGTAGGGATGGACTGCTGCTTCAGGCACAACACTCTTTTCATAATACACCTATACTTTACACAAGCGGTTTGTATCCAAATGGTCAGATCAATTTTGTCTTTCTATTTTTTGAATTCTTTATGAAATAAACTAATGCAAAACAAACTTTAACAAGATCTTGACTTCCTGGAAAAGACAGATGGTTGGATGGATCATCAGTGTTGCACAAGTTGGAAAATAAAGGAATATTTCATGTGGTATGGAGGGAATGTGGGTGAGAGAGCAGAGAGACGGAATCTGGGAGAGACAGTAGGGGAATGTGGCAAAGAGGAGAAGGAACATGAAAGTTTAACGTAATTTCTGTATCTCTCTGTTGTATAGAATATGCACTTGGAGTTAATAGCATGTTACCCTTGTGTTGAAATATCTTGTGGGCATTTTTAATTGATCTTTCTTTTACACAGTATTTATAGTTTATTACTGTAATGCTGATGATGCAGTGTTGAGACTAGAGTTTCTGGATAATGGTCTGATTAGCCCAGCCATTGTATAACATATCGATTGTTTAATGATGGTAGAATCTGATTTGTGTTGCCTCTATCCTTTGTCTCTACAGCTTTGAGATCTTTGAGGAAAATTTCAAATCTTTCCATGGCTTTTCTCAACTCAGTTGCAGTGATCAGCACCAGCCCTGCACCCCATCCTCTGATATGTGATTACAGAATATTCCCAAATCCCTCCAATGGGCAGCTGCTGCTTCAACCAATATGCCTTTTCTGCAGGATCTCAGTCTTGTTGCCTTCTCCCTTTCAAGTACCTGCCAAAGGCTGGACTGTGACCAAGACTAATTCCCCAGGACCTTTCAGGTGTATCAGCTCTTGCCGTATGTTGGACATGATAGCGTCAAGTCCCGCTTCAGGACCTGAGCATGACGATCAAGACTGATATTCAGCGCAGTACTGAGGGAATGCTGCACTGCCAGAAGTGCTGTCTCTCAGATGAGACACTAAATTGAGTCTCATCTGCTCTCTCAGGTGGATGTGAAAGTTTCCAGGCATTATTTGAAGCCACTCAGAGAGTTCTCCACAATTATCTCTCACAAATAACATTAGAAATAATGGATTATACAGATATTATCGCATTGCGGGAGCTTTCTTGCAAATTAACCATCACCTTTCTTGAAACAAAGTTAAAAATCACACAACACCAGGTTATAGTCCAACAGGTTTAATTGGAAGCACACTAGCTTTCGGAGCGACGCTCCTTCATCAGGTGGTAGTCAAATCATTTCTTGAAACAGTAACTGTATTTCAAAAGTATAGCATTAACTATAGAGCATTTTGCCAAATTTGATTATAGGGAAAAGTATATTATAGGGCCAGATGGGATATACCCAAGGTTAGTACAGGAAGTGAGGGAAGAGATTGCTGCACCTTTGGCAATGATCTTTATGCCTTCACTGTCTACTGGAGTAGTACAGGATGATTGGAGGGTGGCAAATGTTATTCCCTTGTTCAAGAAAGGGAATAAGGATAATCCTGAGAATTACAGTTCAGTCAGTCTTAGATCAGTGATGGGCAAATTATTGTAGAGGATTCTGAGAGACAGAATCTATGATTACTTGGATAACCATAGTTTGATTAGAGATCGTCAACATGACTTTGTCATGAGTAGGTTATGCCTCACAAACCTAATATAATTATTAAAGGATGTGACAAAACACAGTGATGAAGATAGAGCAGTGGATGTGGTGTTTTGGATTTTAGCAAGGCATTTGATGAGGTTCCCCATGGTAGGCTGATTCAGAAAGTAAGGAGGCATGGGATACAGGGAAACTTGGCTGTCTGGATACAGAATTTGCTGGCCTATAGAAAACAGAGGGTTATAGTAGATGGAAAATATTCAACTTGGAGTTGGATGACCAGTGGTGTTCTGCAGGAATCTGTTCTGGGACCTCTGCTCTTTGTGATTTTTATAAATGACTTGCATGATGAACTGGAAGGGTGGGTTAGTCAGTTTGCAAATGACACAAAGATCGGAGGAGTTATGGATACTCTGGAGGGCTGTTGTAAGTTGTAATGGGATATTGACAGGATGTAGAGCTGAGCTGAGAAATGGCAGATGGAGTTCAACCTGGAAAAGTATGAAGCGATTCATTTTGGAGTGTTGAATTTGAATGCAGATTACAGGGTTAAAGGCAGGATTCTTGCCAGTGTAGAGGGATCTTGGGACCCACATCCATAGCTTCCTCAAAGTTGCCACCCAAATTGATGGGTTGTTAAGAAGGTGTATGGTGTATGGCTTTCATTAGCAGGGGGATTGGGTTTAAGAGCCACAAGCTAATGCTGCAGCTCTGTACAGCCCTAGGTAGACCAAGAATATTGGAATATTGTGTTCAGTTCTGGTCGCCTCATTATAGGAAGGAGGTGGAAGCTTTAGACAAGGTGCAGAGGAGATTTACCAGGATGCTGCCTGGACTGGAGGGCATGTCTTAAAAAGGTTGAGGGAGCTAGGGCTTTTCTCATTGGAATGAAGAAAGATGAGAGATGGCTTGATAGCCATTTCCTTGCTATCCAGTCTATCATGAGGGGGCATAATTTTAAGGTTATTGGAGGAAGGTTTAGGGGAGATGTCAAAGGTAGGTTCTTTAAGCAGAGAGTGGTGGGTGTGTGGAATGCTCTGTCACCTGTGGTAGTAGAGACAGATACATTAAGGATATTTAAGCGACTCTTGGATAGGCACATGAATGATAATAAAATGAAGGATATGTTGTTTAGTCTGATCTTAGAGTAGGATGAAAGGTTGGCACAACATCGAGGGCCAAAGGGCCTGTAATGTGCTGTACCACCGTTCAATGATCTATGTTGAGAGTGTAGTGATGGAAAAGCAACGCAGGTCAGGCAGCTTCCGAGGAGCAGGAGAATCGACATTTCAAGGGAAAGCCCATCATCAGGAATGGTCTATGTATGATATAAAAGCAAGAGGCGTTTTTCTCGATCAAGTCACTCCACATACTTTTTTCTTGCTGTAGTCCAAATTGACCAGAAATGTGACTCCAAACTTTTATTCATTTTTTTGTTTCTCAACTTAGCCAAGCGGCCTTTGTGAGTTTGGTGAAATTCTGGCTATTGCACTGAGGCCATTCTGGAATTTGTCATTGTGATGGCTCTCTTAGGTCAAAGTGCTCGAAATGAGAAAATGATCAGCATGAAAACCAAATGGAAACTTCATTGTAACTTCATTAATAAAGGGTTAACAAATTGGCTGACCAGTCATTAATTCCACATAGAAGGGGATAATACCATTGACTGAATAATCCAGAAGCCAAGATTAACATTCTGGGCACAGAGTTCAAATCCCAACAAGGCAGGTGGTGAAATTTCAACTCAAGAAAAGTCTGGAATGAAAAGCTTGCCCAAAGGAACCACAGCCAATTGTGAAAAACATCCCCCGATTCATTAATGTCCCTAACCTGGTCTGGCCTACATGTGGCTTCAGACCCCCTATGTGGTTGTAATTAGGAATGCGTAGTAAACGCTAGCCTCACCAGTGATGTTTGTAAATGTTTCCTGTGCCCAAATCTTTTCAAAATCCAATTTCTATGCACTGAATAATCTCCAGCGATTTCCTGTTTGACATTGTAACATCTCAGTTCCAGCATCTACTAAAAAGTGAAGCTCAGGCATTTAAGAGTCAGAGAGATGTACAGCATGGAAACAGAGCCTTACATACCAACCAGATATTCTAAATACATCTTGTCCCATTTACCTGCATTTGGCACTTATCCTTAAATTGAGAGCTAAATGCTCTTTGTGATAGTTGTTAAACGTTAGTCTGGAACATTAGCTATCATCAAAACAGAGTGTGCTGCTCCTGCAGCACATGTTCCAAACACCCTTCAACCCAGTGAAAGTATTCTCTGAACCTTTGGGCACACACCCTGCATTGATCAGCAAAGTCACACAATCTAAGACTGACAAATTAATGTTGCAAAATAAATTTCAAATTATGTTCACAATTAAAGCTCTCAGTTGCAGGTTTTTTAATCACAGAATTGTTGCAGTGAAAGAGGAGGCCATTCAACCCATCATTCCTGACTGGGAAAGCAAATCACTTCCTGCCAATTTTTGCACATTGTTCCTTTTCAAGCAACTGTCTAACTCAGTGTTTAATGTCTCAGTTGAACCTACCTCCACGTTTGAGAGGTCATAGTCTGAGGATAAGAGGTAGCAAATTTAAAACAGAGTTGAGAAACTACTTCTCCCAAAGGATTGTGAGTCGGTGGAATTTGCTACTCACAAAGTGCAGTGGAAGCTGGGACAGTGAGTAAATTTAAGGAGGAGTTAGACATTTTTAATTGGTGATGGATTGAACGGATATGGGGAGAAGGCAGGAAAATGGGGATGAGGAGCATATCGGCCATGATCGAATGGTGGAGCAGACTTGATGGGCCGAATGGCATAATTCTGCTCCTATATCTTGTGAACTTATTAACATTCTCAAGCAGTGCATTCTATTTATTCTCAATCCAAACAAACAGATTCATCCTTACACACTTCTACCTAATTCTGCAGTTCTATCATATTTTAGTTAACTTTGTTCCTTGTTCCATCAAACCCAGTTATTCGTTGTGGTCTTTGTATGTAGGATTCCAATAACTCAAGATGACATTGTGGAAAATGATAGTTACACATTTATGGAAGGTTCAATTGCCAAAATTCAGAATTGTATTATTATCCAAGTAATCCTGGCAATAAACATGTAACTTTTTTGGAATTTGGAGCATAAAATACAACTACATTCAAATATCTTAATGAGATTATCAACTGTCCACAAACAGTTAAGACAGATAACTGATGTCATGTGGTTTTCTACATGTAAGCCTACATTTATATTGAGTCAGATAGCTGGAAGCTAACTCACAACTAACCACAAATGGGGTTGAAAAACCTATCAGCAATGATCGAATGGCAGAGCAGATTCGATGGGCCAAATGGCCTAATTTCTAGTCTTATGTATACTCATACAAAATTTCACACTTACCATGGTTTGGGTTCTAAGTTTAAATTACATTATCTACATAGTTATACAACAATAATTAAAATTGAACTTTAGGTAGATATACTTGCAAATTTGAAATTAAATCTGTTATATCATTTTGATTATTTTTGCAGCGCTTGAATTGAGAGTGGGTCTTTACCTACCACACAGGGTAACTAGAGAATAGTTCTTTGACTGTGACCTTCACAGCACAGCAACACTCAATCACAGGCTGGTACATGCAAGAGTGTTCAGTTTCACTAGTCCAATCCAGTAGAGTTGAAACTGCAAAGTTCCATGAGCTTCATACAAGACTTTACTATTCAGTGTTTCTGTAGTGGCCCTCCTTTTACAGACAACATCTCACACTGACTGAGGGCATCATGAAAGTCCCACGTTCTCAATCTTTCCCCTTGCCTGAGGCATAGTTACCCTCAGGTTAAACCACCACCCGTCATCTCTCTGTCCAATAAGAGAGCAGCCCTATTATCATCTGGAATGATTATAACTTTACCTATGATGAATTAATTTATTCAGTTCAATACCCAGTGTATTCATTGCAGCTGGATTGACAAGGACATCTTGGCCTAGTGGGCTTATTGCTGGACTGTTAATCCAGGGACCCGGTAACGTCCTAGGAACCTGGGTTCAAATTCTGCCATGGTGGAATTTGATGAGTCTGTTGATGACCGCAAAATTATTGCAGATTATCAGGAAAGCCCATCTGGTTCACTAATGTCCTTGAGGGAAGGAAACATTTCCCTCCACTTCACCTGATGAAGGGGCAGCGCTCCGAAAGCTTGTGATTTCAAATAAACCTGTTGGACTATAACCTGGTGTCATGTGACGTTTGACATTGTTAATCCCCACATACATTTTTTCCGAGCTGTTTAATGGTCATTCGGATGGGTTGGCAGAAAAATAATTGAATTGGTTTGAACTTATATTCCAAGGAAGAAGCAACATCTGTCAGGGGAGAAGAGGAGAAACTCGAGAAAATAAGTCAGAGTCATAGAGCTGTACAGCACAGAAACAGACCCTCTGGTCCAACTTGTTCATGCCGACCAGATATTCTAAATTTATGTGGTCCCATTTGCCAGCATTTGGCCCATATCCCTCTAAACCCTTTCTATTCAAATACCCATCCAGATGTCTTTTAAAATGTGGTAATTGTACCAGCCTCCACAACTTCCTCCAGCAGCTCATTCCACACACACACACCACCCTTGGTGTGAAAAAGTTGCCCATTAGGTCCATTTCAAATCTTTCCCTTCTCACCTTAAACTTATGACCAGTAGTTTTGGACTCCCCTATCCTTGGGAAAAGACTCCCCTATCCATGCCCCTTATGATTTTATAAACCTCTATAAAGACACCCCTCAGCCTCCAACATTCCAGGGAAAACAGCCCAAGCCTATTCAGCTTAAATCCTCCAACCCTGGCAACATCCTTGCAAATCATTTCTGAAGCCCCACATGACTGTGGGCAAAAATTTCAAATTTCAAATGCAATTGGAACAGGAACCACTATAGATCAACAGGATAGGATCATGAGAATATGGGCAGTTTTGGAATTTCTGAAGTGAGAGCTAGGAAGGCCTGTGATAGAGAATATTGGGATAGTTGTGTCTTGGGTGAATAATGCTTTGAAAAGAATTTCAGTAGCAGAGCAATGCTTCAGAGCTGGAAATAAGCCTCAAGATGTGGAATTCAAAGTTTGGTCTAATTTTTACTTGTGACTGGTGAAATGGATGGAGTTTTCAGTGGGACCATTGACACTAACATTTAGCAATGGAATCCAGGAAGTGAATTGAACAGTCAACAATTGATGGGGAGAGGACAAAGTGAGCAGGAGATTGGCTTCATGAAAGGAGTGAGTTTGATGAAAGCAGTGTGGGAGATGGGAATGAAATAACAGGTAAAGACAAGAGCAGGAGGGTGAAATCTTTGGGACGTAGTAATGTTAGCATCTGCATGGATCGTTTTGGAAGAAATAAATGAACTGCTTAAAATATAAAGGTATGAACTTTGAGAAGAGTGAGGGGTGTCCAAGGAGGCATTTAGTCAAAAGCACAAGCCTGGCTAAAGAGCAAGAGTACAAATTGGTCAGAAGGGAAGGAGGTGGTATTGGGTCTGTGGACAGGGCTCTGCCTGAGATCAGTATCATTTTTGTGATTGGGAAGCACAGCATTAACATCAATGTAACACCTTTACAGTTGGCTGGGGAGAGGGAGGAGGGTGCTGCAAACTGTGCATTTACTAATCAACTAAGATCTTACAGTGAAAGCTTAGAATTGTACCTTGGCAAGTACAATTTAATACCAACAATTTGCATTTGGAAAATTACAATAAATTCACATGTACTTTATGAATGGAATAAAATTAGAACCCAAATCATAGTTATCTTGTTCTCCACGTTGGACTTTTACTTTATCTAAATGTGACTAAAAATTGGAAAAAGTATTGAACAAGCGACCAACCCATCATCACGTACACTTCTAGACAAATTCAAGTTCTACCCCACCATGCCTCTAAACTGTGAGAGTCAGAGTCCGACAGCATGGAGACAGGTCCTTTAGCCCAAACTGGTCCATGCCGACCAAAATGCCCATCCACACTAACCCCATTTCCCTGCACTTGGCCTATATCCTTCTAATCCTTTCTTATCCATGTATTTGTCCAAATGCCTTTAAATATTAATGTACCCACTTCAACCATTTCCGCTGCAGCTCATTCCATATAAGAACCACCCTCTGTGTTTAAAAAAATTGCCTTTCAGGCTCCCTTTTATTATTTCCTTAAGGATATGCCCTCTAATCCTCGATCCTCCAACCCTGGGAAAAAGACTGAGTGCATTTAACCTATCCATTCCTCTCATGATATTATATACCTCGACACGGTCCCCCCCTCAGAAAGGAAAATGTTCTCGCTTGTCCAACCTCTCCCTGTAACTCAGACATTGAGTCCTGGCAACATCCTTGTAAATTTTTAATGCACTCATTCCAGTTTAATACCATCCTTCCTATAGCAGAGTGATAAAACTGAACACAATACTCCAAGTGCGACCTCACCAATGTCCTGTACAACTGCAACATTACTTGCCAGCTTCTATACTCAGTGCCCTGACTGATGAAGACCAGCGTGCCAAAAGCCTTCTTCATTGCCCTGTCTACCTGGAACTCCACTTTCAGAGAACTGTGAACCTAAATTCCAGGTGGGAATCATCAAAGCAAGTAGCATGTTGGATTAACTTGTGATTTCTTGTGTTCAAAATCAATGTTTGGCATGGATCCAATTGTATCTCAGTCACTGAAACTCGTTCACTTAAGAATTAAAATTGGGCCGACTGTTTCTGTGTAATTATATATGATGTTACTTGTGGTAAATTAAGGTGTCCAACTCTTAGATGCAATATAACAAAGAACAATGAGGCTTTCTAATAGCAGAGAGAACAGTTGAAAGCACAGTTCAATAAGCCAGAAATCTTCCAGTCAAAAACATTTTATTTTTGTCTGGCGTGGTAAAGAAACTCCTCCCTCTCCACTCTTGAGGTTGGTGCAATAGATTTTAAACTGATTCAATCTGCACTTGGACAAGAATTAGGACAATGAAGAAAGAGACTTCTGGAGGTAACCACAATTACACAGTTAGTTTTATTGGAAGTTTGCTCATTGTAAAGTATTGTAGAAAAGGTGACACCTCCCCTGACTCCCACAACATGCACACATACAAGCAATCAGAGCAAGGTACTGGGTTAGGGGAGTTGGAATTGAGCAGCAAATAGTTTCCAGCTGAAGGAGTGACATGTTTTGGTGTTGGTCTTGAGGTTCTAGTGGGGTGTTGTGTTCCTGAACTGGTTTAGTTGTTCTGGGTGTACATGTTGGAGCAGATCTCCACATTTTGAAATAACTCTGCAGTTGGTTTTCTCTCAATGGAAAAGTGGGCACGACATTTAGATGGAGATTTACAAAAATGTCCTTGATGTTACTGTCTTCTGTGGCAAATGCCACAAATATTAATCATGTCTTCTATCAGGTGGGGAATTGTTTTACATGTGAATACTGGCCCACAATGTGGATAATCCATTTTTAACTAAATCTCAATGGTCTATTGTCTGAGTTCCCTGTTCTACTTTGATATAGTTTTTGGTGGGAGGTGATGATTGAGGATGTGAATCCTCCCATATGTACACTGAGTTTGAGATTTATTATTTTTTATATTTCAAAAATATACTTGTTGAATTTCGCATCCCAGAGACATTTGAACGTCTTATTCTGGGCTATGCATTCCAGAAGATCACTTTTAATGTGCAGGTAATTAACCTTAGATAACCTTTACAGGAAGGATTACAGCATAAAAGGAGGACATTCAGCCCATCGTGCTTACACTGGCTCATCAAACAAGCATCATTACCTGGGCCAATTTCCCCAAACTCTTGCACATTATTTTTTATTCAGCTATGGTATTTAAATATTTCTTTGTAGATTCCTGTTGAGATTGCCTATTTTCAGGTCAGGAAATTTTAAGGGCAATTTTAATGTGTCCCATCTCATTTATAATTATTTCCTCTCAAAGTCCATGACTTTTGAATTAGTCAATGGAAGTTAACTATTAATAATCTGCATTTTCTATCATTGTGACACATAAATTTGCACAGTGTGAAGTCAACTATGAGGAATTCTAAAGAGATAGGACAAGCAAGTACATCTTCACCCTCTGAAGGATGAATGTGGAATAAACAACACAATATTTCTTTACACAGTGAGTGATCAGAAACTGAGGTAGATTACCAATGGTTCAGCTCATTTATGAATTCTAAAAGCTGGATTGGGAAGATACAGAAGGATGAGCTCAAATTTCATCTTAAAAACTTTTTTGTGATCTAGTGAATCTGCACTCTTTGTTTGGCAGCATTACCCAGGACCTTACCATTAAGGGTATCAGTCCTGCTCTGATTTGCCTTTCCAAAGTGTAACACCTCACATTTATTTAAATGGAACTCCATCTGCCACTCCTCAGCCCATTGGCCCATCAGATCAAGATCCCATTGTGCTCTGAGGTAACCTTCTTCGCTGTCCAATACACCTCCAATTCTGGTGTCATCTGCAAACTTACGAACTATACCTCCTATGTTCATATCCAAATCATTTCTATAAATGACAAAAAGCAGTGGACCAAGCACTGATCCTTGCTGCACAACACTGGTCACAGACCTCTCGTCTGAAAAGCATTCTTGCATCTCCTGTCTCCTTCCTTCAAGCTAGTCAAAATGGCTAGCTTTCCCTGGATCCTATGTGATCTAATCTCGCTAACCAGTCTACATCCGAAACCTTGTCGAACACCTTACTGAAGTCGAAATGGATGATGTCCACCATTCTGCCTTCATCAATCTTCTTTATCACTTCTTCAAAAACATCTCAATCAAGTTAGACTTGATTTCCCCCCATGTTGGCTATCCCTAATCAGTCCTTGCCTTTCCAAATACATGTAAATCCTGTCCCTGAGAATCCGCTACAACAACTTCCCCACCACTGACCCATGCTCACCAGTCTATAGTTCCTTGCTTTTCCTTACCATTTTTCTTAAATAATGGCAATGCATTAGCCACCCTCCAGTCTTGGCACCTCACCTGTGGCTATTGATGATACAAATATCTCGACAAAGGGCCCAACAATCACTTCCCAGCTTCCCACAAAGTTCTAGGATATATCTGATCAGGTCCTGGGGATTTATCCACCTTTATGCATTTTAAGATGTCCAGCACTTCCTCCGATATACATAAATAAGAAAGGCTTAGAGGAATATGGACTAAACTAAATGCTGGCAAATGGGACTAAATTGATTTAGGATATCTGGTCAGCATGAACAAGTTGGACTGAAGGGTCTGTTTCCATGCTGCACAGCCCCATGACTCTATAAGAAGCATCTGGATGAATATTTCAAATGCCTGAGCATAGTAGGCTATGGAGCAAGTGCAGATAAATGGGATTAATGTTGTTTGGCATTTGTTGGTTGGCATAGAAATGGTGCGTTGAAGGGCCTGTTTCTATACTGCATGACTCTATGACATGAAGAAGCTTTACAGTTCATCTTGTGTTAATGCAGTCATATTCTGCTCCAGTGGAATGGTTGACTTCATGCAACACAATGTGTTGAGGCATAAAGGAATCGAAAACATGAGTCACATTAAACAGTGGTGCAAAATTACAGATTAATATTTCTTCCAAGCCAGTCCCTCGTGGTGCAATCAGCACACAACATTAAACAAAAATTATGCAAGAAATTCAATAGCAGTAGAAACAATAGATGATCAAAATTAATGCCAATTTTTTGGTTTGATTGCAAGTATTAAAGACTGTGAAATTTGTTCTTCATCACAATGTGAAGCATTTTCAGGATTGATGACTTCAAGAATTAAAAAGTACTAGAGTCAAATTTTAATTTGTTTAACCAAATTTCAATGCCCTAATTATCTGCAGTGCAGCATTTACTGTCTAAACTGCCGACATCTTGTGGCAAAATATTCTGCAGCATTGTTTTACTTACTGGGACAAAACAAAATGAATTTGCAAATATTGAAAATCATTTCAACAGCTTCTTCTGTAGCTTCGTGATAAACTGAATATATTGCCAGAAAAAATACACGTCAGCTACTCCCAAACCAGCCAGCTGCTATGGAATTTCATTGTCCACTAGTTAATAAAATGCTTGAACTCATTATTACTGTACTCTAATGAAACACAAATATGAAGTGAAAGCAGCTAAAGTAATTGGAGCATGAAATATGTTGCAAAAAAAGCACATTTTTTTATAGATTCCTCAAATAGTATATTATGGTTTACAGAAATCCATTCTAAAAAAATCCAACTGGCATGGGATTCCAAAATTAGAATAAATATTTTATGATATTTTGATTTTTGGACAAGGTGGATTGACCCTCAAGTTAATCTTCCTATCAGTTCTCATCTCTCATGGCTAAAGGCAACCTCTGACAAAAATGAGGATTGACAGTTCATTGCTAGCTTAGGTTGCTTATGTGGTTTGCTGTTGGAAAATACCCACATAATGATGAATATTCCTCTCCATTTAGTTCGCTCCCAATCTCTCCATCCCAGCTTCTGTTTGCCTCGCATGGTTATCGATTCATTTCATTGTGTTTGTTGTTTTTGCTGGAGATTGAACACCAGAACAGGCACTTGGTTAACCACATTGAGACTTTATCCTCAAGCTTCCATGTTTTGGCTGCTCTAATCTCTTTTTATTTTCATTTTTGGGGCTTTGTCTATAGACAGGTAGCCAGTCATCTTACAAAGTTAGTTTTAAAAACTCACCTGCGAGCGTTGCTGGTTGGCCAACATTTATTGCCCATCTCTTGTTACCTTTAAACCAAGTGGCTTGCTTGGCCATTTCAGAGGGCACTGGAGAGTCAAACCACATTGCTGTGGGTTTGGAGTAACATTTAGACCTGATCAGGATGGCAGATTTCCTTCTCTGTAGGACATCAGTGAACCAGCTGGGTTTTTTTCAACAATGTTTTTCATAGTCATCAGTAGATTTTTAATTCCAGATTCTTCATGGCAGGATTCAAAACCAGGTCCCCAGAACTTTAGCTGAGTTTCTGGATTAATAGCCTATCAATAATACCATTAGGTCATTGTTTCCCCGATGATTTAACATGATACGTGCGTATGTATGTGAAGAAAGTGAGGACTGCAGATGCTGGAGATCAGAGCTGAAAATGTGTTGCTGGAAAAGCGCAGCAGGTCAGGCAGCATCCAAGGAGCAGGAGAATCGACGTTTCGGGCATGTGCCCTTCTTCAGGAAGCTATGTGTGTGAAGAGACAGTTACAAGATATCTTCGAAATGTGGGGCTGAGAAGGATGGAAAGAATCAGCTGGACAGATGATGGGGTTAAGGCAAGTGAATGAACAATTACATTTGTTAGACTCAAGTAGAAAACCTAGTTTGGGCCACATTTTAAGGGGGAAGATTTCCAGGGAAAAGAATATCAAGGTTAAGTAAGTTTAAAATGAAAGGAATTTATTGATACTGCAAGAATAGCACAGGATAGAGAGATCTGCAAATATGAAGGGCCAATGATTAGTTTTCAGGAACAATGGTGGTGGTAGATTATGAAATACACAAAAGCTTGCTCAAGATGGTATTATTTTCTATCCTAAATCCCTGTTGGTTATTTTGACACCTCTATTTGTGCGGTAGCAAAAAAAAATCAAGATTCACCAGAAGGAGAAATGATTGTGCAAACCTCTATCATAACTAACTGTTGCACAACACACTGAAGTACAAAATTCTGTTTCCTTGTGCTGCCTTGGTAACCTAATTGTTACCATCAATGTTCAAACTACACAATTACAAGTGTAAAATTGCCCTGTTAAGACCAGAAATTGAACATGACTCTGAAATAAGGTCACAGCTGGATTGCTGCTTGTTAATTATAAAAATGGTCACAGATGTTTTGAAGAATTCCTTCTCGGATGTATATAGCACACAACACAATAGCAGCAAAATTAAAGCTATGGTGACCAATATCACAGGAACTGACACCTGACTGTTTCCATATCTACTGTTCTTTCTGCACTGAGGACATGTCACGTGATAGTGAATGTCTATTTCTGTGGGTGTAATCAGCAGCAAAGAAGTTACACTCTCCTCAAGGAATGGGTCATCTTTGAGGTGGAATTTTCCCTCTCCTGAAAGCTATTTGAATCTAGCAGCAAGTGAAGAGGATCATCCAGTACCTAGAAGCTGTTAAATCAGAAAGCTGACGACATAGCCATTCATATTTCAGACAGCAAACCAGGAATTTAAATTTATTTAATATTTTTTTTTGATTGGCTTTCTGATTGCAAAATAGATTATTAAAATGGCATTATAATTGAAACATTTGATATAGTTTGCAGGACCAGGAAGGCTACTCAACAATGATTGTGGAGTTGGTGCATCAAATTCAGTTAGATCTCATTCTTGAAAGTGACTTTTTGAAGGTTTTTACAGTAAATTTTACTGATTGCTTCAGAATTGCAGTCCAGAACAAGGGACCTCAATAGTGCTCTTCATTAGAGAAGCACAGAATTACTGACACCCATTTCCACGTGTATGTACGGAGTTCCAAACATTCCTGTCAGTCTCAGTGGCATGTTGAGAGTTCTGCAAGTGTTATCACAGCAAAGTCTCAGGCCGTGGTATGCAATTAATGTCACTAACTCTCTTGTTAACTTTTTTTTAATAGATATTTTTATTGAAAATTTAACATTTTTACAAGTTTACAAAAGAAAACTAAAAAAAACCCAAGTATAAACATTGATATACAGTTAAATCTTAAATAAATAATAACCAAATTCTATCAAACAAGAAAAAAAAGAAATACCAAGAGAAAAAAAAACAAAACTCAACTAACCCTACCCATCTAACCTACAACTAACCAGAGTGTATGATTAAAACTCTTACATTATTCAAGAGAAAAAAAAACCCAACGGATAACACAGAAATTGAGTGGTAATATACATGCTTGGAATGTGTTAACATCAGGTCACAACAAAACCCGTATTCGTATGGGATTCCTCTCCTAAGGGGCCCCGGACCAGCCAGGTTCACCCTCTCAATTAAATAAAGTTCCTTGTTAGGATGACCGAGATATCTGTATTTGTGTAATTCAAGAAGGGCTGCCATATTTATGGAGTAATTCGGTTTTTCTCCTGGTGCATCATATTTGTAAGGAGGTCAGGGGGAGTATATTCCATAATTATTCTGTGCCAACTCGAAAGTCCATGAGGGCCATCAGCCACCCAGTTTGCCAAAATGTTTTTCCTTGCACAGAAAGAGAGAGTGGAAAATAATCTCTTCCCTGTTGTAATTTCAGGTGTTCTTTATCCAATAAATGTGTCTCCTATAGGAGAGTTATATCGATCCTTTCTTTCTTGAGGTTTGATAATATTCTCCTCCTTTTGATTGATGAATTACTCCCCATGATATTCCAGGCGCACCATTTAATCGACCGATCACCCATAATCACCGGGCAAGTCCAAGACGCCCCGGGAGAAGAAACCCTATCCAAAACATCCCGAGCATAGAGCATATAAAATTCACAAAAATAAAGGCTCTTTAATACATTCAGATCCTAAATAAAAAAACCCATCATAACCGCTCCCAACCAGTGCCCCACCCTTGACCCAGGCACCCCATGATAGGATAAAGAAAATTCAAGTATACTACTGAGCTAGAACTAACAATGAGTACCCTACTCCCCCCATCCCCCACCCACACCAACACCTGGATATATTTGGTAATATTAATACCATATATGAACATATATGACTATAAATTTACAGTCTCAGCAAATAATAATTAAATATACTAATACAAAATAACAGGGCAAAACAACCCCACTCCTAAGGACAAAGATAAAATAGGATAAGGTAACCACCATCCCCCCATCTACATTAACTAGACCCCCTGGCTTATATACATATAAAAAAAGGGAAGAAAATCGCTAAGCAAAGAATAAATAAATAAACCCTTCTTCCCACCCCCCAGAGATAATATTAAACAGTAAGGTAATGAAAGGAAAAAAAAGGGGGTAAGCCGGGGGTAGGGGGGGGGGGGGGGGGAGGAAAAACAACATCAATTAACTCTTATAATTTATCTAAGAGAGTCCAAAAATTCCTTGGCCTTCTCCAGTGATCCGAAGTTATACACGGACCCTTCATGGCTGAAGCATAGTGTAGCTGGGTAGCACAAGGAGTATTGAATGTTTAAGCCCCTTAAATACTTCGCTTCATCAAACGCGTTCCTCTTTCGGACCAAAGCTGGGGAAAAGTCCTGAAATAACATAATCTTGGATCCTTTGCAAATCATGGCTTGGGGATCTTTCCCAAGATTTCTGGAAGCTTCCAAGAGCATCTGCCTCTCCTTGTAGCCCTGCAGCCGGAACAGGACCAGGCGGGGGCGCTGGTTCGAGCCAGGTCCATGCACTGCAACCCAGTAGGCCCATTCCACCCTTACCTGGCCTGATCCAGCCTCCAGATTTAACAGCTGTGGAAGCCACTGCTCGAGAAACGCTGTAAGTTGGCCTTCCTCTTCCCGTTCGGGAAGGCCCAGCAAACGAATATTTTTTCGACGACCTCTATTCTTGAGGTTGTCAATGTGATTCTCTAAGGTTCGGACTCGCTGTTCGAGAGTCCGGACCCGAACCATGGCCGACTCTGCTATGACCTCGGAGGTCGTGGCCTTAAGCTCCGCCCCTCCAACTTGGCGCTCAATTTCTTTGATGTCTCAGCCGTGCTTTTGTAGTGCGACTGAGAGTGAGTCCCATGGGCTCCGGGATACTTTGCTGAAGGTATCGATCTTCGCATTGAGTTTGGAGATTATTTCCACGAGGCTCGCCATCGTAGGTAAGTCCCCCGGGGTGGCGGTGGATGCCTCTGCTACAGCTGGAGAGGGTGGTGGAGGGGTTCCTGCCTGCTGAGAACTGCGGGCTCCTTTCCCCCTAGTCATTTTTACAGGAGACTAGACGGTTTAAATTTAGTACTGAGTCACTAATTACATTAAGTAAAAACTATTTTAAATGATTTGGTGAGTGTGGTGGAGGTGGGTGGCCCACTTTTCCCAGGTCTTGGGAGGAGCACTATAGACTCAGACGCCGCCATCTTGGATCCCCCCTCTTGTCAACTATTAATTTCAGCAATTGCACAGCAGATAGTGACATTACTTTCATCACTAGAACACACCTTTATTGTGTTAATTCAAAGTGTTCCATAATGACAGTGGGCGGCACGGTGGCACAGTGGTTAGCACTGCTGTCTCACAGCGCCAGAGACCAGGGTTCAATTCCCGACTCAGGCGGCTGACTGTGTGGAGTTTGCACATTCTCCCCGTGTCTGCGTGGGTTTCGTCCGGGTGCTCCGGTTTCCTCCCACAGTCCAAAGATGTGCAGGTCAGGTGAATTGCCCATGTTAAATTGCCCGTAGTGTTCGGTAAGGGGTAAATGTAGGCACCACGCTTCGGCGGGTCGGTGTGGACTTGTTGGGCCGAAGGGCCTGTTTCCACACTGCAATGTAATGTAATAATGTAATGTAATGTAATCTGACAGCGTCCTGACTATGAATTTGCACTTTCAGTGCCATCTCCAAAAACTGAAACCCCTTTTTATATCTTGGACTGGTACCTGGAAGCTTCCTGTCTCTATTCCTGATGAAGGGCTTTTGCCCGAAATGTCGATTTTCCTGCTCCTCGGACTCTGCCTGACTTGCTGTGCTTTTCCAGCACCACTCTGATCCAAACCTCAAATTAGTTTTTAAATGGAGACAAAGCTGAAACATGAGACAACTATCTGGGAGTGGGAAACTGTGACTTTGAAATGGGACTAAGGACCAATCAGTTGCCCAAGGTTGTAGTAACTTCTCACCCCATAAACCTTTCCCATCCTGAGGCAAGATACCTCACTTTCAAGAACTGCTAACCAATCAGAGGCGGCTGTTCATCTAGAACAGTGCCACTGGAAGCAGTGGTAACCATTGACCAGGGAATGGAAACATTACTGCAGAAAGGTGAAGGGTATGGGCTAGTCGGGACCAAGAAAGCAGGTCTTGGTGAGGGGGGTGATTGATCAACAGGTGAAATCTCTATGTAGCCTACTTTGCACAATATCATCAGGGCAAAGCATCTTCACATGGTATAACACTGAGCACACCTTAATAGCAATTAGTGATGTGAAGCAAATGTAACAACTATACAGCGTGAACCTCAGTGAAACCAAATTTATTTTTAATTGAAGGTTGAACAGTTGCTGGAGTTAAGAACAAGGAACAAATTCAGGTTAAAGCATTCATGTCAGAATCAATAAGTTGACTTATAAATCTACATGAGGTTAGAGAGTTTAAGTGCAGAAGAATTGTTTGACATTTTCAAGAAGAATCACAGTTTTTTGAATTTTCTGATTAGGAATTTAATGAAATGGATCAACTGTAGGAGTCATTACGTTAGGTACATTTTTACAGTGTTTACCATATGTTTTATCATGTGTATTGCATTATGAGAAAACATGAATGATTAAATGTTGACCTTATGCTCTGTGAATATCTTACAAACACTGAATTGAGGATCATGTGAATTAACACAAAATTTCTTATAGGAACAAAATGCAATTCTGCAAGCAACATATTACATTGGAGGCACTTTAAATGATTACACTAAATATATGCCAAGTAACATTTTATTGCAATAGAATGGTTTTAATATTAGAAAATTCTTTTAAATCATAAAATGAAAGATATACAATATCATAAAAGAAAATTTAAAACAACAACTAACATTTATATTGTGCCTTCAAAATTGCTTTTGTCTTGAAACATTTAACAAATGTTAAGTATAGTCTGAGTTAAAATCATTGCTGTTTGGTGTTTAAAATTGTTATTAATTGATTATAGTATATAAATATTTCTTCTGTTCTCTGTACTTTCAATGATTTAATAGGTGATTGAAACTTCATATTGCACAGGCTGATTGCCTTTGGTCATCCATTTACCAACACAATCCCCCTCTTACTAGGAGTTGAGAAGCAGGTATCTATTTCTACGGTGTTATGCCTTTGTTTTATTATCCATTATCTATATTTAGAAATTAGCTGAAGAGAACACTGTCTCCCCATTGCTATTGATGCTTTTTGTCCGTTGGTGGGACCATTGGGTCATGAAACAATAGCTTTATAGTGTTTGAGTGTCCACCTTTTTGCAAAGAATATCTATCATGTATGGGTTATTTTACCAGTTCATTATTCCATATTTGTTTCATCATCCCTGTGTCAACGTTACCTATCACCTCCAACTCATTCTTTCCCAAGAACTCGGGGTGGCATGGTGGCTCGTAGTGCTTAGGTGCCCAAAGGTGCACTTGCCCATAGTATTAGGTGCATTAGGCAGAGGGAAATGGGTCTGGGTGGGTTACTCTTCGGAGTGTCGGTGTGGACTGGTTGGGCGGAAGGGCCTGTTTCCACACTGTAGGGAATCTAATCTATTTTGGTTAGTATTGGTAGGGTGGCATGATGGCTCAGTGGTTAGCACTGCTGCCTCACAGCACCAGGAAACTGGGTTCGATTCCTGTCTTGGGCGACTGTCTGTGTGGAGTTTGCGCATTCTCCCTGTGTCTGTGTGGGTTTCCTCCAGGTGCTCCAGTTTCTCCCACAATCCAAAAACGTGAGGTCAGGTGAATTGACCATGCTAAATTGCCCATAGTGATAGGTGCATTAGTCGGGGTAAATTTAGGGGGTAGGGGAATTGGTCTGGGTGGGTTACTCTTTGGAGGGTCAGTGTGGACTTGTTAGTCCGAAGGGCTTGTTTCCATACTGTAGGGAATTTAATCTAATCTAAGCTCAAACTAAAGAATTCCTTACCCCTCTCCCTTTTATCATGTGCAATTCTGGTCTCCTTCCTATCGGAAAGATGTTGTGAAACTTGATAGGGTTCAGAAAAGATTTACAAGGATGTTGCCAGGATTGGAGGATTTGATCTATAGGTAGAGGTTGAATAGGCTGGGGCTGTTTTCCCTGGAGCCTCAGAGGCTGAGAGGTGACCTTATAGATGATTATAAAATCATGAGGGGCATGGATAGGGTAAATAGACAAGATCTTTTCCCTGAGGTGAGGGAGTCCAGAACTTGGGGGCATAGATTTAGAGTGAGAGAGGAAAGATATAAAAGAGACCTAAGGGGCAATTTTTTATGCAGAGGGTGCGTGTAAGGGTTGCCAGAGGAAGTCGTGGAGGCTAGTACAATTGCAACATTTAAAAGGCGTCTGGATGGGTATATGAATAGGAAGGGTTTGGAGGGATATGGGCTGGGTGTTGGCAGATGGGACTAGATTGGGTTGGGATATCTGGTTGGCATGGACAGGTTGGACTGAAGGGTCTGTTTCTGTGCTATACCTCTGTATGACTCTAATGGGTTGGATGTCCCATACTCTTAGTCTCATCAGATTTTGATTTCTCTCATCACTATATCTCAATATTAGTCTTAGATCTAGATGGGTCTTGTGCCATCATCTGAGCTTCTGAATATATTTTATTGTGTGTCCAATTCCATTCCCATCTTCTCGATCCCTTCAAGGATTGCATTGATATCAATAATAATTTTTTTAATTATGAGTCTCTGGGACCAGCTCTTGGATCAGTGCCAGGCTGTTCAGATAGTTGCTGCTTCCTCTGCTTTGCACCACAGAAGAAAGCTGAAATCTGGAGCTCAGGCATTGAGCTACCTCACCCAGAGCTCAGCCGGACTCTAGGCACAACCCCAGAACCATTTGCTTTCAGTCAGGCTGAAACTGAAGCAAGTGTACAATTCATTTTAATTTGAATTTCAGAAAGACTTTGGAAAGATGTCACAAAGTAAGATGAAGCCTAGAACTGGGTATGAGATCAACATGGATGGAATCTAACCTTACTGAAGAAAGGGAATGGTAAAATGAAAGGCAAACACTATCATAAGTGAATGAAAGAGAAAATAACAACTTACATTCATATAGTGCCTTAAAAGCAAAAACAAATTGCAAGATAATTCACAGGAATGTCATCAGACAAGAAAACACCAAGTCAAAAAAGGAGATATTAGCGAGGTGATCAAAGCATGACTGATTGAGGGATGTGATTGATGCCTACAAAATCATGAGAAGTGTAGACAGGGTGGATAGCAAGAAACTTTTTCCCCAGAGTGGAGGACTCATTTACTAGAGGTCACGAGTTCAAAGCGAGAGGGGAAAAAATTTAGGGGAGATATATGTGGAAAGTTATTTACGCAGAGGGTGGTGGGTGTATGGAATCTGTTGCCAGTGGAGGTGGTAGAGGCGGGAATGATTGTGTCATTTAAGATGTATCTAGACAGATACATGAATGGGCAGGGAGCAGGGGGATACAGATCCTTATAAAATAGGTGGCAGCTTGAGATAGAGGATCTGGATTGGCACATGCTTGGAGGGTCAAAGGGCCTGTTCCTATCCTGTAAAGTTCTTTGTTCTTTGAAAATGTTTTAAGGAGCATCTTAAATAAATAGAGAAAGGTGGACAGGTTTAAGGAGTGAATTCCACTATTTAGATCTTAGTTGGATGGCTACATGATAATCAATGTGGAGGTGATGAATTTTGAGAATGCATAAGTGGCCAGAGTAGGAGAACATGAATGTGTGAATTTTGTGGGGCTGAAGGAAATTACGGAGACAAGAGACTCGTGGCCATGGAAGAACTGGTGCATGAGCTTGAGAGAATTTTAAAATTGAAACCTTGAAGGACTGAAAAGCTAACATTGTTCAAATGTTGATGAATGAGCAGGAAATAGGTGGCAGAAATTTGAATGAGTTCAAGTTTGTGGAGGATGGGTTTGGCCAGGGCAGGATTGGAATTTTCACTTCTGGAGGGAATTGAAACATGGACCAGGCTTTCAGCAGAGGATGGACAGAAACGGAGAGGATTGGATGGAAGTGGGTGATCTAAGTTCCAGTAGGATTGTCCAATAATAGTTCAGTCCGAAGCAATGACTGGCTCAGGAACTCGGCAAAAAACCCAAAAACACAGAGGCAGTGGAGAAACTGAGAGCTGCTGAGAAGGAGTAGGTACAGTAAGTGCAAACAAATTCCTCATATCTGTCTTCTGTTGTCACTGAGGTGCAACACTATCGATGAGAAATTCAAAAAGGACAATGAAAACAAATCTTCCAATAAAAAATGAGGCTGGTAATGAATGAAGCAGCTGAGAAAGTTAGCTATACTTTATCGAATCCCTACAGTGTGGAAGCAGGCTATTCGACCTGTCGGGTTCACAGTGACCCTTCAAAGAGCAACCCACCGCCCCCTACCCTATTCTTGTAAACTCTGCATTTCCCATGGCTAATCCACCTAACATGCACATCTCTGGACTAGGGGAAGAGACTGGAATACCGAGTCCCTGGTGCTGTGAGGCAGCAGTGCTAACCACCAAGCCACCGTGCTGCCTTTATGGAAGGAAATCTGCCATTGTCACCTGGTCTGGCCTACATGTTACTCTAGACCCATAGCAATGTGGTTGATCATCTGCCCCCAATAAATGGCTGAGCAAGCCATTCAGTACAAGGGCAATTAGGGATGAGCACACAAAGAAAAAATAATCAGCGAAAGCATCAGTCTTAGGAGAAGAATTAAAACCTTTGATCACTTAAAATTGCAGTTATAATGACAAGTCTGATTTGATCAGATCAAGAATGAAAACAAGTATGTCTTCAAAAAAAGTGTTGAAATATATTCATTATACTTGGGGATGTACATTTTACTGTATTGTATGAATCTATATATTATCTAGCATTTCTATAAATATATATTTTGATTAGCGACTTTAAAGAAGATTTGTAGCTCAGGTTGTAGGTTTGCCTGCTGAGCTGGAAGGTTTATTTTCAGATGTTTCATCACCATAAGACCATAAGAAATAGGAGTGGAAGTAAGGCCATTCAGCCCATAGAGTCCACTCTGCCATTCAATCATGGCTGATGTGCATTTCAACGCCACTTACCCGCACTCTCCCCGTAGCCCTTAATTCATTGCGAGATTAGGAATTTATCAATCACTGCCTAGAAGACACTTAACGTCCTGACCACCACTGCGCTCCGTGGCAATGAATTCCACAGGCCCACCACTCTCTGGCTGAAGAAATGTCTCATTTCCATTCTAAATCGACTCCTTCCAGTTCTAAGGCTGTGCCCATGAGTCCTAATATCCCCGCCTGACGGAAACAATTTGCCAGCGTCCACCCTTTCTGAGCCTTGTATTATCTTGTAAGTTTTTTTATTAGATCTCCCCTCAACCTTCTAAACTCTAACGAATACAATCCCAGGATCCTCAGCCATTCATCGTATGTTAGGCCTACCATTCCAGGGATCATCCGTGTGAATCTCCACTGTACACGCTCCAGTGCCGGTATGTCCTTCCTGAGGTGTGGGGCTCAAAACTGGACACAGTATTCTAAATGGGGCCTAACTAGAGCTTGCTAAACTCTCAGAAGCACATCACTGCTTTTACATTCCAACCCTCCATGCCTGTGCTGTTTTTTCCAAAGTGCAAGACCTCGCATTTGCTCACATTGAATTTCATCAGCCATTTCTTGGACCATTCTCCTAAACTAAATCTTTCTGCAGCCTCCCCACCTCCTCAGAACTAACTGCCTGTCCACCTAATTTTGTAATATCGATGAACTTTGCCAGAATGCCCCCAGTCTCTTCATCCAGATCATTAATATATAAAGTGAACAGCTGCGACCCCAACACTGAACCCTGCGGGACACCACTTGTCACCAGCTACCCTGACTCCAGTGAGTTTTGAAAGATTACAACCAACGCCTCCGCTATTTCCTCAGCCACCTCCCTCAGAACTCTAGGATGTAGCCCATTGGGGCCAGGAGATTTATCAAGTTTTAGACCTTTTAGCTTATCAAGTACTTTCTACTTTGTAATGGTACCATACTCAACTCTGCCCCTTGACTCTCCTTAACTGTTGGGATATTACTCATGTCTTCCACTGTGAAGACTGAAACAAAGAATTTATTAAGTTCTTCAGCTATTTCTTTATCTCCCATCACTAGCCTTCCTACATCAATTTGGAGCAACCCAATGTCTACTTTTGCCTCTCGTTTGTTTCTTATGTATTGAAAGTAACTTTTACTATCATTTCTAATATTACTGGCTAGCTTACCTTCATGTTTGATTCTCTCCTCCTGTATTTCTCTCTATTATTTTCTGTTTGTTTTGTAGCCTTCCCAATCTTCTGATTTCCCAGTGCTTTCTAGGCTCTCTCTTTTTCTGTGATACATTTCCTGACTTCCTTCGTCAGCCATGGTTGTCAATTCTAACTTCCCCCTCCCCCCCACCACCCCGGATAATTTTTCTTTTCTTTGGGATGTACCTCTGTACTGTGTCCTCAATTATACCCAGAAACTCCTGCCATTGTTGCTCTACTGTCTTCCCCACTAGGCTCTGCTTCTAGTTAACTTTCGTCAGTTCCTCTCTCATGCCTCTGTAATTACCTTCATGTAACTGTAAAACCATTACATCTGATTTTGCCTTCTCTCTTTTGAACTGCAGACTGAACTCTACCATATTATGATCGCTACCTCTTAAGTGTTCCCTGACTTTAAGATCTTTTATAAAGTCTGGCTTATTACATCGCACTAATCCCAGAATAGCCTACTCCCCTGTGGGCTCCTTCACAAGCTGTTCCAAAAAGCCATCCTGTAAGCATTCCATGAATTCCTTTTCTTTGGATCCACCAGCAACATCATTCACCCAGTCCACCTGCATATTGAAGTCTCCCATGATCACCGTGACCTTGCCTTTCCGACATGGCCTATCTATTTCCCGGTACATCTTGCGTCCCTGGTGGGAGGTCTGTACATAACTCCCATTATGGTTTTTTTGCCTTTCTGGTTCTTCAGTTCCACTCACACAGACTTCACATCATCTGACCCCATGTCGTTCAGTGCCATAGATTTAATCTCATTCTTTACTAACAAGGCCACCCCACCCCCTCTGCCCACTTCCCTGTCTTTTCGATAAGTTGTAAATCCTTGGATGTTTAACTGCCAGTCCTGAATCCCCTGCAACCACGTCTTTGTGATGCCTACCACACCATAATCATTCACGATGATTTGTGCTGTTAATTCATCTACTTTGTTACAAATACTATGAGCATTCAGGTAAAGCACCTTAATGCTAATTTTCTTAACCTCATGATTTCCATTACGTCTAGTAATATGTCCTAAGTTATCCTTCCTTTTTGCTTCATTCCTAGTCTGCCTTGAACTTTAACCCTGCACACATGCTAACCTGCTGCTTATCTTTCTACTTGACTCCATACTCTGTTGCTTTCCCTTTCCCTTCCTTTTCCCTTCCCTTTCCCCCGACTCACAGGTTTAAAGATGTAGTGATCACCCTATTTATCTTTTTTGCCAGAACACTGGTTTCAGATCGGTTCAGGTGGAGACCGTCCCATTGGTATAGATCGCCCCCAGCTCCAAAACTGATGCCAATGTCCCATGAAATGGAAACCCTCTTTCCCACACCAATCTCTGAGCCACGTGTTTACTTCCCTAATTTCTTATCACTATGCCAATTAGCACGTGGCTCGGGCAGTAATCCAGAGATTGTGACCTTCGAGGACCTGTTCTTCAATGTCCTTCCTCGTGCTTGATAATCCCCAAACAGGTCCTCCTTCCTAGCCTTGCCTATGTTGTTAGTGCCAATGTTGACCACAACAACTGGATCCTCTCCCTCCCGCTTCAATATCCTTTCAAGCTGTTCAGAAATGTCCTGCACCCTGGCATCGGGTAGGCAGCACACCATGCGGGACTCCCGATCCAGCTTGCAAAGGATACTATCTGTCCCCCGAATTATAGAATCTTCTATAACAACT
The DNA here is from genome assembly GCF_037043375.1 of Chiloscyllium plagiosum. Taxonomy (NCBI): domain Eukaryota; kingdom Metazoa; phylum Chordata; class Chondrichthyes; order Orectolobiformes; family Hemiscylliidae; genus Chiloscyllium; species Chiloscyllium plagiosum. Next base: position 5,102,338 of record NW_028270168.1, read on the forward strand.
AGTTGTCTTTTTGCTCCCGCCCTCTTGAATGGCCTTCTGTACCATGGTGCCATGTTCAGCTGGCTCATCCTGTCCACAGCCCTTTTTCTCATCCGTACAGGGAGCTAAAATCTCATACCTGTTGGACAAGGTCAAGGACTGAGGCTCCTCCACTCCTGAACTCAGGTTCCCCCTACCTGCCTCACTTACAGTCACATTCTGATGTCCCTGACCACTAACTGAATGTGAATTACTTAATCTCCCAGGTGTGACTGCCTCCTGAAACAAAGCATCCAGGTAACTCTCCCCCTCCCGGATGTGCCGCAGTGTTTGAAGCTCAGATTCCAGATCATCAACTCTGATCCGGAGTTCTTCCAGCAACCAACACTTGATGCAGATGTGGTCACTGCCGTTCACAATGGGATCAGCCAGCTCCCACATCATACAGCTACAGCAAATCACCTGCCCAGCCATCTCTGGTTAGTTAATTAATTTAAACAATTGTTAGTACTTCTCTATGGTCTTATTCAACTAACCAACTAGTAGTAAACTTTTAATCAATCACACGAAACACAAGAAATATCAATTGAAGTGCCTTACCTTTGCAACACACGAGTTTTCTTTGGTTAGAGGAGGAGGGCGGGTAGTGTCTCGGGATTCGGTCACTGCCAAAGTATGTACCTGAAACTCCCGACATAAGTTTATATATTTAAATATTACCTTCCCGTCATGCCACTGGTCTTCGCAGTCGCTCCTCCCACTCCTATTCTCACCATACTAGGTAACATCTTCAGTGAGCCTCCTGTTGAAGCACTGGTATTGTAGTCTGCTTTCTGTTTATATGTTTGAGTTTCATCAGATTGGTGATGTAATTTCCTGTGGTGATACCATTTCCGATGGTGATGCCACTTGCTGTTCTTTTTCTCAGAGGGTGGTAAATGGGATCCAAGTCAATGTGTTTGTTGACAGAGTTTCGGTTGGAATGTCAGGCTTTCAGGAATTCCAGCTTGTCTTAGGATGGATGTGTTGTCCCAGTCGAAGTGGTGTCCTTCCTCATCTGTATGTAAGGATACTCGTGAGAGTGTGTCATGTCTTTTTTTGTGGCTAGTTGATGTTCATGTATCCTGGTGGCTAGTTTTCGGCCTGTTTGTCCAACGTAGTGTTTGTTACAGTTTTTGACATGTATTTTGTATGTGATATTAGTGTTGTTTGTTGTCTGTATAGGGTCTTTCATGTTCATTAGCTGCTGTTTTAGTGTGTTGGTGTGTTTGTGGGCTACCATGAAGCCAAGAGGTTTGAGCAGTCTGGCAGTCATTTCAGAGATGCCTTTGATGTAGAGGAGAGTGGCTAGGGTTTCTGGACATGTTTTGTCTGCTTGTTTGGGTTTGTTCCTCAGAAATGGCGAACTGTGTTCATTGGGTATCCGTTCTTTTTTAATACACTGTATAAGTGATTTTCCTCTGCTCTGCGTAGTTCCTCTGTGCTGCAGTCTGTGTTAGCTCATTGGCTCGTTGCAATGACGTTCTAATGCAACTTCATTAGTGGATTGTGGGTTGATTGCATACAGGTGAGGAAAGACATCACTTCGACTGGGACAACACATCCATCTTAGGACAAGCCTCAAACATCCACAAGAATTCCTAAAAGCATGGCATTCCAACCGAAACTCTATCAACAAACACATTGACTTGGATCCCATTTCTCACCCCCTGATAAAAAGAACAGAAAATGACATCACCATAGGAAATGATGTCACCACAGGAAATGACATAACCAACCAAGGAAACCCAAACCTACAAATAGAAAGCAGGCTACACCACCAGTGCTTCATTCAGAGGCTCACTGAGGATGTTATGTAGTATGGTGACAAAACATCTGAAAACAAACCTTCCAGCTCAGCAAGTATATTTTGATTCTTCAGTTCTATGTAACTTTTCTTGAAGGCTGTAATATTGACCCTATCTTGACAGTATTTAACTGTGGAATCCATAATATCTAGATTCAACTCCCAAATTAAGAATACACGCAGGATGCAGGTCTGGATGCAGGTCAGGATGCAGGTCAGGATGCAGGTCAGGATGCAGGTCTGGATGCATCTTGCCAATGACTCTTGTCTTTCTCGGAGTATCAATCATCACTTCCGTCACCCTCTTCAGAACGGGCCATGGTTTTGTACCTTCCAGCTTCTTCTGTTAAGTCCATCATGACACCAGAGTAAATTGAATTAACTTCGTTTTTGATCAAACGTGAATGTAGAACAGTCACTTAATACTGTGTAGTCCTACTTATTTGATACAAAACTTGTGTCAGATTCCTTATCATCTACTGAAAGTTTTGGATTTTCTCAGTGATAAGTAACCTCTTAGATGGTTGTGGGAGGGGAAGAAACATATCAGTACAAAGCAAAAATACAAGTGATATTTGGGGAAATATTCAAGGAATAGTTTAATTAATGATCCCTAATGATAATAAGTAATACTGATTTGAGGTACAGTATACAGAGATACTCAGCACTGTCAAGGTTAATGTCTACTTTTGCAATGCAGCTTAACATAATTATTCCTGAAATTTTCAGAACAATCCCCCTAATTAAGCATTATGCATGAGATGATGAGTGAATAGTAGAAGTGATAATTAATGGATCTGCGTGCCAAGTAATCTGTCCCAAGAACTAACTCAAACCAAATTTTTGTTTGTGTTTCTACTTCAGGTTTGTTGAGTTTGAATTATGAGGCAGAGAGAATTGTGAAGTTGTTACTTCACCATCTGGATAAGTCCTAAATCAGAACACAAAGATCGACTGACATTGACAATGTTAGATGCACGCAACTGAAAGGAATCACAGAAACTAACTTTAAATGTGGAGGTTCAAAAATAGTTTTTAAAAATCAAATATGGACAGTATTGGGGTCTTGTGGCATGGTGGCAGTGTCTGTATCTCTGAGGAAGGAGGCCCAGGCTTATGAAAAGATTTGGGAGCTGTTGTAATAGATTGGAAGTATGGTGTGTTAAGATATTTAATGTTGCAAATAATTTTATCCGCATTCTTCTGGGACAAGGTGGTGTCTGTAATAAAAACAGCAGGTGCTGGAGAAATTCAAAAGGTCTGGCAGCAAAGAGAAACAGGAGATATTGTCCACTTAGTTTTGAATGTCAGTATTAAGTATTTGTAGATCAGATATATCCTAGACTGAAAGCAGTGTTAGCACCCAAACCCCCGCCACATATTTGCCTGATAACGTTATCCCATTCCTAATGTCACTAAAAGAGAAATCTCGACTCAGCTTGAATGACTTTCCTCTTTCCAATAACTGCCCATCAGTATAGTCCCTTTCAGAAAATTCTTGTAAATGTATTAAATGCAAGGACCATTTTATTATATGGTCTTCTAACCACTGGGAGCTCAAGATGGCCCGAGTGTCTTTTGTTCGGACCTAGATGTCCCAGACAGAGTTTCATATCATCTGTTTTGGGCTAGATTCAAACCCAAATCTCAGTGTTAAATCCACTTTGTCATTCAGCTTTCTGTAGAAAAATACAGAAGTTTGGGAGTTGTATATAATTATTAAATAAACTTTTATTAAATTGTTTGTTAGTCCATTTTCAGTATTACCTTTGTTTTAAATGTATCATTTTAGAGCTTTCTACTTTTGTATTTGTAATGACCAGCAATTTGCATCTATACAGGAATTTTGTCAAACAAAGTTTGATACTGAGCTACATAAGGATCTATTGAGGCAGCTGGTCATGTGCTTGATCAAAGAGGTAGGTTTTAAGCAGCATCTTAAAGGAGGTGCGAGCATTGGAGAGGGTTACAGACAGAGTTCCAAAGCTTAGGACTAAGGCAACTAAAAGCATAACTACCAATGGGGAACACGTAAGTTATTTCCTTTTTTTTACTGTTAACTTATATTTTCTGAGATATTAACAGCCTGGATACATTTCTATTCTATTAATACACCAGGAAGAATTATATCAGAGCAGATTTATCTGACTGTCAACTAATCATTTATTAGAAGTTTTTTAAAGGGGAGACATCTGATTAAATGGAATAGGTAATAATTGTCTGCACCTTTCCATATGTTCAAAATGCAAAACATTATGTGTAACCATCAGTATAAATGTATTTTACTTTAAAGAATTAAAAAATATCAGATCCATTCAATCAAATGCATCCAAATGATAAAACCATTTCTCATTAATCTGCTCAGACTGCACAGCAGGAAGATATATCCTTTCCATAGAGTGACAGAAGTGCAAAGCTGCAGGCTGATTTTGGATATATGTCATATAAATTTGATACAAGAATCTGGATTACTCTTGTTTTGGAATATATAGTTGGGTTTTATGTTGGTGAACAGACTTTATATTAAGTCAATTGAAATTGACTTTGCATTAATATAGATTAAAATTCCCCTTTGAAATCATAAGTTCAGATGCTCAGTACCATTTCAATTGATATAAAATGGCAGCATTTTTTGAATGTCTGAACATCTGTTGAACCTCATGAGGATGTGTGAATATCCAGCCTCTTCCCTGCCACTATTAGACAGATGAATGGACTCTCTAACTTCAAATAATGTTGATGTGGAGGTGCCGGTGTTGCATTGGGGTGGACAAAGTCAGAAGTCACACAACACCAGGTTATAGTCCAATGGGTTTATTTGAAAATACAAGCTGTCGGAGCGCTGCTCCAAAGGCTTGTGATTTCAAATAAACCCGTTAGACTTTAATGGTGTTGTGTGACTTCTGACTTCAAATAATGTTGATCTTGTAAATGTTATTTTTGCCTCGCACAAGCCCATGTGTTGTAACCTGTATGTCTCACTCTGTCCAAATTTTTTTTCAACCTATAATCTGTATGGCCTTGCTTACAATGATCTGCCTCTACTGCTCACATACAAAGCTTTTCACTGTACTTAGGTACATGTGACAGTAAAATCAGTTGCAGTCAGTGGAATATTGAGGTACAAAGGTCTATAATATTGTAAATTATTTATTCATGATGATGAATACTATTCAATGCTTTTTGAGATGACCTGGAATTTCGTTTACAAAATGTGTTTTCCCAGAGCATATAACTTATTAGATGGAGGAAGTTAATTTCAGCTTTGACTTTTATACAACAGTTTTGCTAATAGTATAGCTCTAATTTTTTTAAGTAAGTCTTAAATGTTTCAAGTTTAAAATCTATCAATGAAAATCGTGTGCACCAAATCGCTGCGTATTGTACAAAGCTATTACCTTAACAATATTGCACAAGTTATTGTACACAGAAACAAACAGAGAGAACATTGAAGAATCCTGCAGGTCTGGCAGCAACTGTGGAGAGAGATACAGAGTTAACATCCCAAGTCTGATATGATTCATCTTCAGAGTCTGGCTGCAATGGCAAGACAGTAAAAGCTTAGGGAGGCACGCCGGGAAGGTGGAGTAGAGAGATCAGCCATGATCTCATCGAATGGTACAGCAGGTTTGAGTGACCTACTCCTGCTCCAAATTCGTACATTCATACTCAGTTTCTCCATCCTTTTTAACTATGACATGCAAGCTGTTACAAACAGATGAATGTAATTGATGCAGTAATTCATGTTTCACTCTGTGCAGCTGGGATGGTTTCTCCTCTGCTGTGAAGTGAATGCTTGACGTAACTCACAAATACAAAGCTGTAGTTGTTGAACTGAGCGTACAGCAAATCTTTGCGCTTGAATCCATCCACGGCTGGAGGTGCCGAACAGGAGATGTGACATTTCAAACTCTGCGGGGAATCACCAAAATTAATTACCATGTCTGGACTTAGCAGTGTGCTACTGCTATAGATTTATAAGCATGTTATTTTCTGTTTGTGCTAATATACTTATTAAATCTACAGATCTAATGCTCAGGAATATAATATTCATTTCCTCTTAATAATGTGACAGCATCAAGTAATGTGAGTTCAGCTGGAACACGTGGTCAATACACTGCAGGGATTTCTGTTCATCTTCCTGCACCAGCAAGATGCTCAAAAACCCAAACACACACTCTTCCTCTCTCTGTGATGCTTTTTTAAAAAGAAAACAAACTGTATTTTGTTCCTTTCTGATTGACATAGTAATCATTTCTGTGTAATTTTAACTGATATATTCATTTCTCATGAAATCATAAATTACAGAAATCATAGAAAAAATAATTGCATTCATTACTAAATGGAGTTGATCAATTAGAATTAAGCCAACCCAAAGACTTTAAAAATCATCGCAGATACATTCAATGGTTTTTGGGCAAAGGTGGTGTGAATGCCTTCAATAACTAGAGCAGCAGAACACAAAAAAGGAACAAATTTTATACCTAATTAATTTCATCTAACCTACTGTCTTCCTGGGGTCTAGATTAGATGCCTTCAAGGATGCCTGCCTTGAAGAAGTTTTCCTCCTCCCTCTACAAGAATATCAGTGAGGAGAAAGTGAGGACTGCAGATGCTGGAGATCAGAGCTGAAAATGTGTTGCTGGAAAAGCGCAGCAGGTCAGGCAGCATCCAGGGAACAGGAGAATTGACGTTTCGGGCATAAGCCCTTCTTCAGGAATATCAGTGAGTCTATGCTACTTTCTTCCCACCCCCCACTCTCCTCTCATTTATCTCTCCACTCTGCAGGCACCCTGCCTCTATTCCTGATAACCTGAAAACGTCGATTTTCCTGCTTCTCGGATGCTGCCTGACCTGCTGTGCTTTTCCAGCACCACTCTAATCTAGACTCTGGTTTCCAGCATCTGCAGTCCTCACTTTTGCCTACTGGCCTGTTTACATTGTTTACTAACTGGTCCTAGGAATGGTGAAGCTAAATGAAATGTTCATGACTCTTATGAGTACAACTCAATCTCTCTTCATCGGAGCACAGGAACAGAAGTAGGCCATTCAGCCCCCAAGCCTGTTCTACCATTTAATGGCTGATTTGTGAAATAACTCCATATTCCTGTCATTTATCTCTCTCAGATTTAAAATTAACAACTATTCCTGCATCAATTGCCATTTGTGGAAGAGAGTTCCAAACACCTACCACCCTTTGTGTGCAGAAGTGCTTCCTAACACCACTCCTGAACAGTCTGGGCCTAATTCTCAGTCTATCCTCAGTTCAAGAATCCTCATCCAGTGAAAATAGTCTATGTACCCTGGCTTTACCAGGAGACTGTCTTAAAGACTTTCATCAGTTGCCCCTTAACCTTCTATATTATAAAGAAAACAGACCTAATTTATATGCTCTTTTCCCATAACTTAACCCCTGAAGTCCAGGTATAATTGGCACAGCCCCGTATCTGCGTGGGTTTCCTCAGGGTGCTCCGGTTTCCTCCCACAATCCAAAGATGTGGGAATCGGTTGAATTGGCCATGCTAAGTTGCCAATAGTGTTGAGGGATGTGTGGGTTAGGTGCATTAGTCTGGGGTAAATGTAGACCAATAGGATAGGGGAATAGGTCTAGATGAGTTACTCTTCAGAAGGTCAGTGTGGACTTTTTGGGCCAAAGGGCCTGTTTCCACACTGTAGGGATTCTATGATTCAATGATAATTCTTGTAAACCTACATTGTACTTCCTCTAAGGCCAGTATGATACCCTGATCTGCGCACAGTATTCCCAGTGGGGTCTAACCAAGGTTTTGTATACCTACAGCATGATATCTCTGTCCTTGTTCTCAAGATATAAAGGCCAGCATTCGATTAGCTTTCTTGATTATTTTATGCATGTTTTCATGTCATTTTAAAGATCAATGCCCCTGAACACCCAAGTCTCTTTGGACATTCACTGTATTTAATGTTATACCATTCAGAAAGTACCATGATCTGTCCTTTTTCAGTCCAAAATAGATAGCCTCACACCTCCTTACATTCATTGAATCCCTGCAGTGTGGAAACACGCCATTCAGCCTATGCCAACTCTTCAAAGAGCATCTGACCCACACACTCTACCTTCTCCTTGTAACCCTGCATTTCCCCTGGTTAATCTACCTAGCCTGCACATCCCTGGACAATGCATGGCCAATTCACCTAACCTGCACAACTTTGGGCTGTGGGATCAATCCAGAGCAGATCCGCACAGATACGGGGAGAACATTTATACTCCAGACAGTTAGCCAAAAGTGGAATTGAACCCAGGTGCTGTGAGGCAGCAGTGCTAACCACTGAGCCACTCTGCCACCCATTGGCTCCATCTGCTATAATTTTGCATAGTCTGTCAGTATTCTTTGTGAATTCAGCAAATGTAAATATACGAGTTTCTAAGCCATTATCCATATCATTAATAAATAATGTGAATAATTGAGGCCCTAACACAGCTCCTCATGGGATACCACTGGGCACATGCTACCCATTTAAATTCATGGCTATTATTCCTACTCTCTGCCATCTCCCACTCAACCAATTTCCTGACCATGTTAGTAATGTGCCCTCAGGTTCATGGGTTTCTACCATAGTTAACAGCCTCTTATGTAGAACCTTATCATTTGCCTTATGGAAGACCGTGTAAATGGCATTCCCCTGTCCGCCACTTGTATCTAGGAACTCTGAAAAATTATAGTTAGGGTATTGACAATGTGCTTCCCTACTTCCTTTAACACCATCAAATGAAAACCATCAGATTGTGGGGATTTGTCACTCTTTAATTTCATTAATTTCCTAATTACCAATATTTTACTTAATTTTATTTCATTCAGTCCCTGTCCTGATTCACTATTAATTTCCATGGGATCTCCAGCAACGTTTCCTGCATTTTAATGTAAATACTGAGGCAAAGTAACTATTCAACATGTCCATCACTTCCATGTAGCCACTGACAATATCCCCATTTTCAGCCTTTATGGGCCAACATTGCTCCTGTCCAACCACTTGCCTTTTATGGAACTATAAAATTTCTTCTTATTGATTCTGCTGTCCCTGGCAAGTTTCCTTTCAAAATCCTGTTTAGTAGCTCCGAAAAGCCCCCTTGTGGTCCCTTTACTGGTCTTTGTATTTTTCCCATTTGACAGCATCTGTGTTTTTGTTTTGCATTTTTGTAAGCTCTTTCTTTTAGTTTTATGCTGTCTCTTATCTCTTTACTTGTCCTTGGTTGTTTTTTTTGCTCTGTGAAATGTAGCTTTTTCATTTCAGAGGTATAAATTGAGTGTGTATTGTGTTAAATGTTTCTTTAAACGTCCTCCACTATTCCTCAGTTGTTTTACCCATGAGTAGATTTTCCCAGTTTATTGTGGACAGTCTCTATCTCATCAAGTTAAAGTTGGCTTTACCTAAATCTAAAACTCTAGTAGCTGATTTATACTTTTTGCTTTCAAATACTACATTAAACTCTGTCATGTTATGATCACTATTTGATAAATGTTCACACACAATTAGGTTACTAATTCAATCCGGCTCATTTCTCATTACTAAATCTAATATTGCTTGTTCCCTTGTTGCATCCAAGACATATTGGTGCAGGGAACTATCCCAAATACATTCCTGAAATTCAGAACCTTTCTGGCAGCTGCTTGTCTATCTCCCAGTCTAAGTTAAAGTTAACATCCTCCATTAATACTACATTGGCTTTGCACACACTCACCTGATGTCTGCATTTATACAGTCTAGAACTTCAGAGTTGCTACCAGGGGTATCTACACAAAAATTATTACAGTTTTAGATTATTTACTGTTCCCCAATTCCACTGAATGTTTTCTCTGCATTATATCCTCTCTTGAAGAAATTTTGTTTCTAATTAGTAAGGCAACTTCACGTCCGCTGCCATTTTTCCTGTCAGGCCTGTGAACCCTATACCCTGGTATATTTAGTTTCCAGTCCTGAGCATCATACAGCCAGAAGACAATTCCTCCATACCCAATACCAGCCTAGTGAACCTTCTCTGGACACCCTGAAATGCCAGTCCATATTTCCTTAGATAAGGAAACTTAACAACCTCCTTGGAAACCTAAAACTAACATCCTGAGTTCCTGGCAGAGCTTGCTTTCAGAAACAGTTTTATGTTGACTAGTGAAAATTCCCATTTCCAAACCCATTGCTTCAAACTCTATTACGCACTGGTGTTTGGTGACATCAGTCATCGTGTTATCTCTGGAGTACAACCATTTGCATGCCCACCCTTTGCTTATCCATGCCAACCTGACTACAAACCATCCGCCAACTGTGAACATAACCTTCACCTCTCCACATTTGTAAAAAAAGCACACTAAAAGGAAGTTTACTTCCTGGAGTAGAAGGCATGCAATGTATCTGCAGTCTGCTGTGATGTGGTGTGTGAAAACTTTCAGAAAATATACTCAACGCGGATGGCAGGGCCTATGAAAAATACACTGAACCATGAGCTGCTTGTACCTGAATTGCTTCCCTAATGGTCTGCAATGAAAATGGAGTGGACATTTTGGGGTCTCTACTCACTTCCCCAATCCCTTGCATCAGATAAGAAATTCCCAGCTGAAAGACTTTTCTCAGAGGGACCTCAGAATCGCTCAGAAGCAGCTTTGTGCACTGAAGCTTAACTTTGGGCGGTTTTTAGTAGCTGCAGCACACAGTAAAAAGGAGCAGAGGCAGCAGTCAGATAAAATAATTATGTCTCTACCAGCCAGACAGTAGGGAAGTGTGTTCTAGCTGCATGGGTAAACCTGCACCTCCTACCCCAGGCCACTCTTCAGAACATAATAACAAATCATTTTGTCGCCATTCATGTCCACCTTTTCGAAGCCCAAATTAAGTCCAGGAAATGAGCATGTAGAAACTGTTGGTGTAAACTCTTACCCTCATGCTTCGTGGCAACTGGTTATTATAAGCACCACTAAACCACAAGCCCTGTCAGCAATCATCCGAATAAACTTCCTTTTGCATCAGTCGTATATTTTGCAGTTTAAAATGGATCTCAAAGTTTGCTCTATTTTACCTTTTAGATGTGGCCATGTCAGTATGTTAATGCATAAATGAAAAAAAAAATCCATACCAGACTTTGGAGGTTCAGAAATGTGCAATTAATTCAACTCTCATCGCTCCAGAAGTGCATTTGGATAATAGCCTCCATTTTTAAACTGACTACATAAATAAGAGTATTATAGATTCTGTTCCATGGGAATTATAATGAACCGTCAAAATTCATTTAATGAAATATATATCAGTAATAAAATCAACACCAGTATTTAAATCCCTCAACATTTCACTATTCAAAAGCAGTCTCACACTCAAAACCGACTAAGCAAAAAGTAACTATTTTGTAATATGATGTAATGGAGTCAATCTCAAAGTCAGAAGAAGAATTGGAAAATGTAATAACCGTAACTGGATAATAAGATGCAAGACTGAGGGCAACATACGGTCCATTAACCTCACTCTGTCATTTCATTCTGTATTTAGGACCTGGGTACGTTATTCTTTTTCTTTAAGTTAGGGGAAATGAAGATTGAATAAACAGATTAAATAAACATTCCAATTTACATGAGAGTAATTCGAACCATCTGTTCTCATATGTGATAATCACCAATGCTGAGTTTAGGGAGTTGTTACAGGCATCCATAGGAAGGCGGCAATGAGTTTGACAGTGAGGGAGGCTAATGCTGGAGCTCTCAGTGGCTCGACACTATTTCCTGATGCTCTCACATCTGCTCAATTTAAATGTATGAAAGTGGTGAAATACTGCCTCAGAATATTTGCAATTTTTTGTAACTTACAAATGATCTATGCCCCCATCTGAAAGTTGATTCAAGTGCAATGTTGAAATTCAGAAAATAAATCTAAATAATGACAATTCAAATAAATCTTCCTTTTAAAGAATTGCAAATGATAAACAACCATTCAAAACACAGGGCAGCAGGTTGTTCTCAGACTGGTACAAAGCAACTGTGTGCATTTAACAACAAATACTGGATATCACAGTGGGTCAGGCAGCATTCATGGAAAGAATGCATACTAACGTTTCAAGTCTAGATGACTCTTCATCAGAGCTGTCTCCCAATAAAAAGTCATCTAGACTCAAAACACTAGCTTGGTCCCTCTCCATGGATGCTGCCCGACTTGCTGCGATCTCCAGTGTTTGTTGTTTTCAGTTCAGATTCCAACATTGCAGTAATTTGTTGCTATACTATGTGCATTTAATATCCAGTTTTGGATATAATTCATGTTATTTCACATCATTTTCAATTTAGTTGAAAGTAATGACAATGCCTAATTAAATTGTGTAGAATACCGAATCTATGTGAATTTTAATACTGATTGGATCACTCAGTTTTGATTAAAAAAAGCTTTGCTTTCATAAAAAGTCTATCAAATTCAGAAGAAACCACGTGATAGGCTCTCAGATGCCACCTTAGTGTTGCAGCTAAATGCCTATTGAAACCAAAGTCAAGCTATCCCCAAATATAGGGATGAATTGTCTAATATCTGGATTTTGTAAGTGTCCTCCAATCCTTTCCAACTCTGTGCTTGCAGTTTTTATGTAGAGACTCATTGATATGCAATTTGCCACAGGCAAAAGCAATGCCATATGTCACCAGAAAGCGTTGTCTTGTACAGTAAGCGGGGTATTGACTTGCAGTGGATTTTAAATACCATGTCACAAACATCCTGTGTTAACTTAAAAAAAAATGATTGATCAGCCCACTGTGTAGTGAGAGGTTAGAAAAATAAATGTCGCTTCAAGATCTTGTGTGCTTGGAAAAACTGCATTTGAAGTTAAAGATTTCTGAAGGGAGAAGCCTCCTAGCAAGGCTGTCTTAATTGTAGATGAACCGCTTCCTGCTTAAATGTGTTGTTTATTTGACTTGATTTTATCCGTGAATTATGTTTACTGACTGGTGATAAATAAACCACCAAATCTTTTACTAAATTTTTGATGTTCTAACCTATTTATAAAAACAGTTTAATGTTTTACTGTACTCTTTGTTCCGAACACCCATCAGCATGAACCAGCGATGCCTTTAAAATGGAATGGATCCAACTAAGTAAACAACACACTTGGTTACACACATGTTACATGGATCCGATCCACGACGGTGCTATATATGTAAGATGCAACCCAAAATCTAATGTTCCACTCCAAACTCTCATTTCTTCACACATCAAATCAGTTCGCTTCTAAAATGATGGCCATTCACTTCATGAAACCTTCCATAAACTCTGACATCTATAACCAATTACAATCTGAAAAATCAAGAGGAAAATAGAAGGGAGGATCTTAAAAGCAATCACCAACTCCGATGAGAAGGTGCTGGGAAAACTACTAAACCCAAAGGCTGACAAGTTCCTAGGCCAATGCCCTCATTCTGGAGTCTTAAAAGAAGTAGCTACAGCAACAAAATAAGATTCCATACATTCTGCAAGTGTCCCAGCAGATTGTAAAATGGCCAATCTAACAATTTTATTCAAGAAAGAGAGAGACTGAAGTTAGTCTAGCAACTGTCCCAGGGAAATTGCTAGATTCCATTATTAATTATTAAGCAAAATAGAGCTCATGGTGTTGGATGTAAAATAGAAAGATAGATAGAAGATTAGTTAGCAATAGAAAATGGAAAGTGGGCACAAATGGGTCATTTTCAGATTGCTGGAATTAATTAAGATGAGGATATGTGTCATAAGGCTCAGTGTTTTGGGCCTCAATTGTTTCTAATTGTGGATGGCAAGTAGCTCAGTGGTTAGCACTGCTGCCTCCCAGTGCCAGGGACGTGGGTTCGATTCCACCCTCAGGCAACTGTCTGTGTGGAGTTTGCACATTCTCCCCATGTCTGCGTGGGTTTCCTCTGGGTGCTCCAGTTCCCTCCCACAGCCCAAAGATGTGCAGGTTATGTGAATTGGTCATGCTAAATTGCCCATAGTGTTCAGATATGTGCAGTTAGATGCATTAGTCAGGAATAAATGTAAAGTAATAGGGTAGGGGAATGTGTCTGGGTGGGTTACTCTTCAGAGGGTCAGTGTGGATATGTTGGGCCCAAATGGCCCATTCTCACACTATAGGGATTTTCTGAATTCAATGAAATAATTCATATCAATGACTAGGACAAATATATCAAAAGTATGATAACTAACTTTGCTGACGATACAGAGGTAGTAGGAAAGTAAGATTATGAGAGGACACAAAGAATTTGCAAAAGGGAGATAAACAGGTTGAGTGAATGGGCAAACCTTTGGCAAATAAGAGTATAGCATGGGAAAATGTAAACGTGTCTACATCTGACAGGAAAAGCAGCAGAGCAGCTGAGCAATCAGAATCAGGGTGTCCTGGTACATGAATTACAAGAGGTTAGTATGCAGATACAGCAAGTGATTAAGAAAGTAAATGAAACATTGTTGCTGGAATATAGAATGGAATTTTAAAAAGGTGTGTTGCTACAGCTTTAATAGAGTGTTTAGAAGGTCACATCTGAAGCACTGTATAAAACTTTGGTTTTCTTATTTAAAAAAAGGAATGGATGCATCAGACACAGTTCAGAGAAGATTCACTAAATTGGAACTCTGTTGGAATCACTCACATTCCTGGAATGGTGGGATATCTTAGGAGGCCAGTTTGGACAGACTGGGTCTGTGTCCACTGGAGTTTAGAAGAATTAGGTGATTTTATTGACACATGTACGATTGTGAGGGCAACTGACAGTGTGAATTCTAGAAGGATGCTTCTTTTTGTGGGAGCTGAGAGTGAGGAACATAATTTCAAAATAAGGTGTCTCCATTTAAGATGGTGATTAGATTTTTTTTTCTCAGAAGGTCTTTGGAACTCTTTCTCAAAGACATTGCAGGTGGGGTCATGGAATAACCAGAGGAAGATAGATCCTTGAGTCACAGGGTTTGTGGAGTAGACAAGAACATGGAGTTGACTATACTTGTCAGGCATGACCTTACTGAATGGCAGAACAGGCTCAAGGGGCTCAATGGCCTACAACTGTCCCTAATTCATATGTTCACGTCATGAAGCTATGGCAAAATACTTAGATAATCATAATCTGATCAAGCAGAGTCAATAAGACCTTTGTGAAAGAGAAATCATGCTGAATGCATTTATTAGGTAGTTGTTTGGTGATACAGAATTTGAGAATTGCTGAAAAAGATACATTTTGTGAAGCTTTTCATCTTACTCCCATCAGGACAATTCATGAGAATACCAATTCAAGGAGAAAACCAATATTTATACTACATGACAGGCAAGTAATGATTGATTAGCAAGAGAACTTTCGTTGGTAGAGGTGTTGCCATGGAGAAAGCACCAATTAAAGATAATTCATAATTAACTGCCAAGTTTTGTTTAAACATTATACCAAACAAGTTGGTCCTGAGAAGCAAGCCAGTAAATGATTGTCCCTTATTTTGTTGAGTTGAAACAGTTGCTGTGGATGTTCATGTTCTGTGTCTGTAAAGAACAGTGCTTTGGGTATTAACGCATGTCACATTCAGGATTATCCAACAAATGTCCAACTGTGGAAACACATCTATTGTTGGACACTTTGATATGGGCTTTGTAAGCATGGGGTGGTTATTTAAGGTCAGTAAATTGCTTGTGTAAACAGCCAAAGTGATATGCTGTTTGATACAGTCCATCAGTCTTGGGACATCCGGCCAACATACGTGACATCATACCTGTGCAAAAATTCATACATCACATGAGTAATGTTTCACAGGCAGAATTAGATTTTTGATTGCCAAGGATCTCAAAAGGTATAGGAGATGGATGAGAAAGTACAATCAAAGCTATTATCAGATGAGCAATGAACTTATTGGATGACAGTGGCAAAATAGGCTTGAGGGATCAAATGGCTTAATGTTTCTTCTAACATGTATGTTCATATGTTCAATACCATGTATCCAGTATTGGATACATAGTATTGAACATATGAACATACATGTTCACATTCTTTCTGAGAATACTGAGTTTTCAACATATCATGTTCCATCATGTAGACTGGATCTACACATGCCACTAATCTAGATTTACAAAAGTGACTTTACAAAATAAAACGATTACAAACTCACTAGTTGGAACTCACCTGGTTCGCAAACAGTGTTGTAACAAACTTCTCCAGCTTGAAGATGTCCGCAACCTTTTTAATCAGTTTGGTGTAAGAGTTCAAAGCGAGATTAGTTTCAAAGCCTACATAAGAGAAGTCAGGTTCTGGTGTGATGTGAATAGTCCAATATGTTCCCAGAGATTATGAAAAGACAAAGAGAAAAGAGCTGTCATAGAATGGATGCATTAACGAAAAAGCCAGACAAATAGCAGCTCATGCAGCAAAAAATATAAACCAGCAGTATTTACCATCGCTTGGAAAAACAACACAGGAAGAAGCGTGCATACATCTTCAAATCAAAGCTCGAAAGCTTTCTTGTAAAAATGTGGCAAATGCATTTTTCGGTTTAATATCCTCAATATTCTGCACAGATTGTTGAATATTTACAGGTAATCCTGGCAGCTCCGCCAGAAATTCCTAATTGCAAGACACTGTTAAAATTGACAACCTGAACAGTGAGAAATCATTTACTCAAAACCTATGTGAACATGATTATATCTTGACTTCTCCTGTTCTTGCTCCTTAGTATCCTGATCAAGCAACACCTTGATTTTAAAGTTGTATGTGCACATCCCTCTGTGGTTTCGCTCCTCCTTATCTTTGCATTGTCCTCCAGACCCACAATCTCCCACAATATCAGTGCGCACCCAATTCTGACGTCTTCAGCATGCCTGATTTTGTTCAAATCCCTGATGAGAAATGTCTCGAACTGTTCTCTGACATTAAAGGTGCTAAACAAATACAAGTTGATCTCATTATTATACGCTGACTTGACAGGAGTCATGATAATACAGATGTTCCTGTTGGATTGTGACAAAGATCTCTTTGATTTACATGTCTGATACTGTTCAATCTTATAAACATGTAATAAATTCTTCGTAAAACACAACTCAACTATGCAGGATACTGTGTCAATCTATAGTGTCTTATGAAGTATCTCAAACAGCCAAAAGCACTTCATAGAAAGTGAATTACTTGAAAATTCATTAACTGTTTTTCTGTAGATAAACACTAAAACATTAATTTTTAAAACTGCAAATATGAGATGTCGTTAGGGTAATAACAACAAAGTGCTTCACAAGGGCATTATACCACAAAAATGGCACTGAGCCAAATGAGAAGATATTACAGCAGGTGACAAAAAAGCTTAATCAAAGAGGGAGTTTTAAGGAACATCTTAAAGAAGGAAATAGAGATGGAGAGGATGGGGGTGGGGTGGGGGTGTTGCAGGATTTGCAATGCAGGCAGCTGAAGAGAGGGCCATCATTGGAGGACTGATTAAAATTGGAGATTCTTAAATAATACATTAAGATTCCACAAAACAGTACTGAAGTGAAGTCACAGTATATTTGTTTTTGGTGGCATTGTTCAATAATAGATTGTTGTAACAAGGGGAGCAGATGGTGTAATGATACTGTCACTGGGCAAGGAATCAGAAGCCTAGGCCAATGTTCTGTGTGCATGGGGTCAAGCCCCATCTTGGCTACTTTTTAATCAAAATTAGAATTTTGTCATTTAAATTTAATTATTAAATCTGGAATATAAAGTTAGCCTCAGTGAAGGCTACCTTGAAACTCTCATTCATTAGTTTTTACAATAATGTTCTTTAAGGAAGGAAATCTGCCATCAATACCTGGTCTGGCTTCTAGAAGACTCCAGACTCAGAACAATGCAGTTGACTCTGGATTAGCCCAGTGAGGCATATAGTTGTAACAAAGCCATCATAAATGTCTCATTCCTGATGGACTGCAATAACTGAAGGCAGCAGATCACTATCACTTTCTCAAGGGCATTGAGGGATGGGCAATAAATGTTGGCCTAGCCAGTGACGTCCATGCCCAATAAAATGATTTTTTAAAAATCAAGACCAAATTCCCGCTGTAATTCAGATAGGGCAAAGGAACATGTTATGGCAACATGAAGCATCTATAACAGCTAGTGTTTTGGTTAGAGTAAGATATTGAAATACAGGCATCTTTACAGAAGTAGAAACATGCATTTCCATGGAAAAATCTAGTTACTAAATTCATTTTGTATATATCTCAGATGAAAATATTTTTGACAATAAATTAACACATCAAAATATAGAGTGTATGTATATTTATGCTTATGATATTGATGTAAATCAGAGAAATACATGTAGTGTGTGTAGTTGTAACGTGGTCAGGCAGCTGGACATCATAGAATGAGTTCCCTGATTGGGGCTGTTAATCTGGTCCAATCAGGGAGCCCTGGCTGACATAAATGGATGAACGTCAGGGATACTGGGCTACCTATGTGCCCGACTAAGTGAGTGGCAGTGCTATTGTCAAAGACTATGCATTTGTCAATAAAGGATAATTGGTTATGGAGTGCTGGCCTCTGAAGAGTTATTTCACTGTCTGCTGTGATTATTCTGTTTTCACTCAACATTTAAAGATAAAGATTGTATGCTCATTATTAAACTAGTTTTTGTGGGAGCTCACTGTCTTCACATTGGCTGCTGCATTTCCTACATTAGAGCAACAATAATCTGGTGCTCCCTTGGCTGTAAACTGCTTTGTGATATCTTGAGATTTTGAAAGATGCTCAATTATTGAAAATTTCTGCTTTACTTTTTCATTCTTCCGAAGAGAATGGTTAGATTTTTGTGAAACAAAAAATTTTGTGATGGACAAGTTGTTAAGTAAACGTGAAATTTTAGTTTCCCTTCCACAAAAGGAACTGGAGTAAAATCGACAATGATCTTATTGAACAGTGGAGAAGGCATGATAGGCTGAATGGATCGTTGCTCTCATTTCTTACTCTGTTCCACTCCACCAGATAATTGGAAGGCGAGACTGGTTGTTGGGAAAGTAAAAGTATGCTTCTTTAAGAGCTTTCAGGCAGACAGGACAATTATCCCTTGCTGATACTGAAGGACAACCCACTTTGCTGCATTGTTCACTCATCACTCCACTGTTAAAGTCTGTTCCACAGTCGACAATTCACAGCACAGGATGGCAACAAGACCGCACAATTTCAATGCTCAGTAAAAACATGAGACTGCTTGGAACTCTTTCTCTGTAATTTTGTGGCACTTTCTGCTATCAAACTCTGCAAAGCATTCCCAACGACAAATGTACTGGCGCCTTTGGCATCGCCTGGAAGACCAGTTTTTTACGGCCTGTTAGATTTAGCAGCAATAAAGAACAGCAAACTCCACACTCTATCATTAATTGGATCAAGTGCTTCTGAACTCCAACAGCAAACCGACTAAAAAATACGTATTTGAAATCACAAGCTTTCAGAGCACTGCCCCTTCATCAAGTGAAGGAGCAGCACTCTGGAAGCTTGTGACCTCAAACAAACCTGTTGGACTATAACCCAGTGTTATGTGACTTCTGACCTTGTCCACCCCAGTCCAACACCAGCACCTCCACATCATTTCTCAGGTTCTATAGTGAATCGAAGGCTGGTTGCTGACAAGGTATTTACCCGATCTATTAAACTGTCCATGGAAATGAAAGATATTGAAACAGCACAATCTCAAACCAGTGATAATGACAGGAGGGAGACAACAGAAGTGACAAACAGGGAGCGACCAGTGGGACAATTTAGCTGACTTGTCTGTATGGGTGAGGTCAGATTCTGGGACATTTTCAACTCACTCAGGTTAAGAAATCAGAAATAACCCATGCCAATTTGGGAAAAGCAAAATCTGGGAAACCCCTCTCAACCCAACCACCATTTCCCCACAAAGGATTATCAAAACTAGACCAAGACTCAACTTTAAACCTGATTATAGAAAAAGATACAGAGAATGCTGGAGGAACTCAGCAAGTCTGGTCACATCTGCAAACAGAGAAACAGCGTTAATGTTTTGAGAAGGTCTGACTCTTCTCCAGAACCTTCCAGAAGTCAATGATGAAATTCTACCTCACAAAACTACTCTAATCCATTGCAAACAGGTCAGTGTCCTCTTCAGCTCAAACAGCAGAAGTAGTAGTAACTTTTGGAATACTACGTACAGTTCTAGTTGCTCTGCTATAGGAAGGTTATTACTAAATTGGAGAGGGTGCAGAAAAAATTCACCAGGATGTTGCCAGGACTGGAGTGTTTGCATAAGTAGAGGCTGGATAGTCATTGTCGTAGTCATAGAGATGTACAACAGATCCCAACTTGTCCATGCTGACCAGATATCCTAACCTAACCTAGCTCCATTTATCAGCACTTGGTCCATATCCCTCTAAACCCTTACTGCTGTCTTATGGTAATTGCTTGCAAGTGTTTATCCCAAAGGTGTTCTGCGTAATTTTAATCAAAGTACAAATCAGATTCCCTTTTCTTGAATTTTACCTACGTATAACAAATTCTTTTAATAGGCTGCAAAATCTCAAAATATTTTTTATCACCAGTTCAATAAAGTATTTGGATTTTTAATTATCTAGTTGAATACGTACATCTGTTTTCAGTCCATTCACTGAGTAGCCATAAGGGTTGAACATTGTTGCATTTATAACAGGGATCAGGTCATGTATCCCACTTATCTGAGGAGACAGATTATTTTAGGAAAGTGTAAGGAACACAATGTGCAAGTTGTACATTTCAAATCATTTGCAATCAGTCTTTATGAAACGTTTGTTTCAGGACTGGAGTTTTAGAATTCTGAGCATTTCAAAATGTTTAAAGATCCAAATGACAAATCAACAGAATGATTTCAGTTTTTAATTTGTTTCCTGTCTTTATTCTGCAAAATAAGCTACAGTTCATCTGATTTGAAGCATGAAATTGATAACTAAGAAATTGCATATTTTCTAAGTACACTGTGCTTAAATGCTTTGAAATTACACCTTTAATTTCTCTTTTATAATATTTCATTTGCAATTGTATTCCCCAAAAAGGGCAGAGCAATTAAATTATAACATTCCATTGTCTTGGATTCCCTGAATCATAAGCACAGAGAGTTCCTTGGCAAGAATTTGTTGAGTTCTCAGTAAGTGAACAGACATGAATATTACATGTTAATTCACCATTTACTGAAGTGAGTCAGGATCACTTCTCACCATGTGTCAGAAACCAATGTCTTTCATTGTAAGGAGATCGAAAATTTTTTTTGCATGTCCCAACTTCACTGATGAGACCAATCGTCAAGAATAGACAACTTTGCAATTGTTTATACTGAAATTTGAAACAATAGTGCAGATAAAAATATTATTTTTTTATTCTGTTACATCGATCCTTTCAAACCACTAGGTGTTGTGTTTGAAATCAACTACCCCAGACAGCTGTGAACTCAGTCATTAAGTCTCTCTCTTCTCATGTATTAGAGTTGATCTTTCTCTGCACTTTCTCTGTAGCTGTAACAGTGTATTCTGCATTCTGTTCTATTAGCCTAACATAATTACATAATGATTCGGAGATGCCGGTGTTGGACTGGGATGTACAAAGTTAAAAATCACACAACACCAGGTTATAGTCCAACAGGTTTAATTGGAAGCACACTAGCTTTCGGAGCGACGCTCCTTCATGGGAGCGTCGCTCCGAAAGCCAGTGCTTCCAATTAAACCTGTTGGACTATAACCTGGTGTTGTGTGATTTTTAATAATTACGTAAGGTATGATTTATCTGGGACTAGCAAATAAAACAATATGTTTCACTGTATCTCAGTACATGTGACAATAATAAATCAAATCAAAGTGTGTTCAGGACTGAGATCCAAAGGTTTTTGGGCTGAGGGAATTAAGGAATATGAGAATAATGCAGGAAAGTAGGATTGAGGTAGAAGATCAGTCAAGATCTTTTCAAATGGTGCAGCAAGCCAGTTGACTGATTCCAGCTATTATTTCTTATCCATGAGGCTGATGTGTCCACCTTCTCTTTAAAAGCATGTTTCTAGATCTATTAAAAATATACAGAAGTCACAAAAGCATGAAGTTCTAAATCAGACTAAAACAATAAATTGCTGTCTAAATGTTTTTCATGAATCATTAATGACAGATTTCCATCATCTACAGTGAAGAGGGAGATGGCACAGGGCAGGGTTACACTAGGCACACAGACACACAAGATGGCCGCTGAGCCATCAGTTAGCCAACTTGACACACAAGATGGCCGCAAGATCACAATATGGAGAGAAACAGCAGAGCAGATACAGACACTGCCTGAGGCCACCAGAATGCCAGCACACTGCACTCACAACCCAGTTGATTAGTTTAAGGCAGGTGGGGGAGAGAATACACATGAGTAACGTACACTGCCCGCCGAAGTGTCTGGGTCAAGCCACCACCTTTTATAGAAATGCTAACAGCTTAATACAGACTCAATACAAAATGCTAATAGCCAGGGCTGCAGTAATCGTTCTTCTTAGGCAAAGTGATTAGTGCCCATTACTATAGCAATAGATTTCCGTGCAGATATTGAAACTGACAATGACCACATGGAAATTGACAAAGGTTGCGCTGGAATTGACAAAGACTGTGTTGAAACTATCAATGATTCTGCAATGATTGCCATAAACCAACCATGTTACAAAGACAATAATCTCATCACTGACCTATTGTATCACAAGATGTATAAAAGTATCTTGACATGTGCTCCGGGTCAAGAGAAGACTCGCAGCTGACCACTGTGCTGTTGGTGTCTCTCTCTATCTCTTTCTCCCCAGAGCTCCGGTATTTCCTTGTGCAATGAACTCTGTCATTGAACCCTGATTCTGACTCCAAGACTGTGTTTGTCCCCACAACATACAGTATTAATTTTACAAAAATTAAATTCAAATTTTCCATTTATATGTCCATTTCCATGTGTCTGAATGATTGAGTGAGAGAGAGCGAGAGAGTGTGTGAGTGAGTGAGTGTGAAAGATTGCATATGTGAAAGTGAGAGTATCTGTGATTTAGTGAGTGAGTGAGAGGGAGCTATGGGGTAAGTGGGTCAGTGAGTTTGGACGATTGAGTCAGTGGGTGAGCAAGTGTTAATAATTGAGCGTCTGTGTGTGTGTGTGTATGTAAGCAGTTGAGTGCGTGATTGAATAAGTGGGTAAGTGAGTGTATCGGTGGATGACTGTGTGTGAGTGAGTGTGTAAGTGAGTATGTAAGTGGATGAGTAAGTGAGTGTATAGGTGGATATGTATGTGTGAGAGTGTAGAGTAGTAAGACATTTATTGTTAGGTTACAATTTCCATTCCACACTTTAGTATCACACCTTTTTTGCTGGTAAAAGTGTAAAGAAAATGTAATACAACTGTATAACCGTTCGCATTGGGAAAATTATCTAATAAGTACTTAATTTTACTTTGTTCCCTCTCCATGTAGTTTTACTCAGGCTTCATTGTACTCTTGGCAAAAGTGAGAACTGCAGATTCTGGAAACCAGAGTTTAGATCAGAGTGGTGCTGGAAAAGCACAGCAGGTCAGGCTGCATCCGAGGAGCAGGAAAATCAATGTTTCGGGCAAAAGCCCTTCATCGGTACTCTGCCAATGCTGGTCATCCTTACTGTCCGTCATAATATTGATAATAAAAAGATTTAGAAAGGAAGGTTCACAAATTAGGAAATCACCCTGGCAGACAAATAAATGTAGGTACTACCCCAATGTTTACACTTGCAATTTGAAGACAAATCCATATTTCCAAAAGATTTGTTTATCTTGCTGATGTGCAAGATTAATTTTGCAAAACTCCATGGTTCTGTCAGCGAATTAAAATTATGTTTTGAATTAACCTGATGATTATTTTCATTTTCTTGGGCAAAAACAGATATTAAAATACCTTGGGACTTCTGATGTGGAAACACAGCATTTTCTGGAAGTTTTCATGACGAATCTTTGCATTTGGTGTTCACTGAAAGTCCTGCTTCTCCCTTTAACTTCCAAATGGAAGGAACATTGCCAAGTGAATATTTATATTTGGAGGTGAAATTTATTTTATTAAACTAGCCATGTATTCTGGAAAAGCCCTGTCTGAGATATCGAGTGAACACTATTTATTTATCATCTTGTAGCAAAATTTACTCTTCACAAATTATTCATAAAACAGTTAACATGACACAAAAGACCCAGAGTGTCTAAACCTAGTGTTATCATTTCCAACAGCAAAGCCCTCTAAGATCTGTGTACCTAAATCTCCAGCCCCTTGAACATACTGTTTTACTTGTTCCATCATTAACAGTCATGCCTTCAACTGCTTCCAGAATTCCCTCTCTAACCCTGTCTCATCTTTCTGTCTCATTTTCCTCATTGAAGATGCTCCTCAACATTTTCTTCTTCAAAGATTTGTTATCTAGCCTGTCGACGCTCCACTCATACTATTTGTACTATCTTTTAACACTCTCTATTGCCTGGAATTATCTTGCCATTATCTCTCTGCATATAAACTCTGTGCCTGTGCGCTTCCCTTTACTTCACCTGATGAAGGAGCAGCGCTCCAAAAGCTTGTGATATCAAACTAACCTGTTGGGCTGTAACCTGGTGTTGTGTGATTTCTGACTTTTACCACCCCAGTCCAACACTAGCACCTCCATGTCATCTTAAGACCATCATTCAATGTTCCATCATTCAATCATGGCTGATAAATTCCTCAACCTCTTTCTCCTGCTGAGGTGTCAGTGGGGGAGCACTTTGGGGCCTGCGACCATAATTCTATTAGTTTTAAAATAGTGACTGAAAAGGATAGACCAGATCTAAAAGTTGAAGTTCTATTGACATTATTAGGCAAGAACATTCAAAAGCTGATTGAGGGCAGATGTTTGCAGGTAAAGGGACGGCTGGAAAATGGGAAGCCTTCAGAAGTGAGATAACAAGAGTCCAGATTTAGATTACTTTTTAGATTTCCTACAGTGTGGAAACAGGCCCTTTGGTCCAACTAGTCCACACCGACCCTCCAAAGAGTAACCCACCAAGACCCACTTCCCTCTGGCTAATGCACCTAAGACTATGGGCAATTTAGCATTGCCAATTCACCTAGCCTGCACATCTTTGGACTGTGGGAGGAAACCGGAACACCCACAGGAAACCCACACAGACACAGGGAGAATGAGCAAACTTCACACAGACAGTCGCCGAAGGCTAGAATCGAACCTGGGGCCCTGGGACTGTGAGGCAGCAGTGTTAACCACTGAGCCACCATGCCACCTCGTGGTGGGCAAGTTGTTGGAGGGAATCCTGAGGGACAGGATGTACATGTATTTAGAAAGACAAGGACTGACTAGGGATAGTCAGTCAACATGGCTTTGTGCATGGGAAATCATGTCTCACAAACTTAATCAAGTTTTTTGAAGAAGTAACAAAGAGGATTGATGAGGGTAGAGCGGTATATGTGATCTATTTGGACTTCAGTAAGGTGTTCAACAATGTTCCCCATGGGAGACTGGTTCGCAAGGTTAGATATCATGGAATACAGGGAGATCTAGCCTTTTGGAAACAGAACTGGCTCAAACATAGAAGACTGAGGATGGTGGCGGTAGGTTGTTTTTCGGACTGGAGGCCTGTGACCAGTGGAGTGCCACAAGGATTGGTGCTGGGTCCACTACTTTTCATCATTTATATAAATGATTTGGATGTGAGTATAAGAGGTATAGTTAGTAAGTTTGCAGATGACACCAAAATTGGAGGTGTAGTGGACAGCGAAGAGGGTTACCTCAGATTACGACGGGATCTTGATCAGATGGGCCAATGGGCTGAGGAGTGGCAGATGGAGTTTAATTTAGATAAATGTGAATTGCTGCATTTTGGGAAAGCAAATCTTAGCAGGACTTATACATTTAATGGTAAGGTCCTAGGGACTGTTGCTAAACAAGGTGACCTTGGAATGCAGGTTCATAGCTCCTTGAAAGTGGAGTCGCAGGTCAATAGGATAGTGAAGAAAGCATTTGGTATGATTTCCATATTGGTCAGAGTATTGAGTACAGGAGTTGGGAGGTCATGTTGCAGCTGTACAGAATATTGGTTAGGTCACTGTGGGATTATTATGCGCAATTCTGGTCTCCTTCCTATTGGAAAGATGTTGTGAATATTTGAAAGGGTTCAGAAAAGATTTACAAGAATGTTGCCAGGGTTGGGGGATTTGAGCTACAGGGAGAGGTTGAATAGGCTAAGGCTGTTTTCCCTGGAGCGTTGGAGGCTATGGGGTGACCTTGTACTGGTTTATAAAATCATGAGGGGCATGGATAGGATAAATAGACAAAATCTTTTCCCTGGAGTGGGAGAGTCCAGAACTAGAGGGCATAGGTTTAGGGTGAGAGGGGAAAGATATAAAAGTGACCTCAGGGGCAACGTTTTCACACAGAGGGTAGTACGTGTTTGGAATGAGCTGCCAGAGGAAGTAGTGGAGGCTGGTACAATTCCAACATTTAAGAGGCATTTGGATGGGTATATGGATAGGAAGGGTTTGGAGGGATATGGGCCAGATGCTGGCAGTTGGGACTAGATTGGGTTGGGATATCTGGTCAGCATGGACTCTATAACCCTTGATCCCCTTGGTACTCAAGAACCTATCTATCTCTGTCTTAAATATACTCAATGACCTGGCCTCCACAGCCTTCTGTGACAATGGTGAATGTATGAAATTCACTCTCTGGCTGAAGAAATTTCTCCTCATCTCCATTCTAAAAGGTCTTCCCTTTACTCTGAGGCTATGTCCCCGGGCTCTAGTCTCCCCTACCAAAGGAAACATCTTCCCAACATCCACTCTGTCCAGACCATTCAGTATTCTGTATGTTTCAATTAGATCCCCCCTCATCCTTCTAAACTTCATTGAGTATAGACCCAGAGTGCTCAAATGTTCCTCATATGTTAACCGTTTCATTCCTGGGACCATATTCATGACCTCCTCTGAATATGCTCTAAGGCCAGTACATCCTTCCTGGATTATGTGGCCCAAAACTGCACGCAATACTCCAAATGTGGTCTGACCAGAATCTTATAGAGCCTCACAAGTACACCCCTGCTCTTATATTCAAGTCCTCTCAAAATAAATGCCACCATTGCATTTGCCTTCCTAATTACTGACTCAACCTGCAAGTTTACCTTGAGAGAATCATGGACTAGAACTCCCAAGTCTCTTTGAACTTCAGACTCCTGAATTTTCTCCCCATTTGGAAAATAGTCCATGTCTCTGTTCTTCCTTACAAAATTACATGACCTCACACTTTCCCACATTGTACTTTATCTGCCACTTCTTTTTCCATTCTCATAACCAGGGCTTATGCCCGAAACGTCGATTCTCCTGTTCCCTGGATGCTACCTGACCTGATGCGCTTTTCCAGCAACACATTTTCAGCTCTGATCTCCAGCATCTGCAGACCTCACTTTCTCCTCAAATCCTTCTGCAGCCTCCCCGCCTCCTCAATGCTACCTGTTCCTCTACCTATCTTTGTATCATCTGCAAATGTAGCTAGAATGCCCTCAGTTCCTTCATCTAGATCCTTAATGTATAAAGTGAAAAGTTGTGATCCCAACACTGAGCCTTGCAGAACACCACTCAGCTGCCATCCTGAGAAGGACCCTTTTATCCCCACTCTCTACTTCCTGCCAGACAGCCAAGCTTCTATCCATGCTAGCACCTTGCCTCTGACACCATGAGTCCTTATCTTACTCAGTAGCCTCCCATGTGGCACCTTGTCAAAGGCCTTCTTGAAGTCCAGGTAGATAACATCCATTGGCTCTCCTTGGTCTAACCTGCTCCTTACTTCCTCTTCTTCAATGGCCAAGCTTTTGGCCATCTACCCTAATCTATATGAAGGGGACTTTGTGTTATATTGCATTTAAAAGTGCTTCAGGGAACTGTCTTGGGATTTTTTTTAATCATAAAGATGCTGGAGAAATGCAAATTGTTGGTATGGACTGGGTGTTCTGACTTTAATTCTTGAAGGATCCTGAGGAGTGTAGTGAGTTAAGTTCCATCTTTAATCACTCAACACCGGTTTTGCTGATCCCAAAATTCCCTCCAGCACAATTTGGCTGCATGCTTGCACTTTTAATTCCATCAATTCCAGGTCCATCCCCTGGCCTTGCAAAACAACATCCCAACCACTCACCCTAAACAACCACAGCCAACCCAATACATACTGCCCATCACATTACTGCGTGTCCTCACTTTCAATATTCCCCAGCTCTGGGATTAAACAGCCATGTAAAGATAAAGCTCCAGCTAGAATTCCATTAGTACTGACAGACATTTCCAGCCAGTTACTGGAATAACTTGTCTTACAGCCAGAAGGAGCTCGGTTTGATTCTGCTACCCTGTTTCATATTAGTGCTGGAATCAGTACAGCAGGGAAAGGGCCGGACGGGTACTCAATGTATGACTGACTGCATTAGTAATCAGCATTAAGCTGTCCTCATAGATACAGGCAGGGGACAAAACGTCGTGACTGTTAAGCACAAGTCTGCTTAAAACTGAAGTACCAGTGAAGCAAGAGGGAGTGACTTATAATCGAAAGAAAGTTATCCCCATGCCAAGTCACAATTTCTTTCTCGTCTGTGCTGCACTAAGCCATTTGCTTGAGGTGTAAATGGATAAATGAAATAAAAGGGATTTAGCTGAGGATCAGAATTTAGGATTCAATCTGACTACTAGTAATATCATGTCCTGGTTTATCATTTCACAAACATTGATCATCGTTTTACTCAAGAGAATGTACAGTACAGACCTATATTTAATTAATGAAAAAGTAAAGTTATTTAATATATATTTTTATTTTCATTGCATTCCTGTCAGCTTGATGGAAAACAATACCCTGATGTTTCTGCACTTCAGGAGAGAACTGACATCCTAAAATTAACAGGCTGACATTGGCAGCAATTGTTCAATATACGAATATCTTGTTTATCCTGCTATCAATATAGTATTCATTGTGATTTATAGGATACTAGTTGCTAATAATTATATCCTTTCATCACTCGTTGCCTATTCTGAATGAATGTTTAAAGTAGAAATTTTCTGACGTGAAGCTAAAGTTATTTTGTTTTTCAACTTCTCTGCCTCCCACCCTCTCCAGCACCTCACCTCCCACAATATTACATTTATATGCTTGACTCTCTAATTCCTGTTCTTGCCATGGTAGTATTGCTCATGTGTAGGGTGGGAGGATGGCCTGTTTTCAGCTTCTGTTGATGCTGCTGTGTAACCAGCAACTTTTTTTTTTAATTTCAAAAATATACTTTATTCATAAAATAATTTGATGGTCTGTACAGTTGGTCATGCCATACATATGTAAACATGTACATACAGAGATCAGAATTTATCATTTTTATACAGGTCTGTACATTTTTCAATCATATGTCCATATAATTAGTTGAGGCGTCAGCAGAGCCCAAATGACTGCATGGGCCCCCTGTTCTTCATTAGGCAGGCAGACTTTACACTGTGGTCTTTCCCCACCGTGCCTTGGCGGCAGCTGCCCCAAGCTTCAGCGTGTCCCTCAACACGTAGTCCTGGACCATGGAATGTGCCAGTCTGCAACACTCAGTCGGGGTCAACTCCTTCAGCTGGAAGATCAGCAGGTTTCGGACCACCCAGAGAGCGTCCTTCACCGAGTTGATGATCCTCCAGGCACAGTTGATGTCCGTCTCGGTGTGCGTCCCGGAGAACAGACCGTAGAGCACGGAGTCCCGCGTTACGGCGCTGCTCGGGACGAACCTCGACAAACACCACTGCATTCCTCTCCAGACTTCCTCTGCGTAGGCACATTCCAGAAGGAGGTGTGTGACAGTCTCGTCCCCCCCGCAGCCGCTTCGAGGGCAGCGTGCGGTGCGGCTGAGAGTCCGGGCGTGCATAAAGGATCTCACAGGCAGAGCCCTTCTCACCACCAGCCAAGCCATGTCTTGGTGCTTGTTGGAAAGTTCTGGCGATGAGGCATTCTGCCAAATGGCTTTGACAGTCTGCTCAGGGAACCACTCGATAGGATCCGCCCTCTCCTTTTCCCGAAGGGTCTCAAGGACACTACGTGCTGACCACTTCCTAATGGACTTGTGGTCAAAGGTGTTTTTCTTCATAAATTTCTCCATGAAGGACAGGTGATACGGAACGGTCCAACTACTCGGAGTGTTCCGCAGCAGCGAGGCCAGGCCCATCCTTCGCAACACCAGGGACAGGTAGAACCTCAGTACGTAGTAACACTTGGTGTTTGCGTACCGGGGATCCACGCACAGCTTGATGCAGCCACACACAAAGGTGGCCATCAGGGTGAGGGTGGCATTGGGTGCATTTTTTCCCCCGTTGCCCAGATCTTTATACAGTGAGTCCCTTCGGACCCGGTCCATCTTTGACCTCCATGTAAACTGCAAGATGGCCCAGGTGACTGCAGCGGCACAGGTTCTGGGAATAGGCCAGAACTGTGCCACGTATAACAGCAATGACAGTGCCTCACACCTGATGACCAGGTTCTTACCAGCGAAGGAGAGCGACCGTAGCTTCCATCTGCCCAGTTTCTGCCTCACTTTGCTGATACGCTCCTCCCAAGACTTGGCGCACGCCCCAGCCCCTCCGAACCAAATACCCAGCACCTTCAGGTGGTCGGTCCTGAGGGTGAAGGGGATTGAGGATTAGTCGGCCCAGTTCCCGAAGAGCATGGCCTCGCTCTTGCCTCGGTTTACCTTGGCCCCCGAGGCCCGTTCGAACTGGTCACAAATGCACATGAGTCTGCGCATGGAGAGTGGATCCGAGCAGAAAACGGCGACGTCATCCATGTACAGGGAGGCTTTAACCTGCAGGCCCCCGCTGCCAGGAATAGTCACCCCTCTCAGGCTCGCATCCTTCCTGATGGACTCGGCAAATGGCTCTATGCAGCACACAAACAAGGCAGGAGAGAGGGGGCAGCCCTGCCTGACTCCAGATCTGACTGGGAAGCTATCTGATTCCCACCCGTTGATTGAGACTGCACTGGCAATGTTGGTGTAGAGCAGTCTGTTCCAATTGCAGATTCCCTCCCCAAAGCCCATTTTGGAGAGAACATCTCTCATATACGTGTGTGATATCCTGTCAAAGGCTTTCTCCTGGTCCAGGTTGATCAGGCAGGTGTCCAACCCTCTGTCCTGCACGTAGGCGATCGTATCCCTGAGGAGTGCGAGACTCTCAGCGATCTTCCTGCCTGGCACAGCACAGGTTTGGTCAGGGTGAATCACCGACCCTAGAGCAGACCT
The DNA here is from genome assembly GCF_037043375.1 of Chiloscyllium plagiosum. Lineage (NCBI taxonomy): Eukaryota > Metazoa > Chordata > Chondrichthyes > Orectolobiformes > Hemiscylliidae > Chiloscyllium > Chiloscyllium plagiosum. Next base: position 5,133,403 of record NW_028270168.1, read on the forward strand.
GACCCGGTTGGCGATTACCTTTGACAGACCAGCAACAAAGAGGCAATGAAGCTGAGATAAGGTAATCACATTTTATCTCTAACATCCCTTTCCACGGGGGCATGTTTCTCTTCCACTCTTACAGTTCCACACCAACTGAGCAAGTCACAAGTACTGAAGGAACACAGAACCACAGCTGCCCAGGCTGACTGTAGAGAAAATAGCAGTCATGCATGGAAATCTGTTCACAAACAAATATCTATAAACATGCTAATTGACCTGGGATATGTAGCTAGATCACCAGATCACAAACCAATGTGGACATAAAATAACCAATAATGTTGCTTTAATTAACAACAGAGCAGCATAAATTGACCAGAATGATTCCTGGACTCCAAGGGTTTAGCTGCAAGGGGAGGGTCGAAGTAGGAGCAGCAGAACCTTGGGCAGAGTATTGTTGATGCTGACCAATCAAAGACAGGGATCCATCCCTATGAACTGTCCATTGAGGTAAAAGGTTGGTAGCCCTACAGTCTCAGCAGTGCCATCGCTGGGTCCAGGGGGAGAAGCCCTGAAGGAGCAGCCACTTATGAATACAGCGGAGTTGAATTGGGGACACTAGGGTCAGGCAGGAAGGCTCCAGCAACTGGGGTATGTGGATGGGGTGGGGCGTGTTGTGAAGCATCGGCAGTGCCATTGCTACCAGGGTAAACACTGTCACCAGGGAGTCCCTCTGTGGATCACAGAATGCCCACAACAGACACCTTTTTCTCTTCCTGTTACTTGCCTGCAGGATACCACGAGGCGAGAATTCACCCTTTGTTTACCACTTAATTGAGGGCCACTTAGCTCAGTTGGCTTGCAATGCTGAGAGACAGGAACAAGGGTTCAGTCGCCATACTGGCTGAGCTAATCATGATGGTTCCACATTCTCAAATTTGCCTGGGTGACACTCAGTTTACATCACCAGCAGTTGTCACTCTAATGAGTGGGACTGTGGTGACTAAGCATCTCGATTGGCTACCCAGTCAGCATCCAAGCTGCCGAGACTCCTGCCACTGACAACAGAAGAGTGGGCTCCATTTTTGATGTCTCCTTAACATTTTGCCACTGCCTCAGCCTCAGAGCAATTCATTTTGTGAACTTAGTTTTTCTCTCTCCAAAAAGGCTGCCCTGACCTGGAAATATTTCTAACATTTTCCATCTCAATGACGCAAACACTGATGGTCACCTCTGGAATATAGATTGTGGGGGTAACATAATGAAGGTTTGAGATAATAAGGTGTTAAGGGGAAGGGGACCTTCAGAGAAACTGTTTCTATGGATTGGGAAATCCAGAACTAAGAGGCAGAGTCTAAAAATTACAGCCTGATCTTTTGTGAGTGAAATTAGGAAACACTTCTTCACACAGAAGATTGTGAAACTTGGTTAACTCTTTGTAAACAGTAATTGATACTTCATCCACTTTAAATCTGAAATTGATAGACTTCCGTTATCAAAATGTATTAAGGAATATGGACAAAAGGTGCGTATATGGAGTTAAGTTACAGATCACCACAATTTCATACAGCCATCGAGTCCTTACATCATAGAAGGAGGCCCTTTGGCCCATCTTGTCCATGCAGTCAAACATCCATCTGTTCTAATCCCATTTTCCATTCTTGGCCCATAGCCTTGCCTGCTACGATATTTGAAACTTTATTACTGGAACAGCACAGCAGGTCAGGCAGCATCCAGGGAACAGGAGATTCGACGTTTCGGGCACAGGCCCTTCTTCAGGAATGAGCAGAGAGTGTTCAGCAGGAGAAGATAAAAGGTAGGGAGGAGGGACTTGGAGGAGGGGCGTTGGAAATGTGATAGGTGGAAAGAGGTCAAGGTGAGGGTGATAGGTCGGAGTAGGATGGAGGCGGAGAGGTCAAGAGGAAGACTGCAGGTCAGGAAGGCGGTGCCGGGCTGGAGGGATCCGGCTGAGACAAGGTGGGGGGAGGGGGGATGAAGAAACTGGTGAAGTCCAAGTTCATCCCCTGCGGTTGGAGGGTTCCCAGTCGGAAGATAAGACGCTCCTCCTCCGACCGTCGGGTTGTTGTGGTTTGGCGGTGGATGAGTCCAATGACCTGCATATCCTCGGTGGAGTGGGAGGGGGAGTTGAAATGCTGTGCTACAGGTTGGTTGGGTTGGTTCGTCCGGGTGGCCCAGAGGTGCTCTCTGAATCGCTCCGCAAGTAGGCGGCCTGTCTCCCCAATATAGAGGAGGCCACACCGGCTGCAGCGGATGCAGTAGATGATGTGGGTGGAGGTGCAGGTGAATCTGTGGCGGATATGGAAGTTTCCTTTGGGGCCTTGGAGAGAAGTGAGGGGGGAGGTGTGGGCGCAAGTGTTGCACCTCCTGCGGTTGCAAGGGAAGGTGCCGGGAGTGGAGGTTGGGTCGGTGGGTGGTGTGGATCTGACAAGGGAGTCGCGGAGGGAGTGGTCTCTACGGAAAGCTGATAGGGGAGGGGAGGGAAATATATCCTTGGTGCTGGGGTCTGTTTGGAGGTGGCGGAAGTGACGGCGGATGATGCGCTGTACATGGAGATTGGTGGGGTGGTAGGTGAGGACCAGTGGGGTTCTGTCCTGGTGGCGGTTGGGGGGGCGGGGCTCAAGGGCGGAGGAGCGGGAAGTGGAGGAGATGCGGTGGAGGGCCATCTGTGTTGTACGTATTTTGAACTACGTACAACACAGATGGCCTCCATCTTCAAGGACCGCAATTTCCCCCCCGACATGGTCGACGGTGCCCTCCATCTACTGCATCCGCTGCAGCCGGTGTGGCCTCCTCTATATTGGGGAGACAGGCCGCCTACTTGCGGAGCGATTCAGAGAGCACCTCTGGGCCACCCGGACAAACCAACCCAACCAACCTGTAGCACAGCATTTCAACTCCCCCTCCCACTCCACCGAGGATATGCAGGTCATTGGACTCATCCACCGCCAAACCACAACAACGCGACGGTCGGAGGAGGAGCGTCTTATCTTCCGACTGGGAACCCTCCAACCGCAGGGGATGAACTTGGACTTCACCAGTTTCTTCATCCCCCCTCCCCCCACCTTGTCTCAGCCGAATCCCTCCAGCCCGGCACCGCCTTCCTGACCTGCAGTCTTCTTCTTGACCTCTCCGCCTCCATCCTACTCCGACCTATCACCCTCACCTTGACCTCTTTCCACCTATCACATTTCCAACGCCCCTCCTCCAAGTCCCTCCTCCCTACCTTTTATCTTCTCCTGCTGAACACTCTCTGCTCATTCCTGAAGAAGGGCCTGTGCCCGAAACGTCGAATCTCCTGTTCCCTGGATGCTGCCTGACCTGCTGTGCTGTTCCAGCAATAAAGTTTCAACTTTGATCTCCAGCATCTGCAGACCTCACTTTCTCCTGCTACGATATTTCAAATACTCATCTAAAAACCTCTCAAATGTCTTGGGGTTTCCTGCCTCTACCACCCTTTCAGGTAATAGGTTTTAGAGACCCAACATCTCCTGGGCTAAATGTGTTTTCCTCAAAACCTTCTGTCCCTTTCCTCAAAGCTGTACCCCCCGATTACTGATCCCTCTATTAATGGGATAGGGTTTTCCCTATCTACTCTATTTACAGCCTTCATAAGTTTGTACACCTCTTTGAATACTGGAACAGGCAAAGGGGTAAACTATTTCTCTTGTTCCGGTGTACCTAGTGTTAAAAGACATTCAGAGGAATGTACTTGAGGTGGTTTCAAATAAGAATTTTTGTTAATTCTCCACCAGTTTTAAAATTTTAAAATTTCTTTTGAAGGTTTGCAACAACATTGTGTTACTTTTAAAATAAAGCACTCCATTTTTGAAGAAATGCAATTGAATCTAACAGACTGTCCAGCTGGCTCGGCTGTGAATGCCTTTGTGTGTAGTCTGACACAGCCATCAGACACATCAACCTGAAAGACCAACAAGCAATAATAATGAACATGATAAATAGTTTTCATGATGGAAATTCAGGTTTTCCAACAAAAAGTAATTGCCCTATGTATTTTATACAAATTGGCACCTGAGTGACATCATCAGCAATAACACTATCCTTCAGGAAGAATTGCTTAACTACATCCAGATCCAGTTGACTCAGAGTCATACAGATGTACAGCATGGAAACAGACCCTTCAGTCCAACCCGTCCACACCGACCAGATATCACAACCCAATCTAGTCCGACCTGCCAGCACCCGGCCCATATCCCTCCAAACTCTTCCTATTCATATACCCATCCAAATGCCTCTTAAATGTTGTAATTGTACCAGCCTCCACCACTTCCTCTGGCAGCTCATTGCATACACATACCACCCTCTGTGTGAAAAAGTTGCCCCTTAGGTCTCTTTTATATCTTTCCCCTCTCACCCTAAACCTATACCCTCTAGTTCTGGACTCCCCGACCCCAGGGAAAAGACTTTGTCTATTTATCCTATCCATGCCCCCCATAATTTTGTAAACCTCTATAAGGTCACCCCTCAGCCTCCGACGCTCCTGGAAAAATAGCCCCAGCCTGTTCAGCCTCTCCCTTTAGCTCAAATCCTCCAACCCTGACAACATCCTTGTAAATCTTTTCTGAACCCTTTCAAGTTTCACAACATCTTTCTAATAGGAAGGAGACCAGAATTTCGCATGATATTCCAACAGTGACCTAACCAATATTCTGTAGAGCTGCAACATGACCTCCCAACTCCTGTACTCAATACTCTGACCAATAAAGGAAAGCATACCAAACGCTGCCTTCACTATCCTATCTACCTACGACTCCACTTTCAAGGAGCTATGAACCTGCACTCCAATGTCTCTTTGTTTAGCAACACTCCCTAGGACCTTACCATTAAGTGTACAAGTCCTGCTAAGATTTGCTTTCCCAAAATACAGCAATTCACATTTATCTAAATTAAACTTCATCTGCCACTTCTCAGCCCATTAGCCCATCTGATCAAGATCCCGTTGTAATCTGAGGTAACCTTCTTCGCTGTCCACTACACTTACAATTTTGGTGTCATCTGCAAATTTACTAACTGTACCTTTTATGCTCGCATCCAAATCATTTATGTAAATGACAAAAAGTAGAGGACCCAGCACCAATCCTTGTGGCACTCCACTGGTCACAGGCCTCCAGTCTGAAAAACAACCCTCCACCACCACCCTCTGTCTTCTACCTCTGAGCCAGTTCTGTATCCAAATGGCTAGTTCTCCCTGTATTCCGTGAGATTTAACCGTGAGATCATTAAAATTTCTAGCGTTTGACCCGGCTAGAGGATCCCAAAATCTTCCCTGATCCAGGGTGTAGAAGTATCTGACAGATCAGTAAACACATGTGCGTAGGCACAGATGGTGAATCTCACTGCTCTGTCTGTCTCACTGGAATGTTCATGTTTTGGAAACTGCAGTTCACCTCCACAAACATTTTCACAGTCAAATTCCACACCTCTGATTGTTGAAGGTTCAAGTCCTACTCCAAGAAGCTCGAAGGCCAAACTAGATACCTCACTTTTGAACTACATGGGGAGAATCCTACATTGTCAAAGGCACCACCTTTTGGGGGGAATAAAAAGAACAAATGTGAAGTACAGTACAGGAGCCTGTACCGAGCCTCTGCCGATCATCATGCCCTAACTAAATTAAAGAAACAAACCTTCTGCCCTTATTAGGTCCATATCCCTCTATTTCCTTCCTATTCACGTAACCATCCAGCTGCCTCTTAAATATCACCAACGTGCTTCTTCCAGCACCTCTCCTGGCAGTGTGTTCCAGGCTCCTACCCACTCTCTGTGTGAAAATCTTCCCTCGTACACCTCCCTTAAACTTTCCCCCTCTCACCTTGAACCTGTGCCCCCCTATAATTGAAACTTCAACCTTAGGAAAAAGCCTCTGACTATCCACCCTATCTATGCCTGTCATAATGTTGTAGCTGTTAAGTGGAAGCCTGTTTAGGTAAATATAAACAATCTTAAAGATCCCACACGCTTCTTTACAGGACAGTACGGAGGTTTGACAGTATCCTCATTCATATTTATCCCTTTGCTAATGCAACCATTCATGCAAGATGGTTATTCATCTCATCGCTGTACATAGGCTGTGTTTGCTGATGTCAAATATAGTGGGAACTCTTCACAAGAGACGTGTTGATTGTGAAGATGCATCAGGTTCCTGTGAATACAAGACCTTTTCTTTTCGCTATAGAATACAGAACATTACATCACAGGAACAGGCCCTTCGGCCCACAATGTTGTGCCAAACATGACACCAAATGAAACTAATGCCTTCTGCCTGCCCTTGGTCCATATCCCTCCATTCCTTGCATATTCATGTGCTTATCTAAAATTCCCTTAAACCCCCCCATTCTATCTGCCTCCACCACCACCCCTGGCAGCATGTTCAAGACTCCTACCACTCTTTGTGAAAAAGTTGCCCCTTACATCTCCTTTGAACTTTCCCGTCATGTCAAATGCATGCCCCCTAGTATCAGATATTTCAACTCTGGGAAACAGATTCTGACCATCATCCCTATCCATGCGTCTCATAATTTTATAGCCTTCTATCAAGTCTCCCCTCAGCGTCTGCCATTCCAGAGAAAACAACCCAAGTTTTTCTAGCCTCTCCTTATAGCTCATACCCTCTAATTCAGGCAGCATCCTGGTAAACCTCTTCTGCACCCTCTCCAAAGCCTCCACATCCTCCTTGTAACGTGGCGACCAGAACTGAATGCAATACTCTAACTGTGGCCGAACTAAAGTCTTATAAGGTGCAACATGACATCCTGACTCCTCTACTCAATTCCCTGGCCAATAAAGACAAGCATGACATACACCTTCTTTACCACCCTATTACCTTCAAGGAGCTATGAACTTGAACCCCTATGTTAAATAACACTTCTTGCTTTTATAATGTGAAAACTGGTTGAATCTTTTGGCAGTTCCTAAGTACTGTGGATGAAATAGAGATTTTTTAAATTACATCTCAAACACCCCAAGAAAAGACATGAATTATTGCAGCAGATCCTTTTGGGTCCTTCTATTTAAAAAAAAAGTGCAATCCAATTGCAACAACATAGTCAGAGTCACACAGCACAGAAACCGACCCTTCAGTCCAACTCACCCATGCTGACCAGATATCCTAACCTGTTCTATCCATATACCTATCCAGATGTCTTTTAAATGATGTAATTGAACCAGCCTCTGCCATTTTCTCTGGCAACTCATTCCATACACACACCACCCTCTGTGTGAAAAAATGGCCCCTTAGGTCCCTTTTAAATCTTTTCTCTCTCACCCTAAACCTATACACTCTAATTCTCGATTCCTCTGCCCCAGGGAAAACACCTCGTCTATTTACCCAATCCATGCCCTTCATGATTTTTTAAACCTCTATAAGGTCACCTCTCAGCCTCTGATGCTCCAGGGAAAATAGCCTCAGCCTATTCAGCCTCTCTGTTTTGTTCAAACCCTCCAACTCTAGCAACATCCTTGTACAGAGGAACTTTGATTATCCATGGGAGCATGGTGGCTTAGTGGTTAGCATGCTGCCTCATAATGTCAGCGACCCAGGCTTGATTCCAGCCTCAGGCGACTGTCTGTGTAGAGTTTGTACATTCTCCCAGTGTCTGTGTGGGTTTCCTCTGGGTGCTCAAGTTTCCTCCCACAATCCAAAGATGTGCAGGTCAGGTGAATTTGCCAAGCTAAATTGCCCATAGTGTTAGGTGCATTAGTGATGGGTAAATATAGGGTAGGGGAATAAGTCTAGGTGGGCTACTCTTCGGAAGGTCGGGGTGGACTTGTTGGGCCAAATGGCCTGTTTCCATACTGTAGGGAATCTAATCTAATCTAAATATTAAATACTGCTTAAATGTTTCTGACTCAATTTCCCCTTTCAGACAGTGAGTTCCTGACCCCCAGCTCCCTCTAGAGTGAACACAGTTCATTTCAATTCTACTTCCTATCTTAGGTCAACGTTCCTTGGTTATTGATTCTCTATTGTTGGAAAAGGTGCCTTCCCATCCCTTTATCAGGCCTCTTCCCAACCTTCCCTGTTCCAAGCAAAACAACCTTAGCTGATTCACTCTGTCTGCACCATAAGGAAATGCAGAGTATGGACACAAATGGGATTCTCAACTTATGATCTAATTCATGCAGGGCACTCCCTGTATGGATGGGGCAGAGGTCACTCCATTTACCTCCCTTTCCCAGTGTTCTCTATAGCAGCATGATCTAGGTGAGGGTATACATAGCATTGGCCAGTACACTCGCTGTGTCCAACCAGGATGAATCACAGGGGTACAGATTGTCCTTTGGATGCCAATACAATTACGATTAAATAGTTTAATAAATTTATACAATTGTGCCCTTTATTGAGCAGACAGGACATTGGTGAGGCCACTTTTGAAATACTGCATTGAATTCTGGTATCCCTATAGGAAAGACATTAAACTTGAAAGGGTACAGAAAAGATTTACAGAGGAACCTCGATTATCTGGCATTCAATCATCCAAATTTCGGTTTATCCAAACAAGGTCACAAGGTCCCGATGCTTGGCTAAACTGTGTTATCCGGTATTTGATTATCCTAACATTCAATTATCCGAACAAAATACTCCCCACCTGTGTCATTTGGATTAGATTAGATTCCCTACAGTATGTAAACAGGTCCTCCGGCCCAACAAGTCTACCTCAGCCCTCCAAACAGTAATCCACCCAGATCCATTCCCATACTCTATATTTACATCTGACTAATCCACCTAACACTATGGGCAATTAAGCATGGCCAATTCACCTGACCTGCATATCTCTGGACTGTGGGAGGAAACCCAAGCAGACATAGGAAGAATGTGCAAACTCCACACAGATAGTCATTCGAGGCTAGAATTGAACTCAGGTCCCTGGCGTTGTGAGGCAGCAGTGCTAACCACTGAGCCCATTTAATTGCATTACTACAGCCTCAAAAGCTGTGAACCAACATCTGGAAAACAGGATTAGTGTTGTGAGATATTTGTTGATTGACACAAACCTGATGGACCAAATGGCTTCCTTGTGTGTTGTCAATGTCTATGGGTCTCTGAGGAAGGCACCCAGGACATGTTCAGCCAGTGGGTCACAGGCTCAGGCAATTAAGGGGACTGCCCTCCACCCCCAAACCCTCATGTTTGGAATTCTGGTCAGCCCATCATTACTGATCCTCCACATACCCCCACACCCCTTCTGGAACTGTGTCACATCATTACCTCCTCAACCAAGCTCTACCACCATTGTGTTGCACAGTGCCTCTCATCAATGTCCTGGAGGGGGTGACTGCTAATAACCCCCTCTCACTATGTCATCTCCTCTCATGCACTTGTAACTCCCTCCATTACATGGTGAACTAACCACCTGCACAATTCTTGTTGCCCCTGGCTTCCTGTTGCCTCTGCCCCTCTATCAGGTCCCTTCTCAACCTTTGCTGCTCCCTGGTTGCTGCCTCCAATTCCAGCACTGAATCCCCCTCAACTTCCCTAACACAACTTCACAGGATAACCCAGAACAGAATTACTGTGAAATTATTGTTAAATTAATTCTGAACACAATTAGTCAATGCTCGATAGCCAAGCTCCCTGTCTATTCACAGAGGCATATGCAGTTTCTGTCTGTTATTGGTTCACTTTTACTGTTACTGAAAAAAAAGTGAAAGCTTCAAAGTGTGTGATGGTCCCACATTGAACAATGGGACGATGTTGGACTAGTGGGCATTGGGGAAAGAGTAGCACTGACCTATACAGGGGTGTAGGCTGGGATGTGGCGAAGGAGAGGTAAGCTGTGTGGCCTGGTCTCAAACACAGATGTGCAATGAAGTGGTAGTGTGCCAATCACGTGCCCTAGTGAGAACTATTCAGTGGCTGCTCTCTCCCATCATGTGCACAGTGAAGGGCAACTCCAGACCAGATGCAGAACTCGTCTCCAAAGAATTTTTAATATTTATTCATGTGATGTGGGTGTCACTGGCTGAGCCAGCATTTATTGCCCAGGTGCCAGTTCAGAGCCAAACACATTGCCCCGGGTCTGGAGTCACGTGTAGGCCAGGCCAGGTAAGGGTGGCAGTTTCCTTCCCTAAAAGGCCATGGGGTTTACCCCAAACAACTGGCAACAGTTTCATGGTCACCATGGGTTTCCTCCTGGTGGTCCGGTTTCCTCCCACAGTCCAAAGATGAGCAGGTTAGGTGGACTGGCCATTCTAAATTACCCTGTGGTGTCCAGGGACCTGCTGGCTGGGTGAGTTTGCAACGGAAATTACAGGATTGGGGAGGTGGTGGGTCTAGGTGGGTTGCTCTTTGGAGTCAATAGCCTGTGTGGCCTGATTCCACACTGTCGGGACTCTATGATGATCAGACTTTTAATTCCAGATTTCTTTTATTGATTGAATTTAAATTCCACCATCTGTTATGGTCGGATTCAAACCCAGGTCTCCAGAACATTACTGGGGTCTCTGAAATAATAATCTAGGGACAGTACCACACAGCCATTGCCTGTACTGAGGATTCCAGGCTATCTGGCTGTGCCAAGGACTTGCACCCCCAGCGAGTCAGACAACAGGATGAGCAAGCACCAAAACAGAGTGGTGTTAGGTAAAGAGGCACAAGTTTGAGCATGAGGAAACTCACCAGGGGTCAGGGACAGAAACTCTCCATGGAAGTCACTGGTAATTTCTGGCGAGATATAGTCTATGGTTTCACTGGGTGCTTATGTGCTAAAAGCTAGCACTCAAGCTATTTAACTAAAGTATATGTGATCTCAAACTGTCCTAGCATGCTGCTTCATTGTATAGTGATATCTTTAAAATCCATCTGTTCTTCCCCTTCAAAGAGACTTGCAGATAAAAGCAGCTCTATCCACATCTTTGTTTTTTATACATTGTTAAAGAATGTTCAAGGTAAAGAAATTCTCTCCTGAGAGTCTCAGTTCAAAACAACATTCTGTGGCCAGGAGGGGAGAGAATTCCAGCTTGTTATCAGTCATTGTGCAGATACTGTGGACTTCATTTCAAGAAACTGCTGTTGGAGGCCTGGTGAGTAACTGGCAAACTGTGATACAAATCACCATTTCTCAAACCTTAATATCAGTCCAATTCCATGAACTGTATATCTCTAAACCCGATTTCAAATAATCTATTTTAGGTCGCTAATTATTCAAATAGATCTAAACTCAATCCTTCAACTGCAATTATTACTGTCCTTACCTGGTCTGGTCTACATGTGACTCCACACCCATAGCAATGCGTTTGACTCTTAACTGCCCTCCAGGCAATTAGGGATGGGCAATAAATGTTGCCCTCACTAGCAACACCCACACCCAATGAATGAAAACAAATTTGCAATTCTTAAAATATCTTGTTTCCCATCTATTTATTGATGAAATTGATTAAGTACAGATTTCAATCCCAAAAGGGATATGGTTAGGGAATGAGAAAGTGGTGCAAGAGATCTTAAATACCAGTGCTGAGCAAAAGGAGAATTTAGCACAGCAGGTAGTAGCATGGCTGAAAACTGATTTGTGTCTAAAAGTCAAATATTAAGCCTCTCAGGTGATATTGTACAGATTGGAAATTGTTCAGTTTGATCTCTAGCCTGTGCTAAATTAGCTGATCCCAGCAATTGATCTCAGGGAAGTGGGGTTAGATGGTGGGGTAAATAGTTAATATTTGCACAGACTTTCAATTACATTAAATACTTAAATGTCTAAAACTATTTTAAAGGACATAAACTAGGAACATAGGAACGGGTGTAGGCTATTCATCCCATCAAGTCTGACCCTCCATTTAATATGATCATGGATGTTCACACACTTCAATGCTTTTTACTCACCTCATGCCCACAACTCTATATCCCATTAGTCAGAAATCAACATTCCCTGTCTCAAATATACTCAAAGATTGAGTCTCCACGGTCTTCTCTGGTAGAGAATTGCAAAGGTTCACAACACTGAGTAAAAATTAAAGTCTCCTTATCTTGGACATAGTCTAAGGTGTTTTATTTTTAAATTCTGCTTGCTTGTTCTCAACTCCTGAACCAGGGGAGCCCTCTTACCTGTGTTTGCCCTCTCTACCGCTTTGAATATTTTGTAGGTTTCAATGAGCTCATCTCATTTCAGAACTCTAGAGAATACAAGCCCAGTTTGCCCAATCTCTCTTCGCAGGACTGTCCCACCATCCTGGGTGAACCTTCCTTACGCTACCTCTACGGCAATAATATCCTTCCAGAGAAGTGCAGACCAAAACTGCTCACAATACTCCACATGCAGTCTAACCATGCTCCCTCTCAATTGGAGAAAGACTTCACTACTGCAGTGCTCAAACCTTCCTGCAATAAAGGCTAGTATTCCTCTAGCATTCCTAATAGCGTCCTGCACGTAACCTTCTGTGATTTATCAACAAGGACACCCTGGTCTCTTTGTGCATCTACAATTTCCAGTCTCACCACTGAAGAAGTACTCTGCACATCAATTCATCCAACCAGTGAAACGGATTTCTTCCATTTTACCAACTGAAAGTTAAATAGCCAAAGAAACTTTAAGGCCAATTTTTATTTTAAATGTGTAGTCACTCCTGTAATGTGGGAAGTCTGGATACCAATTTGTAAACAGCAGGCTCCCACAGCCAGCAATCAAATAAATGAGTAGATCATCTGCTTTAGGTATTGTTTGAGGGACAAACATTGTCCAAGGCAGGGAGAGACCCCCTTTTCTTTTTAAGGATAATACAGTGGAATAGGCAAGCCCTTGGTTTAATGTATTATCTGAAAGGCAGCACAGACAGTTGCACACTCCCCAGGTGCCGCAGTAGAGTGTGTCAGCCCAGATTATGTCTTGAAGTGAAGGCATAAAGAGGTGAGAGAGCCACTGACTGATCTGTGGCTGACACCAATCCTCAAGCAGCAGTCACTGCCTGAACACGTACCCTTCTCAAGGTAATTCTGAGACCGGCAACAAATGCTGGACTTGCCTGGAGAGAGCACATCCCGTGGTGTGGAATGCTTGGAGGGCTGGTGTAGCCTTGTGAGGCTGTGCAGAGCATTAGTCAATACTGTTACAGGGATGTTACAGACGATAGAAAGCATCCTTTTTTAAAAACAAAAGCTTATCAATGGAATTATAGATTGTGGAGATTTTGACTTCCCCCACCCCCAAATCAATCTAAGCAGAGATGTTATTACACATTTCTGGAAGAGGTGGGACTTAAACTCAAGCCTTCTAGTGCAGTCATAGGAACACTGCCATCGCACCACAGGTGCGGAGGTTTTGATCAGTCACAGTAACACAATGTTGTAATGGTGAGCAGGATTTTCATGCTAGAGGTGGGAAAAGGTGGAATGCATTGTTTTCTGGAGCTCACAGAGGGTTGTGATTTTTATGGAGGGGCAGATAAACCCCCTATTTTGTAGCCTGGAAACAGAGAGCCTGTCACATTAACAATAGCTGGTCAGCTCTCAAAACAGGATGGCCAATTCAGTTTGGAATGGGCAGCAGGCTGCAATGGAATGTGGGGGAGAGAGAGGGCAAATTAAGATAGACACAGCCTTCCTGCAATATTTTTAAAGCCTTAAATTAACAGATGGGTTTTCCAGCCAGACCATTTCTGTTCATAAAAACACCTGTGTTCTCCCAGAAATTTCTGCTTTCAAAGCAAGAAAAGCCTATCTGGATGATTGGCTCCCAGACCTTTTTGTTTTAAATTCATCCACAGGACATGGGCATCACTGGTTGGCCCCAAGACCATCCAAAGTGGAGGAGGAACATCTGGGAAGGTGTCAGGCAGCTCAAGACTTGGATAAAAACAGAGGCCAGGTGAAAATAGTAAGGACCATGCTGTCACACCAACTCCCCACTCACCCACCTCCTTTCCCATGACTACCATCTGGCCTATGTGTAACAGAACCTGCATCCATCTGTACAGCCACCTACAGACTCACCCTGAGAGGGGAAGACCGTCATCCTCATCTGTGAGGGACCGCCTATGATGATGATGATGGCACTCAAGAGTCAACCACATTTCTGTGGGTCTGGAGTCACATGTACACCAGCCAGGAAAGGCCAGCAGTTTCCTTTCCTGAACAACATTTGTGACCCTGATGATTCTGCAACAATGATTAATAGCTGTTTCATGGTCATCATTACACTTTTAATTCCAGACTTTTTGTTTTGAATCAGACTTAAATCCCACCATCTGCTGTGGTGAGGTTCAAACCCAGGGTCCGAGGTGCTCACTGAACCCAATGCCAGTGAAGAATTGAAAAACAAAACTGATATCTCTGCCTCAGATTCTGTTAGGTTGCTGCAACTCCTTCATTCCTGCATTATGGAGCGGTGCACTTTAAGACAGGCGGACCCCCACTTTACAAATGCCCGATTTACACACACTCGCGTCGGTGAACGCAATCCCCCACTGGGGTATCATTTTAAAGACCCAACATACATTCCCTCACTGTGTTCCGACTCGTGTACAAAGCCCACTCACATCCCGGGGACTGCCGGAGTAATATTTCAATCCAGCCATTTCCGTGATTGATTTGCAGCAACTCCCACCAACTGCACACATTCCCGAATACCAGCTTCATCTACTCACACCCTTTAATTCAGCACATGTTGTCATGGATAGAATTGACGTTCATGACAGCGCAGACTCAAAATTTACACATTTATTCAGCAGGTAACCTCCAATTCCATAAAACCATTTGTAATTAATCTGATCTTACAAACAGTTAATGCTAGCAGGGCTACTGTTATATGTGCTGATCTTCCTTCCAATATTTCGATGTAATGCTGCATAATTGCTAACTCAAAAACCGTACACAGATCTGGGCTCGATCCGACATGAACTGTAACTGCTAGTAATTAAACGTCATTAAACTGGAGTGGGGAGTGTGGTGCTGGAAAAGCACAACAGATCAGGCAGCATCCCGGGGGCAGGAAAATCCACGTTTAGGGCATAAGCCCTTCATCAGGAATCGGGCTGAAACGTCGAATCCCCTGCCCCTCTGATGCTGCCTGACCTGCTGTGCTTTTCCAGCACCACATTCCCCATTCTGATCTCCTGCATCTGCAATCCTCGCTTCCTCCTGGTCATTAAACAGGACTACGTTTGAAATAGCAATGCTTGTTTGATAAAGAATTCCACACAGAATTGTTGGAGAAAGAGACCATTCAGCCCATCAGGCCTGTTAAACGAGTCTCATTACCTCATGCCAATCTTCTTTCACCCATAACCTGGCACATGACTTTTAGCCAGCTAACCCCCTCTTGAATGCCTGAGTTGAACGTGCCTCCACCATTTTTCAGGCAGTGCCTTACAGACTATAACTGCTCTAGTCTTTCCACACTGCACCATGGTTTCTTTTGCAGATCCCTAAGTCTACGCTCTTTTATTTTTTGTCCTTTTGTGAGAAGGAACAGTTTCTCCTGATCTACCCTGTCCAGCTCGTTCATGATCTTGAAAACCTCTCTCACATTTCTTTATTGCCTTCCGAAGAGAACAGTCCCAACTTCTTCAAACTCCCCTCGTCGCTGAAATTCCTCACCCGGGAACCATTCGTTTTAACCGCTTCTGCATTCTCTTCAATGTGTTCATAAAACCCCCTTCAGCCAATAATTTCTGAAGCTACTGGAAGTAATTGAAGTCAGATGTCTCTGTGAACTGCTGTGGGCTGCCTGAATTCAGGTGTCAGAATTCCCAAATGGAACAGTGTCAGGCCACATTCCGAGATGGTATTCCCATTGGTAGTAAATCTCCCGGCAGTCACAGGGAGCCTGCCACCCTGACTGTTTCTGAAGTTTGCAGCACTCCTCATCGAGCCTGAGAACACTTGCTGTTTCCCAAACTCAAAAAGACTGATCAAACAAAGAAACAAATATTATAAACCTCCCAACTCCTGAAAGATGTGTGCTGGGAATTTTACAGAATGCCTCCCGTTCTGACACAGTAATTATGGCAGAAACCTTACTCATGTCTAAATATAGAAGCTAGTGTTGGCATAGTGATAACATCCCTGGGCTAGTAAAGCAAGCCGAGGGATATTATGGCAGCTGGTGCAATTTAAATTCAATTAATAAGACAATTTATAAAAAGCGAGTATCACAACCATTGTCAACAGTTGTAAAAACCCACCTGGTTCACTAAGGGAAGGAAATCTGCCATTCTTTCCTGCTCTTGACTATAAGTCACTCCCGACCCATTGCAATGTTTTCAGAAAAGAGGTAACAGATTTCAAACAGAGATGAGAAATTACTTCCCTCAAAGGGTCATGAATCTGTGGAATTCACTCCCCCAGAGTGCAGTGGATGCTGAGCTATTAAGTAAATTTGAGGAAGAGATAGGCAGATTTTTAATGAGTAATGGGTTGAAGAGTTATGGAGAGCGGGCAGGTAAGTAGAGGTTGAGAAGAGATCAGCCACAGTCGTATTAAATGACAGAGCAGGCTTGAGGGGCTGAATGGTCTCCTCCTGCTCCTGTGTCTTATGTTCCTATGACTCTTAACTGCATCTGAAAGGGTATAGCAAGGCTCTTGGTTCATGGGCAATTATGACATGCCCAAGTGCCATGAAAGAATACAGAGAAATAAAACAAGGATTTTACCAAAATGGTAGTGGACATCCAAGGAAGCTGGGAGTATGATCTTGGAGCAATTATACTTATAGCATAATTTACAGAACATCAACAAAATCCTTGGTTAAGATGTGAATAAATTTGCTTACCTTTTCTCCTGTATTATAAATCAATTGTTTTGTGCTGCTTTCCCTCAGCAGATTTGCAATATTTATTTGCTTACGGAGCAAACACTTTGTTTATTTACTCTAATTCACTTTGTGCTTTTCTTGCCAACCTGCCTCCATTTTCCTGTTTTTTCCCATGATCACAAAATATATAATTCCTCTCACGTCACCCCTTTATTTCTCACTGTGAATGTCTGAGCACGAAACTACTACTGTTAACTTAAAACTCCAAATTCAAAGAACACAACATTGTTCTGGATATTCATTTCTATGCTACACATAATAAAATATTGAGGGAAAAAAACCTAATTTTAATTTTGATTGGTTACTCATCACTGTGTGCTCTTTGGTGTTATGACCACATTTCCTGCATCGCTCTGATTTAGCTAATGGCATTAATGTTCCAAATAGGGTGAAAATGATAAGAGTTCATTTACTGAGTCTGCACTCCAGATGGGGGAGCTGTGCCCACTGGGACCATGCATTCGAAGTTTGTGTAAACTATGCCCGCAATTTCCAACCCTCACTGCACGTCATCAATAGCTTTAATCCTATCCACCTTGTTTCAATCTGAGACACCGTATGGAAATAGGTCAGAATTCATACTGTGCACTGCATAAAATCACAGCAACCTGAGAATGAAATTTGGTAATCCATCCCGGAGACAGATGATGCTGACGCTCTGTTGGAGCTTTGTTGACTGGGTTAGGGTGTTATTGGAATTCTATACTGACATTGTCTGACTCATTTTACTGACTCACTGCCAGAGATTTGTTACTGTATATTTATCCACTAAATGCGTATCATACACAGTACAAAGTCTCCCGTTTTGTGTGAAAAATCTGTGGTTGTGGTATAACCAGCCAAACACTTTCTGCTCCCCTTACCATTGTCAGCATCAGATAAATGTTAGAGCGAGTGACACAGCCAACGATAATAGGAGGCTGTATTGTGGTATTGTTGCTGGAGACACAGGTAATGCCCAGAGGATCTGGGGTTAAATCCCACCATAGCAAATGGTGGAGCTAGTAGCATGAAAAATTGTGGAATTAAAGGTCAAACTGTCACAAAAAACCATTTTGATTGTTGTTAAAATTCATCTGATTCACTAATCTCTTTAAGCGAAGGGAAATGTCCACTTCCAACAAGAGAGAATCAAACCAATGCCCCTTGCCAGCTTAATGGCATTGCCATTTGCTGAATCCTCAACTATCAACATGAAGAAGCATTTAGACAGGTACATAGATGGGATCGGTATGGAGGGATATGGACCAAACACAGGCAAATGGGATTAGTTTAAATTGTGAAAACTGGATGACATGGGCAAGTTGGAGTGAAGGGCCTGTTTCCATGCTGTAGATCTTTATGACTCGAACATCCTGGGTGTTACCATTGGCCAGAAACTGAATCCGACTAGTCAGATAAATACAGTGACAACTAGGGCAGTTCAGACCCTAGGAGTACGGTAGTGAGGAGCTCACTTCCTAACTCCCCAAAGCCTGTTCACAAGGCACAAATCAAGAGTGTCACGGAACGCTCCCCACTTGCCCGGATGGGCGCAGCTGAAATAGCTACAAGAAGCTTAACACCAGCCAGGTGTGAGCCTGCTTGATTGGCTTCATAGAGTCATAGAGATGTACAACATGGAAACAGACCCTTCAGTCCAACTCGTCCATGCCGACCAGATATCCCAACCCAATCTAGTCCCACCTGCTAGCAGCCGGCCCATATCCCTCCAAACCCTTCCTATTCATAACCCTTCCAGATGCCTTTTAAATATTGTCATTGTACCAGCCTCCACCACTTCCTCTGGCAGCCCATTCTACACATATACCACCCTCTGCATGAAATGTTGGCCCTTAGGTCGCTTTTATATCTTTCCCCTCTCACCCTAAACTTATGCCCTCCAGTTCTGGACTCCCTCACTGCAAAGAAAGGATTTTGTCTATCTACGCTAACCATGCCCTCATGATTTTATCAACCTTTATGAGGTCACCCCATAGCCTCATACAGGGAAAACAGCCCGAGCCTATCCAACCTCTCCCTGGAGCTCAAATCCTCCAACCCTGGCAACATCCTTGTAAATCTTTTCTGAACCTTCTCAAGTTTCACAACATCCTTCCAATAGGAGGGAGACCAGACATGCATGCAATATTCCAAAAGTGACCTAACCAATGTCCTGTACAGTCACAACACAACCTCCCAAATCCTGTACTCAATACTCTGACCAATAAAGGAAAGCATACCAAATGCCTTCTTCATTATCCTATCTACTTGCTTTCAAGGAGCTATGAACCTGCACTCCAAGGTCTCTTTGTTCAGCAACACTCCCTAAGACCTTACCATTAAGTGTATAAGTCCTGCTAAGGTTTGCTTTTCAAAATGCAGCATCTCACATTTATCTAAATTAAACTCCATCTGCCACTCTTCAGTCCATTGGCCCATCTGATCTGATGTTGTAATCTGAGGTAACCTTCTTCACCATCCACTGCACCTCCAATTTTGGTGTAATCTACAAAATTACTAACTATACCTCTTATGCTCGCATTCAAATCATTTATATAAATGATGAAAAGTCCACCACCACCCTCTGTCTTCTACCTTTGAGCCAGTTCTGTATCCAAATGGCTAGTTCTCCCTTTATTCCATGAGATCTAACCTTGCTAACCAGCTTCCCATGGGGAACCTTATCAAACGTCTTACTGAAGTCCATATAGATCACATCTACCGCTCTGCCCTCATCAATCCTCTTTGTTACTTCTTCAAAAAAACTCAATCAAGTTTATGAGACATGATTTCCCACGCACAAAGCCATGTTGACTATCCCTAATCAGTCCTTGCCTTTCCAAATACATGTACATCTTGTCATAGAGATGTACAACATGGAAACAGACCCTTCGGTCCAACCCATCAATGCCGACCAGATATCCCAATCCAATCTAGACCCACCAGCTAGCACCCGGCCCATATCCCTCCAAACCCTTCCTATTCATATTCCCATCCAAATGCCTCTTAAATGTTGCAATTGTACCAGCCTCCACCACTTCCTCTTGCACCTCATTCAATACACGTACCACCCTCTGCGTGAAAAAGTTGCCCCTTAGGTCTCTTTTATATCTTTCCCCTCTCACCCTAAACCTATGCCCTCTAGTTCTGGACCTCCCGATCTCAGGGTAAAGTCTTTGTCTATTTATCTTATCCATGCGCCTCATAATTTTGTAAACCTCTATAAGGTCACCCCTCAGCCTCCGACGCTACAGGGAACACATGTCCTTCAGGATTCCCTCCAACAACTTGCCCACACCTGACATCAGGCTCACTGGTCTATAGTTCCTTGGCTTGTCCTTACCACCTTTCTTACATATTGGCACATCCACATCCATTCCATCCACCACTGGCCCTCAGTAGCAGCAGTGTGTACCATCTACAAGATGCAGTTAAGTAATTCACCAAAGATCCTTAGATAGCACTTTTTGAACCCATAACACCGGCTAGATGGCCAAGGGCAGCAAATATATGGAAATACCACTACCTGCAAGTTAACCTCCAAGTCACTCACCATCCTGACTCGGAAATATATTGCCGTTCCTTTAGTTAAAATCCTGGAATACCCTCCCTCAGGGCATTGTGGGTCTCCCTATAGGCAATGATCTCTAAAGGTTCAAGAAGACAGCGCACCACCACCTTCTCAAGGATAACGAGGGTCGGGTAATAAATACTGGCCCAGCCAGCAACACCATGTCCCCGAATAAATTTTTTAAAACTTGGCAGTAGTAGAGGTGGCTTGTAATTGGTTAACAGTTTGATTTGTGTGTGATTCATTTCAATCAGAGGTCATTAAAATATTCTTTAGCAAATCAGCACTTTGGTGCATTGACACAAGCACAATGTCAAAATGGTGTAGAATATAGAATCATGAAGCCTTACAGCATTGAATGAGGCTATTTGACCCATCAGGTTCACGTCAAGCCATCCAGCTTCATGTCAGCGCCCAGCTCTTGGACTATAGTTTTGTTGGGAGCGACACTACTTTATGACCAGATGAATATCCGTTTAAGCACAATGAAAGGTTCTGCCTTAACTATTATTTCAGGGAATGAGTTTCCATCCTCCAGGATTTTTCAAACGTGCAAAGTAACAGATTCATTCAACAGTTACAAAAATCTGCCCTAGTACTGATCTCGGGGTAGCAAGCCAGAATGATGACAGTGGCTGATTGGTGTTGCACATTCTTGCACAATCACTGATTCCCTGACTCAGAACGAGAAATTTGCGACAACTAAGAGACGTAACCTCATGCCTATTGATGTCAGATCACGTCCTGCAATTTATCCCCTTGGTTCAATCAAGTGGATACCCTTCAAAGAAAACAAGGACAAACGAAACACTCCTGCAACTGTTGGGTTGGGTTGCTCTTCGGAGGGTCGGTGTGGACTGGTTGGGCCGAGGGGCCTGTTTCCACACTGTAGGGAATCTAATCATATTGAACTTTTGCCTCATTCCTTCATCTAGAATGATCTTGGCTGATGTCTACCTCCAGACTAAACACCAGGCATGGCATCTGCTCCCAGAGTAAATAAGTGCTGTTACAATTATATAAGGCATTGGTGAAACTGGAATACTGTGTCCAATTCTGGTCTCCTGACTTGAGGAAGGATGTGGTGGCACTGGAGGCAGTTCAGAGGGGGGATTCACCAGGGTGATTCCAGGAATGAAAGGACTGTCGGACCAGGAGCGGTTGAATAGTTTGGGCTTGTACTCGCTGGAGTTCGGGAAAGTGAGAAGGGGGCAGATCTGATTGAGGTATGTAAAATGCTAAAGGGTGTTGATGAGGTGGATGTTGAACAGATACTTTTTTTTATTACTTATTAATAAGATTTTCAGGCTGCTATACTTGGTAGTGGTCAAAAACCTGGCAGATGGAATATAACACGAGAAAATATGATGTTATGTAGTCTGGCAAGAAGAATGGAATGGCTGAAGATTATTTGAATGGGGAAAGACTGCAGAAAGCAGTTCAAAAAAATTATCCATGGCATGAGGGCGTTGTTGGCTGGGCCAACATTTATGGCCATCCCTCATTGTCCTGAAGAAGGTGGTGGTGAGTTATCTTCTCAAACTGCTGCAGTCCATGTGTGGTAGGTTGACCCATAATGCTGTCAGGGAGGGGATTTCAGGATTTTGACCCAGTGACAGTGAAGGAACAGTGATTATATCCACAAATCAGGATGGGAAGAACTTGCAAGGGGTGGTGTTCCCATGTATCTGCCCTAGTCCTTCTAGATGGAAGTGTTCATGGGTTTAAATGGTGCTGACTAAGGAGCTTTGGTGAATGTTTGTTGTGCAGCTTGTAGATAGTACACACTGCTGCTGTCGGTCATGGAGAAAGTAGATGCTTGTGGATTTGGTACCAATTAAGCAGACTGCTTTGTCTTGGAGGTTGTCAAGCTTCTTGAATGTTGTTGGAGCTGCACCCATCTATGCAAGTGGGGAGTATTCGATTACACTCCTGACTTCAGAGGCCCTCATGTATAAACCACATAAAGCCAGTATTCAATTTCAGTAGAAAGCAAATGCAATGATGACCTTTATTCAAAGGGAATGGAGTATTAATAATAGGAAGTTCTTCTTAAAGCTATACAATAGTTTGACCACACCAAGAATAGTGGGAACTGTTTTGAACAGAGAAGGTCCATTCGATTGATTCTGGGTAGAGAGGCACTGTCTTCTGAGGAGAGGTTGAGTAGGTTGGTCCTGTACTTATTGAAATTAAGAAGAATGAAAGGCGACCTTATTGAAATGTACAAGATTCTTAGGGGACTTGATAAGGGAGATGTGGAGAAATTGTTTCCCCTTGTGGGAGAGTCTCGGACCAGAGGGTATCATCTTTGAGTAAGGAGTCACCCATAAGGAGGAATCTCTTCTCTCAGAGGGTTGAGAATATGTGGAATTCTTTATCCCAGAGAGGGCTGATCTTATGGTTTTACGTCAAAGTTTGTTATATTCTAGTGGCTGCTTACTGTCTTAAATTGGTTTATCCAAAAATCTGACAGTAAAGTGTATTCAGTATAACATACCAGCAGTCGGAATGAATACATCCCATACAATGGGCCGCACCATCTGGAACAGAAAGAGAAATTTAATCTCTCCATGTCAGTCAGCTTTAAAATATTGCAGCAAATTTAAACATTTTATTTCGGCTTACTTGGAAACAATTTGTTTAAGAACCCTACTTCTTCCTTAAAGCTCCTATGAGGATAATCTTGGCTCATAGGTTTTATAACGTTTATGTGAAAGTAAAGGATGTCCAGTAAAGAAAAAAGGTTCAAACATCAATTATTTCTCTTGTGAGCTGCTTGTCAGTTGCTTCTTTCTTTTTCAATCCTCGTCTTTTTTTCTGTCGGATTTATTCACCTTCACTGTTCTGCCATTTCTCACGGCATGTTTCTGAGTTCATGAAAAGCTGCTGGTTAACAGTCAAGGCTGAACCTTCCTGGCCAATGAATGAGGTAGGAAATGGAGAGGAAGGTGAGAGAACATAGAACAATACAGCACAGAACAGGCCCTTCGGCCTTCAATGTTGCGCCGAGCTGTGAGCTATTCGCAGCTCGTCCTCCTACACTATCCCAAAATCATCCATGTGCTTATCTAAGGATTATTTAAGTCTCCCTAATGTGGCTGAGAATCATGTTGAATTGCCCAGTGAGGAGCTCCTCAAAATCAAGAGCACAAGGTCCCATTTTCCAACTGAGTGTTGAACGATGAGATGAGATTTCAACTGAGGAGCTGTGAGAGGACTATTTACATAAATGAACATATATTAACATCCTCATTATTTCGCCATCTCTCATTAATATGCAGTCTCCCATTCCACAACCACTCCTCTCCAATAGAAACCAGATGGAGACAGTTCCTGACATGAAGTTCCGAGCAGGTTCCTAGTGACTCCAGTTCATCTCTTGCTCTGCTGGATCTTCATCAATCACCAGTGTCTCAGGGCACATGCCATGGGCAGTGACCACACACACAATCCCGTTCACACGGACCCCCAGGTGTCCAGCAGCACAGTAAGTGGCAATTCCCCTCTGCCTGACACATCTGGGGCAGTTAACAGGATCCGTGCAGGGTAGCTGTGAACGGTTGGCACTTGATTGGGTGCCCAGCTGCACTTTAAAGATGGCACCAGGAATCCCATCAATGGACTGTATTGTGGTGAGTGGGACAATGGTGCATCGGTAATGAAGAGAGTTTGGAAAGATAATGCGAGAAAACCCACTAATGCTCACGGAGAGAATCCCTCCATGAAATTCACAAAATTTACATTTTGCCGATATCTAGTAAGATTCAGCCCATAGTCCAGACTCCTGTCACTTGAGTTGGATCGTAAGTAGTCCTTTCATTTTGCACTGTATCCTTCCTTGACTTGTTGGTGAAAAAGTGAAATATCCCCGGTTATTTCTTACCTCAATGGTGTCAAAGCCACAATATGTTTGTGCCAGCTCAAAAAGGGGTCCCATTGCTTGTAATAAGATGGTGGTACCACAGGTCTTCAGAATGTAGCATCTCTTCGACACAAACATACTGCTCTCACTGGCAAGAAACAAGCAATAAAAAGGATTGCACCTCACACAACAACAGATTATACTTAAACGGCATCTTTAACATCATAATATATCCCAAAGCACCTTACACAAATGTTGTAAAGCAAAATTATACAGGTAGTTCTGCTATAACGCATGTTTCGTTAACACGAATTCGCTACAACGTGATTGACAGTTTGGGAACACTGTTTGTAAAGCGCGAACTTTTAAAAACGTGTGTTGGCTGTAATGCCATTACGTTGCCAACACGTTAAGCGCTGTTTCTAAAGCACAATGTTTCCATAATATGGGGGTGCTCAAGAATACAATCATCGCGTTATAGAAGAACTGACTGTAATCAGAGAAACTCTACAGTGTGGAAGCAGGCCATTCAACCCATTGAATGCACACCAACCCTCTGAAAAAGCATCACACCCCCTCCCATGGCTAATCCACCTAACCTGCATATCTTTGGACTGAGAGAGGAAACCCAAACAGACACAGGGCGAATGTGGAAACTCTGCACAGACAGTCACCCAAGGCTGGAATTGAACCTGGATCATTGGCGCTATAAGGCAGTAGTGCTAACCGCTGAGTCACCATACAGTGATGTGTGACATGCTGAACCAAATAGTTCAATATAAAAAAAAGCAGGTAGCCAAACACTTGGTCACAGAGTACTTTAAAGGCAAATAGATCGGTTGGATAGGGATCTGTAGAGCTTAGGGCTTTGGCTGCTGAAGGCATGGCCATCAATGATGCAGCAATTAAAACTGGGAGTTGATTAACAAGCCAGAATTATATGAACACAAACGTCCTGAAGGCTTTTAAAACTGGAGAACATTTCCTGGAGGTGAGGGATTTGAGAATGAGGTGGAGAATTTTAAAATTTTCAATGCATGTCTGATCTAGTCCAAAACATCTAGCAAAAGAAATGTTGAAAGTGTTTGAGCTTTCACAGATCATTTACAATCGATTTTGAAGGGGATAATTTTTTTGATTTACTTATTTTAGCAAAAGAGGTCAGAAATTGGATTTATATTCAAGCCAGCATTTTGACAACAAAAGAAAAATACTCAGCTGGTGTAACATCAGTCCCAGAATAATACCATGGGGCTCCAGCATAAGAAAATCTGCTGTATTTATTTATATACTGGGAGAGAAATTTCAGATAAAAAGGTGTTTAGTGCAAGTGTGTAATACCCAATCACGTAATTTCACAGTTACTGAAGTTTATAACTGAGAACAAGGGTCCTTTTGTTTCATTTCTTTTTCTGGTATTTCTCTGATTACGCTGTGAGGAGATGATTGAGAGTGACCTGAAATTACTTTCCTGGCAAATTTCCTTACTTTCCTGTGCCAGCTTCCACTCAGTGTCTCTCCACAATGACAAGCTAAGATTACAATCTCACCACTTGGGAAATCACAAGCATGGCCGATGTCCCACTCCTCTTTAATTCTGTGTGTTGCTGTTCAAATGTGCTTCACTGTTATTAACACTTCTGATAATTACTCAGATTCTTATTTTTGCTGTAAGCTTACCCAGTCGAAATTGCACGGACAAGAAAAGGATTAAATGCTTCTAAACTGTACAATGCAATAACAATGTATGACTGCCTAAGACTCCAATCTAAATGTCTTCTCTTTGGTCTTTTGATAAAAGTTAGCCCATTTATTTTAAATAGCAGAGAGAGAAGCTTCATCCGAATGAGTAGATTCACAGCATCTTTTCTATGTTTTATTGTTTTCTGTCTCCTTTAACCTAATTTCCTAGCAGTCTCCTTTCCGATCCTGGAGAAGTCACCTTCACGGGGCATCACCTTGCCCAGCATTGGTCAGCAGCAACCCTGTTCATGCATCCGCCTCACCAGATGGCCCTGCAGTTTTACACACACTCAGCTTGGGGTCTGTCTGTGATTAAAAATGTAAAGTTGACGTGCCAAGTGTGAAGCTGATTTTGGCTCTGGGAGATTGCCCGTAGGAGAGTTAAGTTGAGATGGTGAAAAAGCAAGGCAATTTTAATGCTTCATTGCTCAAGGTTAAATTTCAACCCTTTACTTTAAATATTCAGCCTGATGATTCCAGTGAATCATTGTGAACTGAGCAATTTATTTGCTAACCCAGATTCTGATCGTGATCAAACTGAAACTTATTGGACTTTTTGATGTTAATGTAGAAAACAATACAGACTCACTACAATGCTGCTGAAACTGGTTATCAGCAAAATATTGGAATTCCTTCTAAAAATCTCAAAACTGTGCTGAAGAGAAAGAATGAAATTCAATTATCTGGCTAAACATTAGGTTTTAGGTTAATGTGCTTTTAAGTCAATGGGAACAAAAGGGTTGACCTTCTCAATGACACTTATGCAAACATCACTGATGGATAATTTTTCACTTGAAGTGACTTATATCATTCTCTCCTTCTTATTTGGTTTCGATGTGGAGCATTCCCCTGTCCAAGGGAAACCACTCGATTTGTTCTTGGCTCCCTATCACAGCCACTAGAACTGACAGAGATCTCCCTGCAGTTTGGGCTAATACACCTTCTGTTTTCATTTCCTTCCTGTGGGGAATCATCTGGTGGGGTCTGCATGGACTGCACAACTCAGATCAAGAGCTTACTGTGTGGGCATGTGAGGGTGTGAAGCTGTAACCCACTGCTCCTCTGTCACATGGCATTGCTTGTCATTCAGGGTGGTTTTTGATACCAGCTGTATCAGGAACGGGCAGCAGCACTGAAACTGAGATATGACATGGAACTTTGGAAAAGGATAGTCAGTTGCATAGAGAGGCTGACTGCTTATGGATGGGGTGGTGCTGGGGGCGGAGGATGGACCTTAAAAGAAAGCTTCACAGTGGTGATTGGAATCAGTGGTTCCTGTCGATGCACTCATTCATGTGGTTGAATTGTGACGTTTACATTTAGAAGATAAACAAGGACAACTTAAGCCCAAAAAAATCATTGCATTGTTGTTTCATTTAATTGAGTCTGACACGTCATTTATTTATTTTAAATATCTTTTCACTCTATTTTACTCTGTTTCATTTAAATAAACATAGTCATTTCACATGTGTACACATAACTTAAACACGATGTACAAATGTAGGATTTCAGTAACAGACTTACCCAGCTGCTTCCTCTGTGCTCCCTGTTTGCTCGTTCCCACATTTCTTTTCAATCAAAACTGTAGGGACATCATTAAATACTTTCACCCCATTGCCAAATAACTGAGTTAGGTCTATTACGTTCTTCTGCACAAATGTGAGTGGTCGTTGACCTATTATTTGTGCACATGTTTAACAAATACAACGCTAATCTTATACCAGTGTTCCCGAGAACCTCAAATGGTTAATTTGAGTCCCATTTTATAGTTTTACTCCCATAATTTTTGTTTCCGCACTCTATCCTAGAATTTTCAAGGTTGTGTACATTATGGAAACCTTGACAGTGAAATATTTGCAGACTGCACATTGAGGTAAAAGTACAAGTCTATAAATTCATCCGGCTCTGACTATGGAATACAATGGTGAAAGACTGAGTCAAACCGTTGGGTTTAACAGCAGATGGAATACACCTTCAGTACAAAGACTGGATTAAAAGATGTACTTGGCTGATTTACTGGGTGACTGGAATAATTCATTGACTTACTTAGCCTCTGTTTAAATGTACTGAGCAAGTGAGGTTTTTCACCTGAGTGCGAAGTTTTGTCAATATATTGAAAAGAGCAGAGCTCTGTGTCAGACCAGTAACTTATTACAACTGCAAGATAGACATGAGTGGAAGAATTTTCCAGGCTGTAAGGAGATGAAGGTGGGGATTTATAAGAAAAATAGCAGTGAGCCACGTCAAACATTCTGATAAAAAGCCATCAATCTGAAAGGTTAGCTCAGCCTCTCTCTCCATAGATGCTCCCTGACCTGCTCAGCATTGCCAACATTTTCTACTTTTATTAAACTCCCTTTGTTAAGAATTTAATTAAAGACAAAACTCTGCAGATGCTGGAAATTTGAAACAAATACAGAGAATGCTAGAGAAACTCAGCAGCTTCTGTGTGGACAGAAACAGTTTACATTTTGAGTGCAGTGTGGTTCTGAAAAAGAGTCATAGCCTGTAACTTATGAAAAAGGTATCATTCTCCTTATTTTTTTATTTGCTTATTACGAACAAAATATTCAAAGCTTAGTCAAAATTTGTACAGATTCCTGACTTACATTTCTATGTTGAGTTCATGATAAAACAAAAATTAGAGCATAAGACCATTCGAAATAGGAACCAGAGGATGCTGTTCGGTCCCTCGAGCCTGCTCCACAGGATCATGGCTGATCCAACATTCCTCACATCCACTTTCCTGCTCTTTACCTGTAACTCTTCTTTCCCTGACTGATCAAGAATCTATCTCAGCCTTAATTATACACAAGGACTCTATTCCCACTGCTCTCTGTGGTAAGGAGATCTGAAAGACTTACAACTCTCTGAGAGAAAAAAATCTTTCTCATCTCAGATTTAGATTGGTGCCCTTTATTCTGAGATAATGCCATCTGGTCTTAGACTCTCCCATGAAGGGAAACAACCTCTCAGCATTTACCCTGTCAAGCCCCTTAACAACCCTATATGTTCCAATGAGATCACATGTCATTCTTCTAAACTCTAATGAGTAGATTCCCAACATGTATAAACATTGCTCATAAGACAATCCCTCCATACGAGGGATCATCTGACTAAACTTTCTGTGAACTGTCTCCAATGAAATACTGTCTTTCCTTAAATAAGGGAACCAAACCTGCTCACAGTGCTCCAGATGTTGCTTCACCAGCACTGTGTACAGTTGAAGGGAGACTTCCCTGCTCTTATAGGGAACACAACAGGCTGGTGGTATTATTGCTAGACTATTAATACAGACACTCAGCTAATGATATGAGGACCCAGATTCGAATTCCACCATGGCAGATGGTGGAATCTGAATTCAGTTAAGTATCCACTGATGACACGAAACCACTGTCATAAAAGCCATCTGGTTCACTCATGTTCTTCAGGGAAGGAAATCTGCCATCATGTGACTTCAGACTCACAGCAATGTGGTTGACACTCAAGTGCCCTCTGGGTAATGAGGGATGGGCAATGAATGTCGGCCTAGCCAACAACGCCCACATACTGTGAATGAAAAAAAGAACTCCAAACCTTTGAAATAAGAGCCAGCATTTGAATGAATGAATGAATGATTTTATTGTCATGTGTACTTTACAGTAAGAACATAATAAGTGAAAAGCTTTCATTTGTCACTACGATTCAGCACCATTTTGAATAAATTAAGAATAAGAGAAAAAAAAAGCTTAAAGAGAGTGCCTCAGTCCTGAGCCAGCTAATCACCAACAACGTTTGCACAACCATCCTTCTTCCACTGCTTTGCCGCTGTCTCCACCGAACCCAAACAACACCAAAGTCGCCAATCTTCAGGTGGTATTTTTCACCACTGGGCTGATTCTCCTCCGTCACCACCTCAGCATCTGCACCAGACCAATTCCTGAGACTTCGCTGCTGTACCTGTGTGCTAGCTTTCTGTAAAAGATTCCCCCCCCCCCAAATACCCTTCTGCAGCTTTTCTCCATTTTAATAATACCCTGCTCTTTTGTTCTCCCTTCTGAAATGAACAACTTCACATTTTTCCTACATTATACTCCATTTGCCAACATTCTGTCCACTCATTATCGATATCTCTCTGTGAACTATTGTATCCCTCTCCCAACCAGCTCTTCCACCTATTTTAGTGTAGTCTGCAAATTTGGCTGTAGTGCATTCGCCTCCTTCCTGCAAGTTATTAATATATATTGTAAAAAGTGGTTTATTGAACACTTTTAGAGAATTCAAATGGATTGTTTAAATAGCTTGGAGGTCTTATTGTACAATAAGCAGCACTCCTTCCTGCCTCTCAGCTGCAAGGTCTGGGTCTGAGATTGCCCCAGGAGTTATTGGCTCGGGAAGATGCATCCACAATAGGACCCGACAGTATCAACCTGCAAATCCCGCCAGCTCATG
Organism: Chiloscyllium plagiosum; assembly: GCF_037043375.1. NCBI lineage: Eukaryota > Metazoa > Chordata > Chondrichthyes > Orectolobiformes > Hemiscylliidae > Chiloscyllium > Chiloscyllium plagiosum. Next base: position 5,163,755 of record NW_028270168.1, read on the forward strand.
CCAATAGCAGGTGATAAGAGTGAGAGAGACTCCTGGTCAGCTACTGGATGGAAAGAAACCTGAGCCTCTCTCATCATTATCCACAGTTTCAGGCTACAACAGACACGTAAAAGGTGCACGTTGCCACGGCAACGTGGACTCCCTGAGTGAACTGTAACACACTAAAGCCACTGCAGTAGCAGGAGCAGTGAATAATATGGTGCAATAAATTTTTTTTTTCTCTTGATTTTATGGGAATGCCCAAGAAAAGATATTTAAGTCGTTCTGAGTTACTGTAGACCTTTAAGTCTTTTGGGTGGAAAGGTTCAAACTCCATTACAGAGCTGCTGCAATGCGGTTCTTAGTGAATACTCACTGTCTGAAGTGCTATTGTTCAAACGAGATGGAGTCAAACAGTCAGAGAGCTGTACAGCACGGGAACAGACCCATTGGCCCATTCGTCCATGATGGCCAGATATTCAAGATTAATCGAGTCCCATTTATAGAGTCATAGAGTTATAGAGATGTAATGCTGGCTCTTATTTCAAAGGTTTGGAGTTCTTTTTTTCATTCACAGTATGTGGGCGTTGTTGGCTAGGCCAACATTCATTGCCCATCCCTCATTACCCAGAGGGCACTTGAGAGTCAACCACATTGCTGTGAGTCTGAAGTCACATGATGGCAGATTTCCTTCCCTGAAGAACATGAGTGAACCAGATGGTTTTTATGTCAGTGGTTTCGTGTCATCAGTGGATACTTAACTGAATTCAGAAAACAGAAACAGATCCTTCGGTGCAACACGTCCATGCCGACCAGATATCCCAACCTAATCTAGTCCCACCTGCCAGCACCCGGCCCATATCCCTCCAAACCCATCCAGATGCTTTTTAAGTGTTGAAATTGTACCAGCCTCCACCACTTCCTCTGGCAGCCCATTCCACACATACATACCACCCTCTGCATGAAAAAGTTGTCCCTTAGATCTCTTTTATATCTTTCCCCTCTCACCCTAAACCTATGCCCTCTAATTCTGGATTCCCCCATCTCAGGGAAAAGACCTTGCCTATTTACCCTATCCATGCCTCTCATGATTTTATAAACCTCAATAAGGTAACCCCTCAGCCTCCAATGCTCCAGGGAAAGAGCCTATTCAGCCTCTCCCTATAGCACAAATCCTCCAACCCTGGCAACATTCTTGTAAACTTTTTCTGAATCTGTTCAAGTTTTACAACAATCTTCTGTTAGGAAGGAGACCAGAATTACACACAATATTCCAACAGTGGCCTATCCAATGTCGTGTACAGCAGCAACATGACCTCCCAACTCTGTACTCAATACTCTGACCAATAAAGGAAAGCATACCAAATGCCTTCTTCACTATCCAATCTACCTGCGACTCCACTTTCAAGGAGCTATGAACCTGCACTCCAATGTCTCTTTGTTCAGCAACACTCCCTAGGACCTTACCATTAAGTGTATAGTGCCCTGACTTGCCTTTCCAAAACGCATCATCTCACAATTATTTAAATTAAACTCCATCTGCCACTCCTCAGCCCATTGACCCATCTGATCAAGATCCTGTTGTAATCTAAGGTAACCTTCTTCGCTGTCCCCTACACCTCCAATATTGGTGTCATCTGCAAACTTTCTAACTGTACCTCTTACATCCAAATCATTTATATAAATGATAAAAAGTAGAGGACCCAGCACCGATCCTTGTGGCACTCCACTGGTCACAGGCCTCCAGTCTGAAAGGCAACTCTCCACCACCACCCTCTGTCTTCTACCTTTGAGCCAGTTCTATATCCAAATGGCTAGTTTCCCCTCTATTCCATGAGATCTAACCTTGTAAGCAGTCTAACTTGGGGAAACTTGTCAAATGCCTTACTGAAGTCCATATTGGTCACATCCACTGCTCTACCCTCATCAATCCTCTTCGTTACTTTGTGAAAAACACACTCAAGTTAGTGAGATATGATTTCCCATGCACAAAGCCATGTTGGGTATCCCTGATCAGTCCTTGCCTTTCAAAATACATGCAAATCCTGCCCCTCAGGATACCCGGCTAACTGGTCTATAGTTCCCTGGTTTTTCCTTTCCACTTTCTTAAATAGTGGTACCTCTAGTCTTCCGCACCTTGCCTATGGCTATTGATGACACAAATATCTCAGCAATTACCTCCGCAGCTTTGCACAGAGTTTTAGGGTACACCTAATCAGGTCTAGGAGATTTATCCACTTTTATGCATTTTAACGTGCCCAGCAACACATCCTCTGTAATGTGGACATTTTTCAACAGGTCATTACTTATTTCCCCACATTCTCTATCTTCTGTATCCCTCTCCATGGTAAACACTGATGCAAAATATTTGTTTACTATCACCCCCATCTTCTACAGTTGCACACATTGGCAGCCTTGCTGATCTTTGAGGGGGAAGTGAGGACTGCAGATGCCAGAGATCAGAGTTGAGAGTGTGGTGCTGGAAAAGCACAGCAGGTCAGGCAGCATCCAAAGAGCAGGAGAATCGACGTTTCGGGCATAAGACCTTCATTAAGAATGATGTTTGAGGGTCCCTATTCTCTCTCTAGTTATCCTTTTGTCCTTAACATATTTGTAGAATCCCTTTGGATTATCCTTGACCCTATTTGCCAAAGCTAACTCATGTCCCCTTTTTGCCCTCCTGATTTGCCTCTTAAATATACGCCTGCTGCCTTTGTACTCTTCAAGGGAGTTATTCAATTTCTGCCATCTTTATCTGACACATGCTTCCTTCTTACTCTTGACTAAAACCTCAATTTCTCTAGTCATCCAGCATTCCCTACACCTACCAGCCTTTCACCCTAACAGGAACATACTGTCTTTGGACTCTCGTTATCTCAATTTTGAAGGCTTCCCATTTTATAGCTGTCCCTTTACCTGCGAACATCGGTCCTCAATTAACTTTTGAAAGTTCGTGCTTAATACCGCCAAAATTGACCTTCCTCCAACTTAGAACTTTAACTTTTAGATCTGGTCTATCCTTTACCATCACTATTTTAAATGTAATTGAATTATGGTCACTGGTCCCAAAGTGCTCCCCCACTGACACCTCAGTCACCTGCCCTGCCTTATTTCCCAAGAGTAGGTCAAGTTTTGCACCTTCTCTAGTAGGTACATCCACATACTGAAACAGAAACTTTTTTTTGTACACACTTAAATTCCTCTCCATCCAGGTCCTTAACACAATGGTAGCCCCAGTCTATGTTTGGAAAGTCAAAATACCCTAACATAACCACCCTAGTATTCCCACAGATAACTGGAGTCTCCTTAAAATTTTTTTCTGACTTTCCCCCAACTGCTGAGGGCTGTATAGCACAATCCCAATAAAGGGATCATCGCTTTGTTTTTTTTTAGTTCCACCCAAATAACTTCCCTGGACATATTCCCAGAAATGGAAAAATTGGCAGGATCAATGTGTGGCTTGAGAGATGGTGCAGCAGGGAGGGGTTCAGATTTTTGGGACACTGGGACCAATTCTGGGGGAGGTGGGACTATAATAAATTGGACGGTCTACACTTGGGCCTGACTAGAACCAATGTCCTTGGGGTGCTTCTGCTAACACTGTTGGGGAGGGTTTACACTATTGTGGCAGAGGGTTGGGAACCAAATGAGGAGGTTAGTGGACAGTAAGGAGGTAGTAACTAAACCCTGTAAGGAACTAGATAATGAAGTCACTGTGACTAAAGGGAAGAGTAAGTAGAGAGCAGATGCTGAACGCAAAGGAACAGGTGGTACGAGGTGCATTTGTTTTAATGCGAGAAGTGCAGTAGGTAATGCAGATGAACTTAGGGCTTGGATTAGTACCTGGGAGTATCTTGTTATTGCTATTACTGAGGCTTGGTTGAGGGAAGGACATGATGGGCAACTAAGGATATTGATGCTTCAGGCGGGACAGAGAGGGAGGTAAAAAGGGTGAAGGAGTTATATTACTGGTCAGAGAAGATATCATAGGTGAGCTGAAGGAGGGCACTATGGAAGACTCGAGCAGTGAGGCAATATGGGCAGAGCTCAGAAATAAGGGTGCGGTAACAATGTTGGGGCTGCACTACAACCCTCCCTACAGCAAGCATAAATATGTCAACAGATTATGGAAAGATATAAGAGCAATAGCGTGTTGGGGATAGGAGATTTTAATTTTCCCAACATTGACTGGGGTCACTTAGTTGGAAGTGGGTACTGCAGATGCTGGAGATTAAAGTCAAGATCAGCGTGGTGCTGGAAAAACACAGCAGGTCAGGCAGCAACCGAGAAGCAGGAAAATCAACTTTTCGGGCAAAAGCCCTTCATCAGGAATGATGAAGGGCTTTTGCCGAAACATTGATTTTCCTGCTTCTCGGATGCTGCCTGACCTGCTGTGCTTTTCCAGCACCACGCTGATCTGGAATTCACCTAGTGTTAGAGGTCTAGATGGAGCAGAATTTGTAAGGAGCATCCAGGAGAGTTTGCTAGAGCAGTATGTAAATAGTCCAACTTGGGAAGGGGCCATACTGGTGTTGGGAAATGAGCCCAGCCAGGTGGTTGCAGTTTCAGTAGAGGATTACTTTGGGAATAGCGATCACAATTATGTAGGTTTTAGAATACTCGTGACAAAGACAAGAGTGATCCTAAAGGAAGAGCGCTAAATTGGGGGAAGGCCAACAGTAACAAAATTCGGCAGGAGCTGGGAATGTAATTGGGAGCAACTGTTTGAGGATAAATCCACGTTTGATATGTGGGAGGCTTTTAAAGACAAGTTGATTAGAATGCAGGAGAGATATGTTCCTGTGAAAATGAGGGATAGAAATGGCAAGATTATGGAACCATGGCTGACAGGTGAAATTGTGAGACTAGCTAAGAGGAAAAAGGATGCATACATAAGATCTAGATGACTGAAAACAGACAAAGCTTTGGAAGAATATCGGGAAAGTAGGACCAATCTGAAATGAGGAATTAAGCGGGCTAAAAGGGGTCATGAGATATCCTTAGCGAGCAGGGTTAAGGAAAGTCCTAAAGCCTTTTATTCATATATAAGGAGCAAGAGGGTAACTAGAAAAATGGTTGGCCCACACAAGGACAAAGGAGGAAAGATGTGCGTGGAATCAGAAAAAATGGGTGAGATTCTTAATGAGTACTTTGCATCAATATTCACTGAGCAGAGGGACATGATCGATGCTGAGGTTAGGGATAGATGTTTGATTATTCTCAGTCAAGTCAGCACAAGGAGGGAGGAAGTGTTGGGTATTCTAAAAGGTGAACAAGCCCCCAGATCCAGATGGGATCTATCCCAGGTTACTGAGGGAAGCGAGAGAGGAAATAGCTGGGGCCTTAACAGATATCTTTGCAGCATCCTTGAACACGGGTAAGGTCCCAGAGGACTGGAGAACTGCTAATGTTGTCCCCTTGTTTAAGAAGAGCAGCAGGGATAATCCAGGTAATTATAGACCGGTGAGCCTGACATCAGTGTAAGAAAGCTGCTGGAGAAGATACTGAGGGATAGGAATGTATTTACATTTGGAAGAAAATGGGCTTATCAGTGATAGGCAACGTGGCTTTGTGCAGGGAAGGTCATGTCTTACCAACTTAATAGAATTCTTCAAGGAAGTGATAAAGTTGATTGATGAGGGAAGGGCTGGAGATGTCATATACATGGACTTCAGTAAGGCGTTTTATAAGGTTTCCCCATGGTAGGCTGATGGAGTAAGTGAAGTCACATGGGGTCCAGGTGTTTTAGCTAGATGGATAGAGAATTGACTGGGCAACAGGAGACAGAGAGTAATAGTGGAAGGGAGTTTCTCAAAATAGAGAACTTTATCAGTGGTGCTCCACAGGGATCCATGTTGGGACCACTGTTGTTTGTGAGATACATAAATGATCTCTCGGAAGGTTTCGGTGGTCTGATCAGCCAGTTTACAGATGACACTAACAGTAACGTAGTAGCAGATAGGGAAGGGAACTGTCAGAGAATACAGCAGAATATAAATAGTTTGGTGAGTTGGGCAGAGAAATGGCTGATGGAATTCAATCCAGGCAAATATGAGGTGATGCATTTTGGAAGATCCAATTCAAGAACGAATTATACAGTAAACGGAAAAGTCCTGGGGAAAATTGATGTACAGAGAGATCTGGGTGTTCAAGTCCATTATTCCTGAAGGTTGCAATGCAGGTTAATAGAGTGGTCAAGGCGGCATGTGGCATGTTTTCCTTCATTGGACGGGTGTTGAGTACAAGAGTTGGCAAGTCATGTTATAGCTGTATAGGACTTTGGTTCAACCACATTTAGAATACTGTGTACAGTTCTGGTCACCACATTACCAAAAGGATGTGGATGCTTTGAAGAGGGTGCAGAGGAGGTTCACCAGGATGTTGCCTGGTATGGAGGGTGCTAAATATGAGGAGAGGTTGAGTATATTAGGATTATTTTCATTGGAAAGGAAGAGGTTGAGGGGGGACCTGATTGGGGCCTACAAACTCATGAGAGCTGTAAACAGGGTGGATAGTAAGAAACAGAGTGGAGGACTCAATAATTAGGGGTCTCAAGTTCAAGGTAAGAGGGAAAAGGTTTAAGAGAGAGATGTGTAGCAAGTTCTTTATGCAGAGGGTGGTGAGTGCCTGGAACGCATTGCCAGCAGAGGTGGTAGAGGCAGGCATGATTGTGTCATTTAAGATGTATCTTGACAGATACATGAATGGACAGGGAGCAAAGGGATACAGACCCTTAGAAAACAGGCGATCGGTTTACATAGAGGATCTGGATCAGCGCAGTACTGGAGGGCCAAAGGGCCTGTTCCTATGCTGTAATTTTCTTTGTTCTTGTTCTTCAAATATCCTCCCTAAATACAGCCAATAATGTTATCACCCTGGAACATTAAGCTGCTAGTCCTGTCCATCCCTGAGCCACATGTCTGTAATCGCTATGATATCAGAGTCCTATGATCCCAACAATGCCCTGAGTTCATCTGCCTTACCTGTTAGGCCTTTTGCATTGAAATAAATGCAGTTGTTGTGGTTCTGTTCGCCGAGCGGGGAATTTGTGTTGCAGACATTTCGTCCCCTGTCTAGGTGACATCCTCAGTGCTTGGGAGCCTCCTGTGAAGCACTTCTGTGATGTTTCCTCCAGCATTTATAGTGGTTTGTCTCTGCCGCTTCCAGTTGTCAGTTCCAGCTGTCCGTTGCAGTGGCCGGTATATTGGGTCCAGGTCGATGTGCTTATTTATTGAATCTGTGGACAGTCTTACCGCAAATTCAACCCAAACTCTGGGTCAGATATGTGGATGACACCTTTGTAATCATTAAAAAACACAGAAATATAGAACACACACCGGATCATCAATGCCACACTCACAGGAATCTGATTCACTAGAGAGGAAGAAAAGGACAACCAACTCCCATTCCTAGACGTGATGGTACAAAGAACACCGAACGGAGAATTCACCACAAAGGTATACAGGAAAGCCACACACACAGACCAAGTCCTGAACTACGAAAGCAACCACCCCAACACACACAAAAGAAGTTGCATCAAGACACTGTTCAAAAGGGCCACAACACACTGCAGTACACCAGAGCTGCAAAAAGAGGAAGAAGAACACCTCTAAAATGTATTTGCCAAAAACGGATACCCCCGCAATTTCATCAACAGATGCCTAAGGGAAAGACAACGAAATGAGGACATGCCACAACCCAAAGGACTAGCCACACTACCATACATCAAAAACATTTCTGAACTGACAGCCAGACTACTGCGACCACTAGGACTCATAACAGCACACAAACCAACAGCCACTCTCAGACAACAACTCACCAGGACGAAGGACCCGATACCCAGTATGAGCAAAACCAATGTAGTGTACAAAATCCCATGCAAGGACTGTACAAAACACTGCATAGGACAAACAGGAAGACAGCTAACGATCCGCATCCATGAACACCAACTAGCCACGAAACGTCACGACCAGCTATCCTTAGTTGCCACACACTCAGATGACAAGCAACATGAGTTCGACTGGGACAACACTACTATTATAGGACAAGCCAAACAGAGAACAGCCAGGGAATTCCTAGAGGCATGGCACTCATCTTCAGATTCAATCAATAAGACCTGGACTCAATATACCGACCACTGCAACGGACAGCTGGAACTGACAACCGGAAGCGGCAGATTCAAACCACTACAAATGCTGGAGGAAACACCACAGAAGCGCTTCACAGGAGGCTCCCAAGCACTGAGGATGTCACCTAGACAGGGGACGAAACGTCTGCAACACAAATTCCCAGCTCGGCGAGCAGAACCACAACAACGAGCACCCGAGCTACAAATCTTCTCCCAAACTTTGAATAAATGCAGTTTAATTTATCAGTCCTACCTCATTTTCTGCTTTGTTCCTGCCTGCCCTGTCTATTTGACTTACTCCTTTTCCCAACTGCACCAGTCTCAGTCTGATCTCTTTCCTCACTATCTCCCTTGGTCCCCCTGTCACTCGTTCAAATCCTCCAAGTAGCTCTAGCAAATCTCCCTTCCAACTCAGGTGCAATCTGTCCTTCTTATACAATCACTTCTACCCCAGAAGAGATTCCAATGATCCAAAAATGTGAACCCTTCTCCCCTGCACCAGCCCCTCAGACATGCATTCATCTGCTCTATCTTCCTATTCCTATCCTCACTAGCAAATAGCACCGGGAGTAATCCATAAATTACCAGCCTCAAAGACCTCCTTTTTAAATTCCTGCCTAACTTCCTATATTCTCCCTTCAGAATCTCATCCTTTTCTTTCCTATTTCATTAATTATGGAACATAGAACATTACAGCACAGTACAGGCCCTTCAGTCCTCGATGTTTTGCTGACCTGTGAAACCAATCCAAAGCCCATCTAAACTACACTATTCCATTTTCATCCATATGTTTATCCAATGACCATTTAAATGCCCTTAACATTGGTGAGTCTACTCCTGTTGGAGGTAGTGTGTTCCACGCCCCTACTACTCTCTGAGTAAAGAACCTACCTCTGACATCTGTCCTATATCTATCACCCCCTCAATTTAAAGCTATGTCCCTTTGTGGTAGCCATCACCATCCAAGGAAAAAGGCTCTCACTGTCCACCCTATCTAAGCCTCTGATTACCTTATACGTCTTGATTAAGTCACCTCTCAACCTTCTTCTCTCCAACAAAAACAGCCTCAAGTCCCTCAGCCTTTAGTCATAAGACCTTTCCTCCATACTAGGCAACATCCTAGTAAATCTCCCCTGAGCCCTTTCCAAAGCTTCCACATCCTTCCTATAATGCAGGAACCAGAACAGTACGCAATACTCCAGAGTGCAGCCACACCAGAATTGTGTACAGCTGCAGCATGACCTCAAGGTTCCGAAACTCAATCCCTCTACTAATAAAAGTTAGCACACCGTATGCCTTCTTAACAACCCTATCAACCTGGGTGGCAACTTTCAGGGATCCATGGACATGGACACAGAGATCTCTCTGCTCATCCACACTACCAAGGATCTTGCCATTAGCCCAGTACTCTGCATTCCTGTTACTCCTTCCAAAGTGAATCACCTCACACTTTTCCACATTAAACTCCATTTGCCACCTCTCAGCCCAGCTCCGCAGCTTATCTATGTCCCTCTGTAACCTATAACATCTTCAGCACTATCCACGACTCCACCGACCTTAGCATCATCCGCAAATTTACTAACCCATCCTTCTACACTCTCATCCAGGTCGTTTATAAAAATGACAAACAGCAGTGGCCCCAAAACAGATCACGGTGGTACACCACTGGTAACTGAGCTCCAGGATGAACATTTCCCATCAAACACTACCCTCTGTTTTCTTTCAAAGGGCCAATTTCTGATCCAAACCACTAAATGCCTCCGTATTTTGTGCAACAGCCTTATCAAATGCTTTACTAAAATCCATATACACCACATCAACCACTTTACCCTCATCCATCTGTTTGTCACTTTCTCAAAGAACTCATTAAGGTTTGTGAAGCACAACCTACCCTTCACAAAACCATATTGACTATCCCTAATCATCTTATTCCTCTCTAGATGATTACAAATCCTAGCTCTTATAACATTTTCCAACACTTTACCCACAACCAAAGGGAGGCTCACTGGCTATAGTTACCAGGGTTGTCTCTACTCCCCTTCTTGAACAAAGGAACAACATTTGCTTTCTTCCAGTCTTCACGCACTATTCCTGTAGACAATTCTGACATAAAGATCAAAGCCAAAGGCTGGGTAATCTCCTTCCTGGCTTCCCAGAGAATCCTTGGATAAATCCCATCTGTCCCAGGGAACTTATCTATTTTTACACTTTCCAGAATTGTTAACACCTCCTCCTTTCTATCGGGGATCTGAGGTGGAGGGTGCTGCACGCAGCAGTCCCCTGCAACCGCAGGTTGCGGTGGTTCACGGACTCCCAGCCCAACTGCTTGTTCTGTGGCACTGTGGAGTCCGTGGACCACGTGTATATTGGGTGTGTGCGTTTGCACTCCCTTTTTGATTTTCTGAAAAACCTTCTCCTCTGTTTTTGGCTGCACTTCAGTCCCACGCTCCTGATCTTTGGGCACCCGGTACGGAGGAGGGAGGGCAGGTCTGAAGACCTCCTCGTGGGTCTGCTCCTGGGCCTGGCCAAACTGGCCATTAACAGGTCCAGGCAGCGGGCCGTGGAGGGGGTCGTTAGGGCCGACTGCCTGCCCCTCTTCCGCAGTTACGTTAGAGCCCCGGTGTCCTTGGAGAAGGAGCACGCGGTGTCGACCAACACCCTGGAGTTGTTCAGGGAGAGGTGGGCGCCGCAGGGAGTGGAGTGCATCATTTCTCCCTCCAACTCTATTTTGATTTAGTCCCTACCCTCGCCCTCACTGTTTTGATCACACAGCACTGCCCTTTGATGTGAAGGGCAGTGTTTGTCACTGGCCACCCGGTTGTTTTCCTGTCTTCCTGGTGGTGGAATTTGAATAAAGATTCGTGCACTTTGTGTCTTTCACTGTGTCTCACACCTGCACACACACACCATGGGTGCTGTGGAAAAAAATAAGCACTACCGCACTTAGGTGGTAGTGTGGGGGTTAAAGAAAAAAAAAAGAAAAAAAAACAGGTGTGCTTGCCCTTTGATGAAAAAAAATAAAATGGACTGCTTTCACTGTGTCTCACACCAGCGCACACACACCATGGGTGCTGGGGATAAAATAAGCACTACCGCACTTAGGTGGTAGTGTGGGGGCTAAATTTAAAAAAAAAAGAAGAAACAGAAAAAAAAAGAAAAAAAAAACACAAGTCCCTGTATAGACTGCTGCTGCACACCGTCCACCTCTTCTCCCTCATCCACCATCCGGACACGCCTTGGTGTGCCCATTTGCCACAGGGCGGTGGGGATCCCCAGTGCAGGGCTCTCTACGCGGGAGTCCTCCCCCTTTCTCTCGGGGATCTGGGGTGGAGGGTGCTGCACACAGCGGTCCCCTGCAACTGCAGATTGTGGTGGTTCACGGACTCCCAGCACAACTGCTTGTTCTGTGGCGCTGCGGAGTCTGTGGACCACGTGTATATTGGGTGTGGGCGTTTGCACTCCCCGTGGGTCTGCTCCTGGGCCTGGCCAAACTGGCCATCAACATGTCCAGGCAGCGGGCCGTGGAGGGGGTCGTTAGGGCCGACTGCCTGCCCCTCTTCCGCGGTTACGTTAGAGCCCGGGTGTCCTTGGAGAAGGAGCACGCGGTGTCCACCAACACCCTGGAGTTGTTCAGGGAGAGGTGGGCGCCGCAGGGAGTGGAGTGCATTATTTCCCCCTCCAAATCTATTTTGATTTAGTCCCTCCCCTCCCCTTCACTGTTTTGATCACACATCTTTTGATGTGAAGGGCACTGCTTGTCACTGGCCACTCGGGTGTTTTCCTTTCTTCCTGGTGGTGGAAATTGAATAAAAGATTCGTACATCTTGTGTCACTCACTGTGTCTCACACCTGTGCACACACACCATGGGTGCTGGGGAAAAAATAAGCACTACCGCAGTTAGGCGGTAGTGTGGGGGTTTAATTAAAAAAAAGAAAAAAACACAAGTGTCAGAGGTTCTGTTCACTCTGAAAGCTGGCGCTGAGGGAGCTGGATCAGTGTCAAGGACTCTCCACATGTAAATAATGGGAGATTTGGTGATGGGATACTGGCCTCTGGGGAGTTATTTCAGAACCCTTTAAAAGAATTTGCCTGTGTGTCTTAGCCATCCAGAAAACAATATACAATACTAAAACAGATCTTCCACCAGTCATTTAGCTCCATGGTGTTTTTGGAATGAATAAGTTTCTTAAGTTATTAAACTAGGTGTAAGTTTTTGACACAGTTGTTTGCACTCATGTCTCTGTGTCAAAACATATCATGTTCAAATCCCACTCTCAGACTTGACTACAGAATCACAGCTGCATTGGCAATGATTCCGGCTTTTGGATGAGAAGTTAACCAAGTGTCCTCTGTCATCTAAAGTGGCTGTAAACTACCCTACGACAATATTTCAAAGAGTAGGAGAGTTCTCATCAGCATGCGGACCAATATCTATGGCCTTATCAACATCACAAACTGATTAGCTGATCAGCATCACATTTCTGTTGTTGGGATGTTGCATTGTGCAAATGACCAGCCACAAGTTCTATATTCCAAAAGTGTTTACAGGGTGTTTTGAGAAGATTTGTAGCTCAGATTGAGGTTCTAGATGTAGGTTTGCTCGTTGAGCTGGAAGTTTCATTTCCAGACATTTTGTCACCCTACATTTCCTGACATCACCAACCCAAAGAAACCCAAACATATAAATAGACAGCTGGAATCAGCAGCAGTGCTTCACCTGGAGGCTCACTGAAGATATTACCTAGTAGGGTGACGAAATGTCTGGAAATTAACCTTCCAGCTCAGTGAGCAAACCTACATCCAAAAGTGATTACACTTCAGCACTTCACTGGCTGTGAAGCATGTTCTAAGGGCAGGAATGGGGCTATAGAAATGCAGGAATTACTGAAAGCAACTTGTTCACTGCATATTTTAACAGTGATTACACATTTGTGTAAAAGCAGTCAATAGACAATAGGCCATTCTGCCCTTCGAGCCTGCACCATCATTCAATGTGATCATGGCTGATCTCCTTAATCAGTATCCTGTTCCTGCCTTATCTCCATAACCCTTGATTCCACTATCCTTGAGAGCTCTATCCAACTCTTTCTTAAATGAATCCAGAGACTGGGCCTCCACTGCCCTCTGGGGCAGAGCATTCCACACAGCCACTACTCTCTCATTGGCTATGAAGTATTTTGGATAACCTACATCATGAAGATTTACCTCAATAAGTATGAGATGTTTGTTAGCCCTCTGTTAGACAGAGTGCAGATGCAATTTACAAAAATGGTTCCGGGGATGAGGATCTTCAGTTATGGTGAGGAGTTGGGGGGGTGGGGGTGGGGGCAGAAAAATTGGGGACTGCTATGCTTGTACAGACTGTTGAAAGGGGACTGTCTTGAGATTTTCAAAATCACGAGCAGGCTGAACAGAGTAGGAAGGGAGAAGCTGCTTTCAAGACAAAAGATCAAGGAGGCACAGATTTAAAGTGAGGTGCAAATAAAGATAATGTGAGAAAAAAAACTTTTTTCACATAGCAGGAAGTTAGGCCTAGAAATATGGTGAAGACAGGTTCAATTGAGGCATTCAAGAGGAGCACTGAATAGATATTTGGATAGATTTGGTCTGCAAAGGTATGGCATGGAATTAAAGATCCTAATTTGAAGACATGGTGCAGAATCAATGGGCCGAATGGCCTCCCTCTGTGAATTAATGCAGGCATTTCCTTTTCTTCAATGCTGAGCAGAGAATGCTATTCCCAATGGATGTAAACCCAAGATGCTTTCATCCTGGCATTGCCAAGCCTTTAACCGAAATATTAAAAATGGCCTTTTGGGCTTAACTGATCAGAATAGACAAATTATTTAACACCAGGCATAGTTCCAGGATTCACTTCCAGAATTTTCACAAATGAAAAGAAGTAAAGAATTTCTCAAAGATTTCTAGCTTTCTGGAGAAGATCGAATTGATGCTAATCACTCTCATGTCCCAAAGGCAATGATCAGAGAGATGGCGAATGAATATACTGTAGAAAAATAAGTGAAATTCCATAGAAGAACTGAGGATATCGATTAGGTGGCAAAGTGCTTGAGGTAACAGCAGAGAGGAGATCTGGCAGTAATGATGACTAGGTTGTTAAAACTGTGTGTTCAATGCTCAAAGGTGGTGCAAAAAGCAAATAAACTATTTGAATGTGCAAGTTAAAATGTCAGAGGGAAACAGGAAATAAAGCAGTTTCAAATGATAGGATTATGCAATAGTTTATTAGACAGGATGGTAAAATTCAGCAGTAAATTATGGCAAAGTATATTTTTTAAGGAATGGACAATATCCCATTTGAAAGAGCTTAAACTATGAGTTCCACAATTACTGATGACATGGTTTTGAGGGAGGGGATGAAGTTAGAGAATGGAGTCAATGGGGAGCATAGGGATCTGGATGTGGTTTGGAAGGATAGACTAGGTGGACAAATGTCACCATTCCTTTTATGGGTTCATGTTGACTGATGGGTTGAGATGTGCTATGGGGCCACTTTAACTAACTCCTCAGAAAGACAACAGTACTCCTGTGTTTCTATGTGTATGAGTACACATAGCTTCCAGCAGGTATAAGTGAGCCACTTTGCAAACCAAACTGATAATCTTAAATTGCTCATGAGTGTAATTTCTGGCACACTTGAGATTGGTCAGTAAATTGGGCTGATAAGAATGGACTCGCCTTTTATAAATTTAAATTGAAGTTTGGGGTTAACTGTTCCTGGGTGCAATCTCTATGACAATGCCTTAACGAATCAGAATCCACAACCAGCCAAACAGTTCCCTGTCCCTCATGCAATATAAATTGTTGTTCCCTTTGAAATTTGGCATTCTTGCATCTGTCCTGATGAGTGTAAGATGAAAGGCTTTCATAGCATGCTTCTTTTGTTCAAATGATTAGCTTTTAATTTCACACAGCAGATGCCTTTTGTCTATTCTAGTCTCATTAATCCTTATAAAAGTTCATTAGTTGTAAAAATGAATACCTTTCTGAGGAATTAGTTAAAGTGGCTAAATGCACCAAATCCATGATTCAAACTCCAATGAGTTTGCAATTTGTTCCCCAGTGTTTGGATCTAAAACTTTGCTGCAAGCAACTGCAATTTCGATAAATTTTTCATGGGCTGACACCACATCACGGTATAATTGCTGCAACTATATTTATTAGTTGAAGAAAATGTTTGTTGTATCGCACAACAAAAACCTAATTAGTGCCCACAGTCCCTTTAGGTACACTGGAACTAAAGCACAAGATGCACCATTAAATCCATCTTTTTCTCACTTACCTAATTCATTTTAATTGTTAATTAAACAATTTCCCATGGCATTACTCACAGGCAGTCTGGGAGCTAGAATAGATGATCAGTGTGTCCCCTCCCAGCCAGGAAGTGGACATTCAGCAGGAAGGGAGTGCGGAGGCAGAGAGTGTTAAGCAATGCACTTTGGAGGAGGGGGGCTATGACAGCAATATTGTGTGGTAGGGTGGAGGAGAGGGGACAATGAGCAATAGATTGTTAAAATTAAAATCACTGGGTCTTTAGATTACTTTCAAGACTGCCTCGGTTGTGATTAAATGAGATGCCAGCTGTTTCGAGAGATTTTTTTTTTCCCCCAAGAGCTGAATTCCAATTGGAAAGCTGTATGTGGGAGAATTTTTTCTCCATCCAATTCTGGAATATGTCTTTAAAGCCTAAACAAAATAATATGCAGTAAAACAGTATTCACAGCTGGAGGCAGAATCCCTGGTTGTATGCCCCAGTGTACCTCTCTACCATTGTATTAGGGAGCATTAATTAGAACAATTAGAACAATTTGGGACTGATAATCTATTAGAGTGAGACACAAATTGACACTTGTGCAGTTTCAGAATCCATTATTGTGTTCCAATTTAGAGAAATCCAAAAACACAATGGAACAGGAAAATTAAGCATAACTCTGGCCTTGCACTGCAAGGAGATGGGCAGGGAAAAAAATGGAGAATTAATTTTGACATATTATGGCCGATCTGTATGTATATTTGAAGAGATGCGGGAGAATCATGTATTTGTTTCTTATTATTTCTCCTTAAGGCTGAGCGGAGCCATTTTGTTCAAGTGCAATTGTGGAAGGACAACAAATGTGAGAATTGGCAGGGACTCCCTCATCATATGAAAAGTACAAAAAATAGAGTCAGAGAGATATACCACACAGAAACAGACCCTTCAGTCCAACTTGTCCATGCCAAACTGATATCCTAATTTAATCTAGTCCCATTTGCCAGCACTTGGCCCTCAAAACCATTTATATTCGTATATCTATCCAGATGTCTTTTAAATGTTGTAATTATACCAACTTCCACCACTTGCTCTGGTAGTTCATTCCAGACACACACCATCCCTGAAAAAGTTGCCCCTTAGATCCCTTTTAAATCTTTCCCCTTTCACCTTAAACCTATGCCCTCGAGTTTAGGATTCTCTCATCCCAGGGAAAAGACCTTGTCTATTTACTCTATCCATGCCCCTATGATTTTTTAAACCTCTATAAGGTCACCCCTCAGCCTCTGATGCTCCAGAGAAAACAGCCCCAGCCTATTCAACACCACCTTATAGCTCAAACCTTCCAACCCTGGTAACATCCTTGTAAATCTTTTCTGACCCTTTTCAAGTTTAACAACATCTTTCCTATAGCAGGGAGACCAGAACTGAACACAGTATTCCAAAAGTGGTCTAACCAATGTCCTGCACAGTTGCAGCATGACCTCCCAATTCCAATACTCAATGCACTGACCAATAAAGACAAATATACCAAATGCATTCTTCACCATCCTATCTACCTGTGATTTCACTTTCAAGGAATAATGAATCTGCACTCCAAGATCTCATTGTTCAGCAACACTCCCCAGGACCTTACCATTAAGTAGGAGAAAGCGAGGACTGCAGATGCTGGATATCAGAGACGAAAGTGTGGTGCTGGCAAAGCACAGTAGGTCAGGCAGCATCCGAGGAGCAGGAGAATCAACATTTCAGGCATAACAACTCCTGATACAGGGCTTATGCCTGATACGTCGATTCTCCTGCTCCTCAGATGCTGCCTGACCTGCTATGCTTTTCCAGCACCACGCTCTCGATCCTTCCCATTAAATGTATAAGTGCTGCCCTAATTTGCCTTTCCAAAATGTAGCACCTCACATTTATCTAGATTCTACTTCATCGGCCAATTAATTTTTAAATTTGATATTCAGCTCAATCAAGAATCAAGATAGCAACAGTTTGAAAACATAAAATGTTGTGATGAGTTTATTCTGATAGCTGCAACTATCATAACAAGTTTTTAGATATAAATGGGTGATTAAGATTATATTAAAATTTATTCTGAGTGACATCCATCTTCCCGCCTGGTAGCTTTCTTGATCTACATTTCAGTGATGTCCAGGTTTACATAGAAAGATTCGACTGAATACATTTACTTTTCCTGGAAAATAGATTTTGGGAGAACATGTATGAGGCTTTTAAGAAAGAATGCATTGCATTTATGTCGGACAGTTAGGTTCTTTTCCCAAGGTTTCACACAGGAGATGTAAATTGCACACACCAACTTGTGCAAACAGTTAAAGTTTATTAAAGCCTGTACAAGCTAGGTGACCCCCTTTGACCCTCTTCACAGACATGCGAACTCAAGTCAAAGTGAGGCCCCAAACAAAGGAAACCCATCCTCTTCATACAGGTCAGTTGGTAATGCTCACAGGTACTCTGGTTACTCACTGCAGCCCCCTCCCCCTCCCCCCAAGAATCACGTTACCTCAGATACAAAGGCAGGATGAGGTCATCCTCAGAGATAATGTCAATGTAAACGCCCTAATGCTGCAGAATCGTTTTGCAGACGATTTCCTGACTCCGTGATCCCCCAAGACAACATAGGTGTGAGCTGTCCTAGCTTCGGGGCAGCCCTGCAAATAAGTTCCGGCTCTGCTAATTCCCTAGAAATTCTAGGTATGATAGGCTTCAGCATCAGGGAACCTGATTGGCTGGAGAATGGTATTTCTGAATGGAAAGGGCTGAATGAGAATTTAATTTGAAATAGTAAGAGAGTAGTAGTAAATGACTGTATAAATGGAGTGGGAGTCATCTGCCTTCCTGCCTAAATGTCATCCCTACCCAATTCCAGAATACTCAGCTTCTGGAGGAAGACAGTGCAGTTTAACCCTGTGATATTACATTCATGTCCAGGGAGATAGTCCAATTTAATCTTTTAACATGACAGGAGCTTTTAATGATCAGTGCATCAGTCCTGAGGGCACAGCCTCAGAGTGAAGGGATGACTCTTTGGACTGAGATGAGGAGGAATTTCTTCAGCCAGAGAATCTGTGGAACTCATTGCTCTGAAGGCTGTGGAGGCCAAGTCATTGAGTGTATTTAAGATAGAGATAGATAGATTCTTGATGACCAAGGGGTTCAGGGGTTACAGGGAGATGGCAGAAGGATGGCATTGAGAAACATGTCAGTCATAATCATTTCTGCTGTTTCTTATGGTATTATGGATGTCCCAAAAGCTTTTACGCCGTTGAAGCAATTTTGAAGTGTAGTCACTCTTGTAGTGTAGAAACAAGGACAGAACGCCCCTGGTGCTCACCTTCCACCCTACAAACCTCCGCATAAACCAAATCATCCACCGACATTTCCGCCACCTCCAAAAAAGACCCCATCACCAGGGATATATTTCCCTCCCCACCCCTTTCCGCCTTCCGCAAAGACCGTTCCCTCCGTGACTACCTGGTCAGGTCCACGCCCCCCTACGACCCACCCTCCCATCCTGGCACTTTGCCCTGCCACCGCAGGAACTGTAAAACCTGTGCCCACACCTCCTCCCTCACCTCTATCCAAGGCCCTAAAGGAGCCTTCCACATCCATTAAAGTTTTACCTGCACATCCACTAATATCATTTATTGTATCCGTTGCTCCCGATGCGGTCTCCTCTACATTGGGGAGACTGGGCGCCTCCTAGCAGAGCGCTTTAGGGAACATCTCCGAGACACCCGCACCAATCAACCAAACCGCCCCGTGGCCCAACATTTCAACTCCCCTCCCACTCTGCCGAGGACATGGAGGTCCTGGGCCTCCTTCACCGCCGCTCCCTCACCGCCAGACGTCTGGAGGAAGAACGCCTCATCTCCCGCCTCGGAACACTTCAACCCCAGGGCATCAATGTGGACTTCAACAGCTTCCTCATTTCCCCTTCCCCCACTTCATCCTAGTTTCAAACTTCCAGTCCCCTTGACTTGTCCGGACTTGTCTGACCTGCCTAGCTCCTTTTCCACCTATCCACTCCACCCTCTCCTCCCTGACCTATCACCTTCATCTCCTCCCCCACTCACCCATTGTACTCTATGCTACTCTCTCCCCACCCCCACCCTCCTCTAGCTTATCTCTCCACGCTTCAGGCTCTCTGCCTTTATTCCTGATGAAGGGCTTTTGCCCGAAACGTCAATTTTGCTGAAGCTCCTCGATGCTGCCTGAATTGCTGTGCTCTTCCAGCACCATTGATCCAGAATCTGGTTTCCAGCATCTGCAGTCATTGTTTTTACCTCATTGATTTTAACCCTACTGTGAATCCTCTTGCAAGGATGCCTGCCTTGAAGAAGCTTTCCTCCTCTCTCTACAAGAATCTCAGGGAGTCCCTCTCCCACTGCAACTCCCAGGTCATTTCCTCTGCCCTGAAGCTCTTCAACCATGTCCTGAAACAAACTCGCTATCACAGCCACATCTGCTTCCTCAGTGCCTGCCTCCGTAACCAACTCATCCCACACGGACTCTGGACCACCTTTAAACCGGCAGCGTTCGGACCCGAACAGGACAAACAGTACAGACGACAGATTCAAAAACTCCAGCAACAGTTCTCCTTCAAGATCCTCCGCTCCACGCTTGCAGCAATGCGCCGGTACCTAACCTCTCTACAGTCTGCCCTGCCTCAGCTGAGGGCCACACTCTCTCAGAATTGCAAAGGACCCACTCTGTACTACATCCTCAGGAGAATTCATACTCTCAACAAACAGTATTTCAATTCCATCTCAAACATCAAAAACTGTAAGTACAACAAATATTTATCCACCCACCTCCATAACCAGCGATCCTCAAACATTCCAGAAGATTCCCCTGGCCTCGGAATCACCATTAGCCACGTGGCTGATGCAGCTGCCACCCCTACGCTGATTGATGATGTCACTTCCGCCCCCACCATGGCCACTCCCACAGCCACTTCCGCCCCTCACATCATCGCTGATGCCACATGCTCAGTGACTTCCGCCACCCCTACTGCCGTGTCTGCCACCACTTCCGCCCCCACCAGTGCCACTCACCTGCATTCTGCTGACACGCCCCCCACAGACCCCACTGTCACTATCCCCACCCCCCAGAACCCCGAGGGGAACACTACCCCTGCTCATGACTCTACCCCCATTCCCCCCACCATCACACCCACTCCAGGTACTGGCTCCGACCCCACTCCCAACTCTACACCCACATCCCAGCTCCCAGCCCTGCCGAGTTTTCACCATCCCTCCAGACCTCCCCCTCACTGAGGACGAACGATCAGTCCTCAGCAAAGGACTCACCTTCGTCCCCCTCCGTCCACGCATCAATGAATTTAATACACGCCATGACATTGAACACTTCTTCCGTCGCCTTCGCCTCCGAGCTTACTTTCACAATCAGGACCCCCGCCCACCTTCCGAGGACCCCTTCGCCCACCTCCAACACACTGCATCCACCTGGACACCCCGCGCTGGCCTATTACCTGCCCTCGACCTCTTCATTTCCAACTGCCGCCGGGACATTAACCGCCTCAACCTGTCTACCCCCCTCCCCCACTCCAACCTCTCACCCTCACAACACACAGCCCTCCAATCCCTCTGCTCTAATCCCAACCTCACCATCAAGCCAGCGGATAAAGGGGGCGCAGTGATAGTCTGGCGCACTGACCTCTACACCGCTGAAGCCAAACGCCAACTCAAGGACACCTCTGCCTACTGCCCACTCGACCATGACCCCACCCCCCCATCACCAAACCATCATCTCCCAGACCATACATAACCTCATCACCTCAGGAGATCTCCCACCCACAGCTTCCAACCTCATAGTCCGGGAACCCCGCACTGCCCGGTTCTACCTCCTTACCAAGATCCACAAGCCTGACCACTCTGGCCGACCCATTGTCTCAGCATGCTCCTGCCCCACTGAACTCATCTCTACCTACCTCGACATTGTCCTATCCCCCCCCAGTCCAGGAGCTCCCCACATACGTTCGAGACACCACCCACGCCCTCCACCTCCTCCAAGACTTCCGTTTCCCCGGCCCCCAACGCCTCATCTTCACCATGGATATCCAATCCCTCTACACCTCCATCCGCCATGACCAGGGCCTCCAAGCCCTCCGTTTTTTCCTCTCCAGACGTTCCCAACAGTACCCCTCCACCGACACTCTCATTCGTTTGGCCGAACTGGTCCTCACCCTTAACAATTTCTCCTTTGAATCCTCCCACTTCCTCCAGACCAAAGGGGTAGCCATGGGCACCCGTATGGGCCCCAGCTATGCCTGTCTCTTTTTGGCTACGTAGAACAGTTGATCTTCCGTAATTACACCGGCACCACTCCCCACCTCTTCCTCCGCTACATTAATGACTGCATTGGCGCCACCTCGTGCTCCCGCGAGGAGGTTGAGCAATTCATCAACTTCACCAACACATTCCATCCTGACCTTAAATTTACCTGGACCATCTCTGACACCTCCCTCCCCTTCCTGGACCTCTCCATCTCCATTAGTGACGACCGACTTGACACTGACATTTTTTACAAACCCACCGACTTCCACAGCTACCTGGATTACACCTCTTCCCACCCTATCTCTTGCAAAAATGCCATCCCGTATTCCCAATTCCTCCGCCTCCACCGTATCTGCTCCCAGGAGGACCAGTTCCACCACAGAACACACTAGATGGCCTCCTTCTTTAGAGACCACAATTTCCCTTCCCACGTGGTTAAAGATGCCCTCCAACGCATCTTGTCCACATCCCGCACCTCCGCCCTCAGACCCCACCCCTCCAACCGTAACAAGGACAGAACGCCCCTGGTGCTCACCTTCCACCCTACAAACCTCCGCATAAACCAAATCATCCGCCGACATTTCCGCCACCTCCAAAAAGACCCCACCACCAGGGATATATTTCCCTCCCCACCCCTTTCCGCCTTCCGCAAAGACCGTTCCCTCCGTGACTACCTGGTCAGGTCCACGCCCCCCTACGACCCACCCTCCCATCCTGGCACTTTCCCCTGCCACCGCAGGAACTGTAAAACCTGTGCCCACACCTCCTCCTTCACCTCTATCCAAGGCCCTAAAGGAGCCTTCCACATCCAAAGTTTTACCTGCACATCCACTAATATCATTTATTGTATCCGTAGCTCCCGATGCGGTCTCCTCTACATTGGGGAGACTGGGCGCCTCCTAGCAGAGCGCATTAGGGAACATCTCCGAGACACCCGCACCAATCAACCAAACCGCCCCGTGGCCCAACATTTCAACTCCCCTTCTCACTCTGCCGAGGACATGGAGGTCCTGGGCCTCCTTCACCGCCGCTCCCTCACCGCCAGACGCCTGGAGGAAGAACGCCTCATCTTCCGCCTCGGAACACTTCAACCCCAGGGCATCAATGTGGACTTCAACAGCTTCCTCATTTCCCCTTCCCCCACTTCATCCTAGTTTCAAACTTCCAGTCCCCTTGACTTGTCCAGACTTGTCCGACCTGCCTAGCTCCTTTTCCACCTATCCACTCCACCCTCTCCTGCCTGACCTATCACCTTCATCCCCTCCCCCACTCATCTGTTGTACTCTATGCTACTCTTTCCCCACCCCCACCCTCCTCTAGCTTATCTCTCCACGCTTCAGGCTCTCTGCCTTTATTCCTGATGAAGGGCTTTTGCCCGAAACATCGATTTTGCTGAAGCTCCTCGATGCTGCCTGAATTGCTGTGCTCTTCCAGCACCATTGATCCAGAATCTGGTTTCCAGCATCTGCAGTCATTGTTTTTACCTAATGTAGAAACATGGCAGCCCATTGTGCACAGGAAGCTCTCACAAACAACAATATGATAATGGCTAGACAGTCTACATTTCTGACACTGATTAAGGGATAAATATTTGACCAAGAAATGGGCATAACTCCACTGTGGTCCGTCGAGACAGTGCTATGAAGTCTTATACATTCTCCAAAGGGAAAAGTTAAAAGTGTTAGTTTAATATCTCACCCAACAGTCAGCACCTCTGACAGTGCAACACTCCCTCAGCACTGCAGTGGATTATTATATTAGATTATCACCATTTGGAAGAACAAACAAACAAAATTCCTAAGTCTTGAGCAAGGTGAGCAATTTAGAAATCCTTTTCCTCCTTCCATGAGATCATGAAAATGTGAAATTCTATGTAATTGGGCAGCAAGGTGACTCAGTGTTTAGCACTGCTGCCTCACAGCACCAGGGGCCTGGGTTTGGTTCCTGCCTCGGGTGACTGACTGTGTGGAGTTTGTATATTCTCCCCATGTCTCCGTGGGTTTCCTCCGGGTGCTCCGGTTTACTCCCGCAACCTAAAGATGTACAGGTTATGTGAAATGGCCATGCTAATTTACCCATAGCATTAGGTGCGTTAGTCAGGGGGAAATATAGGGTAGTGCAATGCGTCTGGGTGGGTTACTGTTCAGAGGGTCAGTGTGGATTTGTTGGGCTGAAGGGCCTGTTTCCACACTGGAGGGAATCTAATCTTGGAAGAGAATAGTTGCCTTCAAAGCAGAGCTGGTTTGAGATGTTTACATTGAATGAACAAACTTAGGCATAACATCCCTTGGTTTCTTTTCACAGGAAGGCAGGAGAAGGAAATGTGTTTTGCTAAATTAATGCATTGTTAATTATGTCAATCAGAAAACATTATTCTTGTTTTTTGAGCTTTAAGCATTGATATACCAGCCTCAAATTTAAGGTATTATACAAAAGATTTAATTCACAGGGAGCTTATATATAGAATACAGATTGAACCCTTACTTTTCTACACTTGCAAAATGCAGCTGAAGTTTCTAAAATAAATAATGAGTTCAGGTTTTTGGTTGTAAATAGTTTAAATGTGCCTTCCCTATAAGAGTACAGCCTTGAGTGCACAAACAGTGCCTGGAGCCAACGCAACATCCTCCATTCCTCTTGTGAGGCTTACAATCTTTTACCATTAATCACTCAGTTCTCATCATCACAGGAAGTTACAATGGACTCTGGAGGCCAGTAGGAAGACAGAGCAATTCATTCTATTGCATAATTCTTCAATATTTGGCTCTGGAAAATCATTACAACTTTCTGTCTTCCTATTATAAATTAATGAGTACAGCAAGTCACTTTTAAAAGATCTCCACATTCCTATATGATGACTTTACAAATGTTTGACTCCTGAATAAGATGCATTCTTTGGAATATTCATACAAGAAGTTATTAAGTTGGAATATCTTTGTCAAAATTAAAGCCTGTCTTACACTTTTAAAACTGCTGCTCAAGTTTTCTTTGAAAAAAGTGTGGAAAACAAGACCTAGCTAGTTTTTGTCTTCAATAATGAAGAATAAGAATTGTCAAACAATGGATTTCAGGGGTCCTTAAAACAGTCCACAATCAGCAGAGTATTATATCCCAAAGCTGTCACTTACCTGAGCACATAAGCATCTTGCCAGTCTGTTCTTGTCATACTGACAATCAAACAATGCACATTTTTCAGCAGCTTGTTCCATTCAAATCTATTTTACACAAAAGATGGCAGCAGTTACTGACAAGAAAGCTTTCCTATCATCTTCATTGTGACTACCTGTCCAGTCACAGTAACTGTTTTTTGAGAACAGGAAGACCTTACTGTTAGATTAATACTGTCAGGCTCTGTTATCTGTAACAGCATGTTATAAGAGTGTTATATGTAATCACCCACGAAAACGACATGCTGAAATTTGGTGGATCAAAAATAAATTCTGAGGAAAGAGGTAATTATGATTTCTGATTCATTGCAATGTTACCTTTTGCAATCAGTTTTCAACCTGGTACACTGTATAACAAGTGAACAAGTTATGATTTTAGCTACACTAATCAGGTGATGTTACGTGTGCTAACATCAAATGGCATATAACATCGTCTAGCAGCAATGATTAATGATAAATATTCACATTTTTTTCAAATAATTGCAGTTAAAAGGTTCCTCAGGTTAAGGTATCAATTTTCTGCAAACCAAAGGTAATAGGAATTGAGCAAACATAAAGGATGGCATTGATGCAAGGGTAGCCTTGACACAGGTCTGCCAAACACTTGGCCAGTGTGAATGATCTGTCCAAGATAACAGTGGGTTATCTTCTCATTTTCCCATTTATGGTGAATATTTCTTAAAATAGCAATTCATGAATTTCACTCTGATCAGGAGTCAAGGAGGACATTTCTTTTTAAGATGAATTCCACATACACTAAAATTGTCATCTGCCCAGTTTTCCTGAGTGTGTAATAATTTGTGGTTCAAGAAAAGAGTAGACAATTAAAAAATGTGGTTTGTGATTCATTCCCGCACAGCACCCAAGGTTTTTCATTCTATCTTTTCTTCACTGGCCGTCCTGAGCATCCTGTCAGTGGCTATTCTTCATCTGTAAGCTCATCCCAAATGGGTATTGAGTATTCTCTAACTGGGAGGAGAGAGGGACATGAGCAACAGGTATGCGGTGTTCCGGTCCGGTGTCCACATACCAACCCTTCCCAGCTCCAGTCATCAGATTGTGAGCAGGAGCAGAACCTTGGTAACCCTTGCTACTTCCTGAATTGGAGATTGATGAGAACAAAGCAATGGTTACTATCCAGATGTTTTTAAACAATAGATATTCACATCCTAAAATGAATCATGCTTTTACAGGAAAAAAAGTGAAATCTGAAGAATCTCAAAACAAAATATTAGAGTTTGAAAAAGTTCTCTTGCAGTAATACAGTCCAATAATTATCTTTACTGTAACACAGCAACATGGGAATAGGAGGAGACCATTCAGCCCCTCCAGCCTGTTCCACCATTCAATGAGATCACGGCTGATCTGCGACTTAATT
Source organism: Chiloscyllium plagiosum (assembly GCF_037043375.1). Classification (NCBI taxonomy): domain Eukaryota; kingdom Metazoa; phylum Chordata; class Chondrichthyes; order Orectolobiformes; family Hemiscylliidae; genus Chiloscyllium; species Chiloscyllium plagiosum. Next base: position 5,189,998 of record NW_028270168.1, read on the forward strand.
CCATCTACCTGCCTTTGGCCCGTATCCCTTAATACCTTTGCTGAACCAAAACTTATTTATTTTAGATTTAAAATTAACAACTGATCCGTATCAACTGCTGTTTGTGGAAGAGAGTTCCAAAACTCTCCCACCTTTTGTGTGTAGAAATGCTTCCTAACATCTCTCCTGAACAGTCTGCCTTTAAAACATGAGAGGCCGGCCTAATGTTTCTGGAAACGTTGACTGGGATAATGCGCTTTGTTCCTAATTATAACTGTGCACAGTGATCGTAAAAGCACTGTCAGGAAATGGTCCACCGACAATGTGTGTTGTATTTTTAATGAGCCTGCTCGGGGACTCAATATTAATATTAATAGTCAGTATGTTTGTAACAAGAGCTTACTACATTACTCAATAACTGCACTACTGCAACCCTGTTCTACCAACAACACCTACTTTAACCAAATTTGGACATAAGAATATTTAATTTAATAAGTAGATAGTAATAAGTTCAATTCTGAAGCAGTCAAAAAGGCTTTTGTTATCCTTTACAATATTTTGAAACTCTGATATTGTTTCACATTTTTAAAAAAATATTTACTACATCAGCGATTGCACTTCCCCCAAATACTTCATGTGTCTTGAAAATGAACAGCAACAAGCAAACTTACCACAGGCAGCTACACAAAAACACCACTCCCCCCCCCCCCCCAAAACGCCAGTGGTTGGACTACCGTCTGCAGGAAAATAACTCCAGCCATTTCCCCCACTCCGTTTACTGAGCCAGGATTGAAAGTTCCTGTGGCTGAAAGTCTCCAGATTGCAAAGGGCTGTGAGGTTATTTTAAAAAAAAACACAAGCAGCTGAACACCGACCCAAACCATGTGAAGAATAAACGCATTTCCTGAAACTGACATTTTAAACAATGTTACAGATGAATTGTTTGGGACAAAATTCTCCCAAGGGATTGAGCACACTCCTGCCAGCCCCTATCAGCACACTGAGAGAACCTACAGCAAACAGAGGCCTCGAAATGACCAGAATTTGATGTCGGAGCGAATCACTGCAGATGCTGGAATCTGTACTGAATAAACAACAAAAAAAATGGTGCAGAGCTCCAGCATCTATCTTTTTTCAGGCCAGAATTTGATGTTTTTGTTCTTTTGGGGGGGCATGTTGAAGTCAAGATTATCTCAATATATTATTAAATAAGGCACCAAAAAGTTTGATATCAAACTAATTGGAGGTTTTTCTTTGTTGTAAATCGGCCTGGTTTTAGGAAATGAGCCACTTCCTTCTCCCACCTTTAATTTTCAGCAACAAAAGTTCACACTCTTTAAAGGTGAGTTACAGCTGACCGAAATTGAGTTTGAGGGCTTAGTTGATTCTGTACAAATACAATTCATCAGGAATATTGGGCAGTTTGTTGTGGAGTTTTAAAAATTGTTTCCGTGTTAAAATTGCGCTACCTGATGGTTTCCCTGGAGGTGAGCATTGGGTGGGATTCATTATACTACAGACTGAAAACAGAGTCACCTCCTGTAACCTGCTCCTTTTACACTCCCTCCCCCGAATGGGTTGGCGTGCAGCTATCATCAGGCACCAAGTCTGTTTTAATATTTCACAGCAGCTATGCTGTGTACTTTAGCCAAGTGCTGTGTGTGCATTTCTGTATAAGTAGATAGCCCCAAATGGATTTCTGCTGCCCTTTCCCTTCACTGCTTGGATCTGGGGATGTAAAGGAGATCTCCTGAGCCTTTCATTTCATCCGCCCGAGTAAACCACACCTCCAACAGCTTCTCGGTGCCTGCAAAACAAAAAATGAACACTTTGTTCCATGGCGAATTAATTCACTTCCTGCAGGTAGTTTGGCGGATTGTGTGTGTGGCGCTGCTAAAGTAAGAAGTCGCTCGCTGATATCGCCATCCATCTGAGTTCAGCAGCAGTGAACTAACAGCGTGATCTTTAGTCGTGTTGATTTAAACTGGATATTGGGCTCAGTCTTTGAGGTGTACCCTGGGAGTTGTGGTCTGCCATCCTTTCATGTTGAGCTGTCAAACTGTGGAACTTGAGTTCTCACTTTCTCCAACTTGAGTTTGACCCCTTAACGACACTTTGCATGTAAACGACCCTGTGCACTAATGTGAGTTTATCTAAGAAATACTGAAAGTATTAAAAAGTCCATTTTCTTTCTTTTTTATAAAGCAAAGAACTGTGGATGCTGGAGATCTGAAACTAAATCAGAAATTGCTGGAGAAACTCTTCAGTTCTGATGAAGAGTCAAAACGTGAACTCTGCTTTCTTTCCACAGATGCTGCCAGACCTGACGAGTTTCTCCAATTTCTGTTTGTTCTTTTTTTCTTTACCTTACACCCTCTGTCATTTTCCTTTGCTCACCAGAATGACTGACATGAGTGTAACCCCCTTCCCTACTGAAGCATTCCTCCACCCATGTTAGTTAGCCAATCCTCCATCTATGTCAGTATACTACCTGCAAAACCACGAGCTCTTAACTTATTCAGTAGCCTAACACGTGGTATGCTCTCAAAAACCTTTTGAAAATCCAAGTATATTACATCCACTGCTTCCCCTTTACCTATCCTGCTTGTCCCCTCCTCAAAGTATATTTTGCAGGTATGATTTCCCCTACATGAACTTATGCTGACACTGGCACGGTGATTAGCACCACTGTCTCACAGCGCCAGGGACCTGGGTTCGATTCCTGTCTCTCGGTGGCCATCTGTGTGGAGATTGCACATTTTCCCTGTGTCTGCGTGGGTTTCCTCCAGTTTCCTCCCACAATTCAAAGATGTGCAGGTTGGGTAAATTGGCCATGCTAAATTGCTCACAGTGTTAGTTGCATTAGTCAGGGGTAAATATCGGGGAATGGGTCTGGGGGGGATTACTCTTCGGAGGGTCGGTGTGGACTTGTTGGGCTGAAGAGCCTGTTTCCATACTGTAGGGAATCTAATCTAATCATTTCACACGTTTTGAAATGCTCTGATTTACATTCTTTATGATGGACTCAAACAATTTCCCAATATCAGACACTGAGCTAATTGCCCTAAAGTTAATTGTTCTTTGCCTCCTTTCTTTTTAAGTAAATAAATTGGCAGTTTTCCAGTCCTCTGGGACTTTCCAGAATCTATCTACCTAATAACGTAAGAACTTAAGAAATAGCAGGAGTAGACCATCTGGCTCTTCGAGCCTGCACTGCCATTCAATATGATCATGGCTGGTCTTTTCGTGGCCTCAGCTCCACTTACCCGCCCCCACTCACCATACCCTTAATTCCTTAACTGTTCTAAGCTTACTTACTACTAGTGCATCCACTATCTCTGTAGCTCCTTACTTTAATATACTAGGATGCATCCGATTAGGCCTAAAGATCTTATTGGTCTTTAGCCTCGTTATTCCCTGACAGATATTCTCTAGTGATAGAGAATTTGTTTTAGAACATAGAACAGTTCAGCACAGTACAAGCCCTTCAGGCCTTGATGTTGTGCTGGCCTTTTATCCTACTCGAAGATCAGACTAACCTATATATCCTTTCTTGTCCTAACTTCCATGTGCCTCTCCTCCTTTTACCCCTGCTTAGTTAATAGCATTGAAATGCTATCAGTCTCACTGTAAAGGCTAATGCAATGTATTTATCCAACTCCTCTGTCATTTCAAAGTTTGTGAGAAGATTTGTAGCTCGGATGCTCGTTGCTGTGGTTCTGTTCTGACAACCGGAAGCGGCAGGGACAGGCCACTATAAATGCAGGAGGAAACACCACAGAAGCGCTTCACAGGAGGCTCCCAAGCACTGAGGATGTCACCTAGACAGGGGACGAAATGTTTGCAACAAAAACTTCCAGCTCGGCGAACAGATCCTCTGTCATTTCCTTGTTCCCCATGATTATTATCCCAGCCTCACTTTTTAAGAGGCCTATGTGTGATTGGCCTCTCTCTTCCTTTTTATATATTCAAAGAAGCTTCTACTGTCCATTTTGATTTTACTATCAAAGTACTTTGGCAATCTTTTGTTGGTTTTTAAAACTTTCTCAATGCGCTTTCAATTTAATACAATCTTTAAATACAATCTCCCTCCTGGAATCCCCTTTCCTTACTGGGATATATCTTTGCTGTGAGCTCTGAACTACTTTTAAAAGATCTGCTAATGTTCCTCAGCTAGGTGGGATGCTCTTCGGAGGGTCAGTGTGGACTCAATGGGTCGAATGGCCTGCTTCTGCACTGTAGGGGTTCTAAGTAAGTGAAATTTTGAGTTGGTAGATTGGTCAAAGTTATTTACTCCAGGTATGTCAGTACAAGAATTAATTTGGAGTGGAATAGTTGTAATAAATTATAAAATAAACCATTTTTACAATCTGATTTTTTTTCCAACATGAGAATCAATATCTGAGGCACTGTATTGTCAGGCAATTTCCAGTTTAATCAGATCATGTGTTGCTAACATTTAGATTAGATTGGATTCCCTAAGTGTGGAAACAGGCCGTTCGGCTCAACAAGTCCACACCGACCCTCCTAAGAGCAATCTACCCAGGCCCATTCCCCTGCTCCCTACTAATGAACTTATCACTATGGGCAATTTAGCATGGCCCAATTCACCTGACCTGCACATCTTTGCACATTTAGCTCCACCTCACAGAGGCAAGCTAAGCTCGATGTTTCTGAGAAGTCTGAGTAGAATGTGTAACTTGTGTTCAGGAGTGCTGAGTAAAGAGAAGGAAAGGATGTCCTTTATATGGCAGGGTAGCTTCAGAGTCTTGGCGTTTTTCACCAATATAATGGACTCTTAGCAGAAGCAGTTATGCAGAGTTTAGAGTCGACAGCTCTTCCCATAATCCAGCCCAAACTTTCGGTCTGCTATGTGGATGATACTTTGTCATCATGAAATGTAACAGATTAGAAGAAACCCATAAACATATAAACAACAGCCTTACTGGTATAATGTTCACCAAAGAGGAAGAGAACAACAGCAGACTCCCCTTCCTAGGAATCACGGTAGAACACAAAGCCAATGGAGAGCTGCAGACCAGTAACTACAGGAAAGCCACACACACTGACCAGGTATTCAACTATAGGAGCAATCACCCTAACACCCACAAACAGAGCTGCATCAGGACGTTATTTAAATGACCACAATACACTGCAGGACCCAGGAACTGAGAGAAGCTGAGGAAAAACACCTGTACACATATTCAGGAACAATTGGTACCCGATAAGCGCAGTCCACCAATTCCGACACAACAGACCTAAACAAGAAGACACAACACACCCAGAGACTCTAGCCACCCTGCCATACATTAAAGACATCTAGGAGATACCAACCAGACTACTCCAGCCCCTTGGCATCATGTTAGCTCACAAACTAAAAACTAGGACAGACAGAGTCGTCATCTCTGGGTTGTTGCCGGTGCTTGTGACAGTGAGGCAAGGAATAGGGAGAGAGTGCAGTTGAACACGTGGCTGCAAGGATGGTGTAGGAGGGAGGGCTTCAGGTATTTGGACAATTGGACTGCATTCTGGGGAAGGTGGGACCTGTACAAGCAGGACGGGTTGCACCTGAACCAGAAGGGCACCAATATCCTGGGGGGTAGGTTTGCTAGCACTCTTCGGGGGGGTTTAAACTAATTTGGCAGGGGGATGGGATCCGGACTTGTAGTCCAGCAAGTAGGCTAGCTGTTTGTCAGGATGTCCAAGAATGTAGGGAGGCTGTGAAGAAGGTAGCACTGACAGGGAATACTTGCGGACACAGAGATGGGTTCAAGTGCGTATACTTCAACGCAAGGAGTATCAGAAATAAGGTGGGTGAACTTAAGGCGTGGAGCGGTACCTGGGACTACGATGTTGTGGCCATCACGGAAACGTGGATAGAAGAGGGACAGGAATGGTTGTTGGAGGTTCCTGGTTACAGATGTTTCAGTAAGATTAGGGAGGGTGGTAAAAAAGGAGGAGGGGTGGCGTTGCTAATTAGAAATGGTATAACGGCTTCAGAAAGGCAGTTCGAGGGGTATCTGCCTTTGGAGGTAGTATGGGCTGAAGTCAGAAATAGGAAAGGTGCAGTCACCTTGTTGGGTGTTTACTACAGACCCCCCAATAGCAGCAGAGATGTGGAGAAACAGATTGGGAAACAGATTTTGGAAAGGTGCAGAATCCACAGGGTAGTAGTCATGGGCGATTTCAACTTCCCAAATATTGATTGGAAGCTCTTTAGATCAAGTAGATTGGATGGGGCGGTGTTTGCGCAGTGTGTCCAGAAAGCTTTTCTAACTCAGTATGTAGATTGTCCGACCAGAGGGGAGGCCATATTGGATTTGGTACTCGGTAATGAACCAGGACAAGTGATGGGCTTGTTAGTGGGTGAACATTTTGGTGATGGTGACCACAATTCTGTGACTTTCACCTTGGTTATGGAGAGAGATAGGTGCGTGCAACAGGGTAGGTTTTACAATTGGGGGAAGGGTAATTACGATGCTGTAAGACAGGATCTGAGGAGCATAAGTTGGGAGCATAGGCTGTAAGGGAAGGATGTCGTGGAAATGTGGAACTTTTTCAAGGAACAGATACGACGTGTCCTTGATATGTATGTACCTGTCAGGCAGGAAAGAAATGGTCGTGTGAGGGAACCTTGGTTGACGAGGGAGGTTGAATGTCTTGTAAAGAGGAAGAAGGAGGCTTACATAAGGTTGAGGAAACAGGGTTCAGACAGAGCAGTGGAGGGATATAGGATAGCCAGAATGGACCTGAAGAAAGGGATTAGGAGAGCTAAGAGAGGGCATGAAAAATCTTTGGCAGATAGGATCAAGGATAACCCAAAGGCATTTTATGCCTATGTGAGAAACATGAGAATGACGAGAACGAGGACAGTAGTGGGAGACTGTGTATTGAGTCGGAAGAGATAGGAGAGGTCTTGAATAAGTACTTTTCTTCAGTAGTTACGAACGAGAGGGACCGTATTGTTGAAGAGGAGAGTGTGAAACGAACTGGTAAGCTAGAGGAGATACTTGTTAGGAAGGAAGATGTGTTGGACATTTTGAACAACTTGAGGATAGACAAGTCCCCCGGGCCTGATGGGATATATCCTAGGATTATGTGGGAAGCAAGAGAGGAAATTGCAGTACTGTTGGCAATGATCTTTTCGTCTTCACTGTCAACGGGGGTGGTACCAGGGGACTGGAGAGTGGCGAATGTTGTGCCCCTGTTCAAAAAAGGGAATAGGGATAACCCCGGGAATTACAGGCCAGTTAGTCTTACTTCGGTGGGAGGCAAAGTAATGGAAAGGGTACTGAGGGATAGGATTTATGAGTATCTGGAAAGACACTGCTTGATTAGGGACAGCCAGCACGGATTTGTGAAAGGTAGGTATTGCCTTACAAGTCTGATTGAATTCTTTGAGGAGGTATCAAGCACGTGGATGAGGGTAGAGCAGTGGATGTAGTATACATTGATTTTAGTAAGGCATTTGATAAGGTTCCCCATGGAAGGCTTATGCGGAAAGTCAGGAGGCATGGGATAGAGGAAAATTTGGCCAATTGGATAGAAAACTGGCTAACCGGTCGAAGTCAGAGAGTGGTGGTAGATGGCAAATATTCAGCCTGGAGCCCAGTTACAAGTGAGTTCTGCAGGGATCAGTTCTGGGTCCTCTGCTGTTTGTAATTTTTATTAATGACTTGGATGAGGGAGTCGAAGGGTGGGTCAGTAAATTTGCAGATGATATGAAGAGTGGTGGAGTTGTGGATAGTGAGGAGGGCTGTTGTCGGCTGCAAAGGGACTTAGATATGATGCAGAGCTGGGCTGAGGAGTGGCAGATGGAGTTCAACCCTGCCAAGTGTGAGGTTGTCCATTTTGGAAAGACAAATAAGAATGCGGAATACAGGGTTAACGGTAGGGCTCTTAGTGAGGTGGAGGAACAGAGGGATCTTGGGGTCTATGTTCATAGATCTTTGAAAGTTGCCACTCAGGTGGATAGAGCTTGTAAGAAGGCCTATGTTGTATTAGCGTTCATTAGCAGAGGGATTGAATTCAAGAGTCGTGAAGTGATGTTGCAACTGTACAGGACTTTGGTTAGGCCACATTTGGAGTACTGTGTGCAGTTCTGGTCGCCTCACTTTAGGAAAGATGTGGAAGCTTTGGAGAGGGTGCAGAGGAGATTTACCAGGATGTTGCCTGGAATGGAGAATAGGTCTTACGAGGATAGTTGAGAGTGCTAGGCCTTTTCTCGTTAGAACAGCAAAGGATGAGGGTGACTTGATAGAGGTTTATAGGATGATCAGAGGAATAGATAGAGTAGACAGTCAGAAACTTTTTCCCCAGGTGCAACAGAGTGTTACAAGGGGACATAAATTTAAGGTGAAGGGTGGAAGGTATAGGGGAGATGTCAGGGGTGGGTTCTTTACCCAGAAAGTGGTGGGGGCATGGAATGCACTGCCTGTGGGAGTGGTAGAGTCAGAATCTTTGGTGACCTTTAAGCGGCAATTGGATAGGTACATGGATGGGTGCTTAAGCTAGGACAAATGTTCGGCACAACATCGTGGGCTGAAGGGCCTGTTCTGTGCTGTATTGTTCTATGTTCTATGTTCTATAAACCTAACAACACACTGAAACATCTCCTGATGAATCTGAAGGGCCCCTTACCAACAACCAGCAGAATGACCATCATATACAAAATACCCTGCAAGGACTGCAACAAACATTACATTGGACAGATGGGCAGGAAACTAGCCACCAGGACACATGAGCACCAACAGGCCACCAAAAGAATGTACAACGATCACTAGTAACCATATACACAGACGAGAAGGGACACCAGTTTGACTGATCCATCCTGAGACAGGCGAAACAAAGACACGCACGGGAATTTCTAAAGGCATAGCAATCAAGCCAGAACTCCATTAGCAAGCATATTGATTTGTACCCCTTGCCAAACTCTCAGAAACAGAATCAGAAGTGATATCACCCACCACAACAGACTGAAACACATAAATAGCAAGTGGGACAGAACACTAGTACTTCATCAGAGGCTCACTGATAATGTTACCTAGCAGGGTGATGAAGCATCTGAGACCAAATCTACCAGCTCAGCGAGCAAATTTACAACCTGATCCACAACCTGTGCTACAAATCTTCAAAATTACAATAGTTTAAAAGATGTGATTTTTCCATGAATACATAAAACAAATATAATTGGATGTTCTTAGTTTACAGTGTACATTCTGTCAGAATAGGCATCAGAATGTACACAGCATATATAAGATCAAATTGCAGTTGTTGGGAAATGTGTGTTTAATATAGCAAACTTGGGGTCACAAGTTATTTTGTTTTATTTGTGGGTTTTTAAAACTTAATTCAGGAAATGTAGGTATTTCAAGTCAGGCCAGCATTTATTGCCCATCCCACAATGATTTTAGTGAGAGTTCCAAGATTTGGACGCAGCGACACTGAAGGAATGGTGAGAGATTTCCAAGTCAGGATGGTGAATGGTTTGGAGGAGACCTTGCAGGGGGTGGTGTTTCCTGTTGGCGAATCTTGCAAAGGCATAAATGATGTGGGTTATGACCGGACATCTGGGAGAACTGCTGAAGAAGTCACGTGAGATCTGACTTGTTGTTGACGACATGATGAGGTTCACACTAGTGAGTGGAGAAATGATGCCTATTAATTGGAATTATTGCTCGTTAACACCATTATTATTTCCAAAGGTCTCCCCATTTGTATACAGGATCCTATTACACCATGTGCTAGAGAGAGGTTAGATATCCAGAAGTTAACATAAAAGTCATGATTTGGATGTGCTGGTGTTGGATTGGGATGGACAGAGTTAAAAAACACAACACCAGGTTATAGTCCAACAGGTTTATTTGGAAGCACTAGTTTTTGGAGTGCTGTTCCTTAATCAGTTGGTTGTCAGGAGGAGCGCTCCAAAACCTAGTGCTACACCACATACAGCACGATGCTACATCACCTACAGCGTAACACTACATCACGTACAGCGCAGTGTTACATCAACTACAGCACAGTGTTACATCACCTACAGCACAGTGCTACATCACCTACAGTGCAGCACTACATCATCTACAGTACGGTGCTACATCACCTACAACACAGTGTTACATCTCCTACAGCACAGTGTAACATCACCTGCAGCACAGTGTAACATCACCTACAGCACAGTGCTACATCACCAACAGCACAGTGCTACATCACCTACAACAGTGTTACATCACCTAAAGCACAGTGTTACATTACCTACAGCACAGTGTTACATCTCCTACAGCACAGTGCAACATCACCTATAGCACAGCGCTACATCACCTACAGCACGGTGTTCCATCACCTACAGCACAGTGTTACATCACCTACAGCAAAGTGCTACATCACCTACAGCACAGTGCTACATCAACTATAGCACAGTGATACATCACCTACAGCACAGTGTTACATCAACTATAGCACAGTGTTACATCACCTACAGCAAAGTGCTACATCACCTACAGCACAGTGCTACATCAACTATAGCACAGTGATACATCACCTACAGCACAGTGTTACATCAACTATAGCACAGTGTTACATCACCTATAGCACAGTTTTACATCACCTACAGCACTGTGCGACATCACCTACAGCACAGTGTTACATCACCTACAGCACAGTGCTACATCACCTTCAGCACAGTACGACATCACCCACAGCACAGTGCTACATCACCTACAGCACAGTGTTACATCGCTTACAGCACTGTGCAACATCACCTACAGCACAGTGCTACATCACCTACAGGACAGTGCTACATCACCTTCAGCACAGTGGTACGTCACCTACAGCACAGTGTTACATCACATACAGCACAGTGCGACATCACCTACAGCACAGTGCGACATCACCTACAGCACAGTGCTACATCACCTACAGCACAGTGTTACATCACCTGCAGGACGATGCTACATCACCAACAGCTCAGTGCTACATCACCTACAGCACAGTGTTACATCACCTACAGCACAGTGTTACATCACCTACAGCACAGTGTTACATCACCTACAGCACAGTGCGACATCACCTACAGCACAGTGCTACATCACCTACAGCTCAGTGCTACATCACCTACAGCACAGTGTTACATCACCTACAGCACAGTGCTACATCACCTACAGCACAGTGCTACATCACCTTCAGCACAGTGGTACGTCACCTACAGCACAGTGTTACATCACATACAGCACAGTGTGACATCACCTACAGCACAGTGCTACATCACCTACAGCACAGTGTTACATCACCTGCAGGACGATGCTACATCACCTACAGCTCAGTGTTACATCACCTACAGCACAGTGCTACATCACCTACAGCACAGTGTTACATCACCTACAGCACAGTGTGACATCACCTACAGCACAGTGTTACATCACCTACAGCACAGTGTTACATCACCTACAGCACAGCGCTACATCACCTACAGCACAGTGCTACATCACCTACAGCACAGTGTTACATCACCTACAGCACAGTGCTACATCACCTACAGCACAGTGTTACATCACCTGCAGGACGATGCTACATCACCAACAGCTCAGTGCTACATCACCTACAGCACAGTGTTACATCACCTACAGCACAGCGCTACATCACCTACAGCACAGTGCTACATCACCTACAGCACAGTGTTACATCACATACAGCACAGTGTGACATCACCTACAGCACAGTGCTACATCACCTACAGCACAGTGTTACATCACCTGCAGGACGATGCTACATCACCTACAGCTCAGTGCTACATCACCTACAGCACAGTGTTACATCACCTACAGCACAGTGTTACATCACCTACAGCACAGTGTTACATCACATTCAGCACAGTGTTACATCACCTACAGCACAGTGCTATATCACCTGCAGGACGATGCTACATCACCTACAGCTCAGTGCTACATCACCTACAGCTCAGTGATACATCACCTACAGCACAGTGTTACATCACCTACAGCACAGTGTTACATCACATACAGCACAGTGTTACATCACCTACAGCACAGTGCTACATCACCTGCAGGACGATGCTACATCACCTACAGCTCAGTGCTACATCACCTACAGCTCAGTGCTACATCACCTCCAGCACAGTGCTACATCACCTCCAGCACAGTGCTACATCACCTACAGCGCAGTGCTACATCACCTACAGCACAGTGCTACATCACCTACAGCACAGTGCTACATCACCTACAGCACAGTGCTACATCACCTACAGCACAGTGCTACATCACCTACAGCACAGTGCAACATCACCTACAGCGCAGTGCTACATCACCTACAGCGCAGTGCTACATCACCTACAGCACAGTGCTACATCACCTACAGCACAGTGCTACATCACCTACAGCACAGTGCTACATCACCTACAGCACAGTGTTACATCACCTACAGCACAGTGTTACATCTCCTACAGCGCAGTGTTACATCACCTACAGCACAGTGTTACATCACCTACAGCGCAGTGTTACATCACCTACAGCACAGCGCTACATCACCTACAGCACAGTGTTACATCACCTACAGCACAGTGTTACATCACCTACAGCACAGCGCTACATCACCTACAGCACAGTGTTACATCACCTACAGCACAGCGCTACAGCACCTACAGCACAGTGCTACATCACCTATAGCACAGTGCTACATCACCTACAGCACAGCGCTACATCGCCTACAGCACAGTGTTACATCGCCTACAGCACAGCGCTACATCACCTACAGCACAGTGTTACATCGCCTACAGCACAGTGTTACATCACCTACAGCACAGTGCTACATCACCTATAGCACAGTGCTACATGGCCTACAGCACAGTGCTACATCACCGACAGCACAGTGCTACATCACCTACAACATTGTTACATCACCGACAGCACAGTGCTACATCACCTACAACATTGTTACATCACCTACAGCACAGTGTTACATCGCCTACAGCACAGTGTTACATCGCCTACAGCACAGTGTTACATCGCCTACAGCACAGTGTTACATCGCCTACAACAGTGTTACATCACCTACAGCACAGTGCTACATCACCTACAACATTGTTACATCACCTACAGCACAGTGTTACATCGCCTACAGCACAGTGTTACATCGCCTACAGCACAGTGTTACATCGCCTACAGCACAGTGTTACATCGCCTACAACAGTGTTACATCACCTACAGCACAGTGCTACATCGCCTACAGCACAGTGTTACATCGCCTACAGCACAATGTTACATCACCTACAGCACAGTGCTATATCACCTACAGCACAGTGTTACATCACCTACAACAGTGTTACATCACCTACAGCACAGCGCTACATCACCTACAGCACAGTGTTACATCACATACAGCACAGTGTGACATCACCTACAGCACAGTGCTACATCACCTACAGCACAGTGTTACATCACCTGCAGGACGATGCTACATCACCTACAGCTCAGTGTTACATCACCTACAGCACAGTGCTACATCACCTACAGCACAGTGTTACATCACCTACAGCACAGTGTGACATCACCTACAGCACAGTGTTACATCACCTACAGCACAGTGTTACATCACCTACAGCACAGCGCTACATCACCTACAGCACAGTGCTACATCACCTACAGCACAGTGTTACATCACCTACAGCACAGTGCTACATCACCTACAGCACAGTGTTACATCACCTGCAGGACGATGCTACATCACCAACAGCTCAGTGCTACATCACCTACAGCACAGTGTTACATCACCTACAGCACAGCGCTACATCACCTACAGCACAGTGCTACATCACCTACAGCACAGTGTTACATCACATACAGCACAGTGTGACATCACCTACAGCACAGTGCTACATCACCTACAGCACAGTGTTACATCACCTGCAGGACGATGCTACATCACCTACAGCTCAGTGCTACATCACCTACAGCACAGTGTTACATCACCTACAGCACAGTGTTACATCACCTACAGCACAGTGTTACATCACATTCAGCACAGTGTTACATCACCTACAGCACAGTGCTATATCACCTGCAGGACGATGCTACATCACCTACAGCTCAGTGCTACATCACCTACAGCTCAGTGATACATCACCTACAGCACAGTGTTACATCACCTACAGCACAGTGTTACATCACATACAGCACAGTGTTACATCACCTACAGCACAGTGCTACATCACCTGCAGGACGATGCTACATCACCTACAGCTCAGTGCTACATCACCTACAGCTCAGTGCTACATCACCTCCAGCACAGTGCTACATCACCTCCAGCACAGTGCTACATCACCTACAGCGCAGTGCTACATCACCTACAGCACAGTGCTACATCACCTACAGCACAGTGCTACATCACCTACAGCACAGTGCTACATCACCTACAGCACAGTGCTACATCACCTACAGCACAGTGCAACATCACCTACAGCGCAGTGCTACATCACCTACAGCGCAGTGCTACATCACCTACAGCACAGTGCTACATCACCTACAGCACAGTGCTACATCACCTACAGCACAGTGCTACATCACCTACAGCACAGTGTTACATCACCTACAGCACAGTGTTACATCTCCTACAGCGCAGTGTTACATCACCTACAGCACAGTGTTACATCACCTACAGCGCAGTGTTACATCACCTACAGCACAGCGCTACATCACCTACAGCACAGTGTTACATCACCTACAGCACAGTGTTACATCACCTACAGCACAGCGCTACATCACCTACAGCACAGTGTTACATCACCTACAGCACAGCGCTACAGCACCTACAGCACAGTGCTACATCACCTATAGCACAGTGCTACATCACCTACAGCACAGCGCTACATCGCCTACAGCACAGTGTTACATCGCCTACAGCACAGCGCTACATCACCTACAGCACAGTGTTACATCGCCTACAGCACAGTGTTACATCACCTACAGCACAGTGCTACATCACCTATAGCACAGTGCTACATGGCCTACAGCACAGTGCTACATCACCGACAGCACAGTGCTACATCACCTACAACATTGTTACATCACCGACAGCACAGTGCTACATCACCTACAACATTGTTACATCACCTACAGCACAGTGTTACATCGCCTACAGCACAGTGTTACATCGCCTACAGCACAGTGTTACATCGCCTACAGCACAGTGTTACATCGCCTACAACAGTGTTACATCACCTACAGCACAGTGCTACATCACCTACAACATTGTTACATCACCTACAGCACAGTGTTACATCGCCTACAGCACAGTGTTACATCGCCTACAGCACAGTGTTACATCGCCTACAGCACAGTGTTACATCGCCTACAACAGTGTTACATCACCTACAGCACAGTGCTACATCGCCTACAGCACAGTGTTACATCGCCTACAGCACAATGTTACATCACCTACAGCACAGTGCTATATCACCTACAGCACAGTGTTACATCACCTACAACAGTGTTACATCACCTACAGCACAGCGCTACATCACCTACAGCACAGTGTTACATCACCTACAACAGTGTTACATCACCTACAGCACAGTGCTATATCACCTACAGCACAGTGTTACATCACCTACAACAGTGTTACATCACCTACAGCACAGTGCTATATCACCTACAGCACAGTGCTACATGACCTACAGCACAGTGTTACATCACCTACAGCACAGTGTTACATCGCCTACAGCACAGTGTTACATCACCTACAACAGTGTTACATCACCTACAGCACAGCGCTACATCACCTACAGCACAGTGTTACATCACCTACAACAGTGTTACATCACCTACAGCACAGTGCTATATCACCTACAGCACAGTGCTACATGACCTACAGCACAGTGTTACATCACCTACAGCACAGTGTTACATCACCTACAGCACAGTGTTACATCACCTACAGCACAGTGCTACATCACCTACAGCACAGTGTGACATCACCTACAGCACAGTGTTACATCACCTACAGCACAGTGTTACATCACCTACAGCACAGTGCGAAATCACCTACAGCACAGTGTTACATCACCTACAGCACAGTGCTACATCACCTACAGCGCAGCGCTACATCACCTACAGCATAGTGTTACATCACCTACAGCACAGTGCTACATCACCTACAGCGCAGCACTACATCACCTACAGCACAGTGTTACATCACCTACAGCACAGCGCGAAATCACCTGCAGCACAGTGTTACATCACCTACAGCACAGTGTGACATCACCGACAACAGTGTTACATCACTTACAGCGCAGCGCTACATCACCGACAGCAGAGCGCTACATCACCTATAGCGTAACGCTACATCACGTACAGCGCAGTGTTACATCAACTACAGCACAGTGTTACATCACCTACAGCACAGTGCTACATCACCTACAGCACAGTGCTACATCACCTACAGCACAGTGCTACATCGCCTACAGCACAGTTCTACATCACCTATAGCACAGTGCGACATCACCTATAGCACAGTGTTACATCACCTACAGCACAGTGCGACATCGCCTACAGCACAGTGTTACATCACCTACAACAGTGTTACATCACCTACAGCACAGTGTTACATCGCCTACAGCACAATGTTACATCACCTACAGCACAGTGCTACATCGCCTACAGCACAGTGTTACATCGCCTACAGCACAGTGTTACATCGCCTACAGCACAGTGTTACATCACCTACAACAGTGTTACATCACCTACAGCACAGCGCTACATCACCTACAGCACAGTGTTACATCACCTACAACAGTGTTACATCACCTACAGCACAGTGCTATATCACCTACAGCACAGTGCTACATCACCTACAGCACAGTGCTACATCACCTACAGCACAGTGTTACATCGCCTACAGCACAGTGTTACATCACCTACAACAGTGTTACATCACCTACAGCACAGTGTTACATCACCTACAGCACAGTGTTACATCACCTACAGCACAGCGCTACATCACCTACAGCACAGTGCTACATCACCTACAGCACAGTGCTACATCACCTACAGCACAGTGCTACATCACCTACAGCACAGTGTTACATCACCTACAGCACAGCGCTACATCACCTACAGCACAGTGCTACATCACCTACAGCACAGCGCTACAGCACCTACAGCACAGCGCTACAGCACCTACAGCACAGTGTTACATCACCTACAGCACAGCGCTACATCACCTACAGCACAGTGCTACATCACCTACAGCACAATGTTACATCACCTACAGCACAGCACTACAGCACCTACAGCACAGTGCTACATCACCTAAAGCACAGTGTTACATCACCTACAGCACAGTGTTACATCACCTACAACAGTGTTACATCACCTACAGCACAGTGCGAAATCACCTCCAGCACAGTGTTACATAACCTACAGCACAGTGTTACATCACCTACAGCACAGTGCGAAATCACCTCCAGCACAGTGTTACATCACCTACAGCACAGTGCTACATCACCTGCAGGACGATGCTACATCACCTACAGCTCAGTGCTACATCACCTACAGCACAGTATTACATCACCTACAGCACATTGATATATCACCTACAATACAGTGCTACCTCACGTACAGCACGGTGCTACATAACCTACAGCACAGTGCTGCATCACCGACATCGCAGTGTTACATCACCTACAGCACAGTGTTACATCACTTACAGCTCAGTGTTACATCACCTACAGCTCAGTGTTTCATCACCTACAGCACAGTGTTACATCACCTACAGCACAGTTCTACATCACCTATAGCACAGTTCTACATCACCTATAGCACAGTGCGACATCACCTATAGCACAGTGTTACATCACCTACAGCACAGTGCGACATCGCCTACAGCACAGTTCTACATCACCTATAGCACAGTGCGACATCTCCTACAGCAAAGTGGACATCACCTACAGTGCAGCGCTACATCACCTAAAGACTAATGCTAAATTACCAACAGCACAGTGCTACATCACCTACAGCACAATGCTACATGACCTACAGCACAGTGTTACATCACCTACAGCACAGTGTTACATCACCTACAGCACAGTGTTACATCACCTACAGCACAGTGCTACATCACCTACAGCACAGTGTGACATCACCTACAGCACAGTGTTACATCACCTACAGCACAGTGTTACATCACCTACAGCACAGTGCGAAATCACCTACAGCACAGTGTTACATCACCTACAGCACAGTGTTACATCACCTACAGCGCAGCACTACATCACCTACAGCACAGTGTTACATCACCTACAGCACAGTGCGAAATCACCTACAGCACAGTGTTACATCACCTACAGCACAGTGCTACATCACCTACAGCGCAGCGCTACATCACCTACAGCATAGTGTTACATCACCTACAGCACAGTGCTACATCACCTACAGCGCAGCACTACATCACCTACAGCACAGTGTGACATCACCTACAGCACAGTGTTACATCACCTACAGCACAGTGCTACATCACCGACAGCAGAGCGCTACATCACCTATAGCGTAACGCTACATCACGTACAGCGCAGTGTTACATCAACTACAGCACAGTGTTACATCACCTACAGCACAGTGCTACATCACCTACAGCACAGTGCTACATCACCTACAGCACAGTGCTACATCACCTACAACAGTGTTACATCACCTAAAGCACAGTGTTACATCACCTACAGCACAGTGCTACATCACCTACAACAGTGTTACATCACCTACAGCACAGTGATACATCACCTACAGCACAGTGTTACATCACCTACAGCACAGTGCTATATCACCTGCAGGACGATGCTACATCACCTACAGCTCAGTGCTACATCACCTACAGCTCAGTGATACATCACCTACAGCACAGTGCTACATCACCTACAGCTCAGTGCTACATCACCTGCAACGCAGTGCGACATCACCTCCAGCACAGTGTTACATAACCTACAGCACAGTGCTACATCACCTACAGCACAGTGCTATATCACCTGCAGGACGATGCTACATCACCTACAGCTCAGTGCTACATCACCTACAGCTCAGTGATACATCACCTACAGCACAGTGCTACATCACCTACAGCTCAGTGCTACATCACCTGCAACGCAGTGCGACATCACCAACAGCACAGTGCGACATCACCTACAGCACAGTGTTACATCACCTACAGCACAGTGCGACATCACCTACAGCACAGTGTTACATCACCTACAGCACAGTGGTACATCACCTACAGCGCAGCGCTACATCATCTAAAGACTAATGCTAAATTACCAACAGCACAGTGCTACATCACCTACAGCACAGTGTTACATCACCTACAGCACAGTGCGAAATCACCTCCAGCACAGTGGTACATCACCTACAGCACAGTGCGAAATCACCTACAGCACAGTGCTACATCACCTACAGCGCAGCACTACATCACCTACAGCACAGTGTTACATCACCTGCAGCACAGTGCGAAATCACCTACAGCACAGTGCGAAATCACCTACAGCACAGTGCTACATCATCTTCTGCGCTGCGATACATCACCTACAGCGCTGTGATACATCACCTACAGCGCAGTGCGACATCACCTACAGCACAGTGCTACGTTACGTACTGCGCAGTGCTACGTCACCGACAGCACAGTGCTACGTTATGTAGCGCATTGTTACATCACCTACAGCACAGTGCTACATCACCTACAGCACAGTGTTACATCACCTACAGCACAGTGCTACATCATCTACAGCACAGCGTTACATCACCTACAGCACAGTGCTACATCATCTACAGCACAGTGTTACATCACCGACAGCACAGTGCTACATCATCTTCAGCGCTGCGATACATCACCTACAGCGCTGTGATACATCACCTACAGCGCAGTGCGACATCACCTACAGCACAGTGCTACGTTACGTACTGCGCAGTGCTACGTCACCGACAGCACAGTGCTACGTTACGTAGCGCATTGTTACATCACCTACAGCACAGTGCAACATCACATACAGCACAGTGTGACATCACCGACAACAGTGTTACATCACTTACAGCGCAGCGCTACATCACCGACAGCAGAGCGCTAAAAAACCTACAGCGTAACGCTACATCACGTACAGCGCAGTGTTACATCAACTACAGCACAGTGTTACATCACCTACAGCACAGTGTTACATCACCTACAGCACAGTGCTACATCACCTACAACAGTGTTACATCACCTAAAGCACAGTGTTACATCACCAACAGCACAGTGCTACATCACCTACAACAGTGGTACATCACCTACAGCACAGTGCGAAATCACCTACAGCACAGTGTTACATAACCTACAGCACAGTGTTACATCACCTACAGCACAGTGCTACATCACTAGCAGGACGATGCTACATCACCTACAGCTCAGTGCTACATCACCTACAGCACAGTATTACATCACCTACAGCACGTTGATATATCACCTACAATACAGTGCTACCTCACGGACAGCACGGTGCTACATAACCTACAGCACAGTGCTGCATCACCTACATCGCAGTGTTACATCACCTACAGCACAGTGTTACATCACTTACAGCACTGTGTTACATCACCTACAGCTCAGTGTTACATCACCTACAGCACAGTGCGACATCGCCTACTGCACAGTTCTACATCACCTATAGCACAGTGCGACATCACCTATAGCACAGTGTTACATCACCTACAGCACAGTTCTACATCACCTATAGCACAGTGCGACATCACCTATAGCACAGTGTTACATCACCTACAGCACAGTGCTACATCACCTACAGCACAGTGTTACATCACCTACAGCACAGGATGACATCACCGACAGCACAGGATGACATCACCGACAGTGTTACATCACCGACCGCACAGTGTTACATCACCTACAACAGTGTTACATCACCGACAGCACAGTGCTACATCAGCTACAACAGTGTTACATCACCGACAGCACAGTGCTACATCACCTACAGCACAGTGCTACATCACCTACAGCACAGCGCTACATCGCCTGCAGCACAGTGTTACATCACCTACAGCACAGTGATACATCGCCTGCAGCACAGTGCGACATCGCCTACAGCACAGTGGTACGTCACCTACAGCACAGTGTTACATCACCTACAGCACAGCGCTACATCGCCTGCAGTACAGTGTTACATCACCTACAGCACAGTGTTACATCACCTACAGGACAGTGCTACATCACCTACAGCACAGTGTGACATCACCTACAGCACAGTGATACATCGCCTGCAGCACAGTGCGACATCACCTACAGCACAGTGCTACATCACCTACAGGACAGTGCTACATCACCTTCAGCACAGTGGTACGTCACCTACAGCGCAGTGTTACATCACCTACAGCACAGCACTACTTCGCTTGCAGCACAGCGCTACTTCGCCTGCAGCACAGTGCTACATCGCCTGCAGGACAGTGCGACATCACCTACAGCAGTGCTACATCACCTACAGCGCAGCGCTACATCACCTATAGCGTAACGCTACATCACGCACAGCACAGTGTGACATCATCTACAGCACAGTGTTACATCACCTACAGCGCAGTGTTACATCACCTACAGTGCAGTGTTACATTTCCTACAGCACAGTGCTACGTTACATACAGCGCAGTGCTACATCACCTACAACATAGTGTTACATCACCTACAGCGTAATACTAAATCACCTAGAGCACAGTGCTACATCACCTACAGCACAGTGCTCCATCACCTACAGCACAGTCATACATCGCCTGCAGCACAGTGCGACATCACCAACAGCACAGTGCAACATCACCTACAGCACAGTGCTACATCACCTACAGCACAGTGTTACATCACCTACAGCACAGTGTTACATCACCTACAGCACAGTGATACATCGCCTGCAGCATAGTGCGACATCACCTACAGCACAGTGTTACATCTCCTACAGCACAGTGGTACGTCACCTACAGCACAGTGTTACATCACCTACAGCACAGCGCTACATCGCCTGCAGCACAGTGTTACATCACCTACAGCACAGTGTTACATCACCTACAGCACAGTGTTACATCACCTACAGCACAGTGCTACATCACCTTCAGCACAGTGGTACGTCCCCTACAGCACAGTGTTACATCACCTACAGCACAGCGCTATCACCTATAGCACAGTGCTACATCACCTACAGCACAGTGTTACATCACCTACAGCACAGTGCTACATCACCTACAGCGCAGTGTTACATTACTTACAGCACAGTGTTACATCATCTATAGCACAGTGCGACATCTCCTACAGCACAGTGCGACATTTCCTACAGCACAGTGTTACATCACCTACAGCACAGTGGTACGTCACCTACAGCACAGTGCTACATCGCGGACAGCACAGTGCTTCAGCACCTACAGCGCAGCGCTACATCACCTATAGCGTAACGCTACATCACGCACAGCAGTGTTACATCACCTACAGCGCAGTGTTACATCACCTACAGCACAGTGTTACATTACCTACAGCACAGTGCTACATCACCTACAGCACAGTGCGACATCTCCTACAGCACAGTGTTACATCACCTACAGCACAGTGTTACGTCACCTACAGCGCAGCGCTAGATCACCTATAGCGTAACGCTACATCACATACAGCACAATGCTACATCACCTACAGCACAGTGTTACATCACCTACAGCACAGTGCGACATCAACTACAGCACAGTGTTACATCACCTACAGCGCAGTGTTACATTACCTACAGCACAGTGCGACATCACCTACAGCACAGTGCTACATCACCTACAGCACAGTGCGACATCAACTACAGCACAGTGTTACATCACCTACAGCGCAGTGTTACATTACCTACAGCACAGTGCAACATCACCTACAGCACAGTGCTACATTACATACAGCGCAGTGCTACATCACCTACAACATAGTGTTACATCACCTACAGCGTAATGCTAAATCACATAGAGCACAGTGCTACATCACCAACTGCACAGTGCAACATCACCTTCGGCACAGTATGACATCACTTACAGTGCGGTGCTACATGACCTACAGCACATTGCTACATCGCCTACAGCACAGTGTTAAATCGCCTACAGCACAGTGCTACATCGCCTACAGCACAGTGCTACATCACCTACAGCACAGTGCGATATCTCCTACAGCACAGTGCGACATTTCCTACAGCACAGTGTTACATCACCTACAGCACAGTGGTACGTCACCTACAGCACAGTACTACATCGCGGACAGCACAGTGCTTCAGCACCTACAGCGCAGCGCTACATCACCTATAGCGTAACGCTACATCACGCACAGCACAGTGTTACATCACCTACAGCACAGTGCTACATCTCCTACAACAGTGTTACATCACCTACAACATTGTTACATCACCTTCAGCACAGTGTTACATCACCTACAACAGTGTTACATCACCTACAACATTGTTACATCACCTTCAGCACAGTGTTAAATCACCTACAACATTGTTACATCACCTTCAGCACAGTGTTACATCACCTACAATAGTGTTACATCACCTACAACATTGTTACATCACCTACAGCACAGTGCTACATCACCTATAGCACTGTGCGACATCACCTACAGCACAGTGTTACATCACCGACAGCACAGTGCTACATCACCTACAACATTGTTACATCACCTTCAGCACAGTGCGACATCACCTACAACATTGTTACATCACATTCAGCACAGTGTTACATCACCTACAGCACAGTGTTACATCACATACAGCACAGTGGTACATCACCTACAGCACAGTGTTACATCACCTACAGCACAGTGTTACATCACCTACAGCACAGTGCGACATCTCCTACAGCACAGTGTTACATTACCTACAGCACAGTGCGACATCACCTACAGCGCAGTGTTACATTACCTACAGCACAGTGTTACATCACCTACAGCACAGTGCTATATCACCTACAGCACAGTATTACATCACCTACAGCACGTTGATATATCACCTACAATACAGTGCTACCTCACGGACAGCACGGTGCTACATAACCTACAGCACAGTGCTGCATCACCTACATCGCAGTGTTACATCACCTACAGCACAGTGTTACATCACTTACAGCACTGTGTTACATCACCTACAGCTCAGTGTTACATCACCTACAGCACAGTGCGACATCGCCTACTGCACAGTTCTACATCACCTATAGCACAGTGCGACATCACCTATAGCACAGTGTTACATCACCTACAGCACAGTGCTACATCACCTACAGCACAGTGTTACATCACCGACAGTGTTACATCACCTACAGCACAGGATGACATCACCGACAGCACAGGATGACATCACCGACAGTGTTACATCACCGACCGCACAGTGTTACATCACCTACAACAGTGTTACATCACCGACAGCACAGTGCTACATCAGCTACAACAGTGTTACATCACCGACAGCACAGTGCTACATCACCTACAGCACAGTGCTACATCACCTACAGCACAGCGCTACATCGCCTGCAGCACAGTGTTACATGACCTACAGCACAGTGATACATCGCCTGCAGCACAGTGCGACATCGCCTACAGCACAGTGGTACGTCACCTACAGCACAGTGTTACATCACCTACAGCACAGCGCTACATCGCCTGCAGCACAGTGTTACATCACCTACAGCACAGTGTTACATCACCTACAGCACAGTGTTACATTACCTACAGCACAGTGATACATCGCCTGCAGCACAGTGCGACATCACCTTCAGCACAGTGGTACGTCACCTACAGCACAGTGTTACATCACCTACAGCACAGCGCTACATCGCCTGCAGCACAGTGTTACATCACCTACAGCACAGTGTTACATTACCTACAGCACAGTGATACATCGCCTGCAGCACAGTGTTACATCACCTACAGCACAGTGTTACATTACCTACAGCACAGTGATACATCACCTACAGCACAGTGTTACATCAACGACAGCACAGTGATACATCGCCTGCAGCACAGTGCGACATCACCTACAGCACAGTGCTACATCACCTACAGGACAGTGCTACATCACCTTCAGCACAGTGGTACGTCACCTACAGCACAGTGTTACATCACCTACAGCACAGCGCTACTTCGCTTGCAGCACAGCGCTACTTCGCCTGCAGCACAGTGCTACATCGCCTGCAGGACAGTGCGACATCACCTACAGCAGTGCTACATCACCTACAGCGCAGCGCTACATCACCTATAGCGTAACGCTACATCACGCACAGCACAGTGTGACATCATCTACAGCACAGTGTTACATTACCTACAGCGCAGTGTTACATCACCTACAGCACAGTGATACATCACCTACAGCACAGTGTTACATCACCTACAGCACAGTGATACATCGCCTGCAGCACAGTGATACATCGCCTGCAGCACAGTGCGACATCACCAACAGCACAGTGCAACATCACCGACAGCACAGTGCTACATCACCTACAGCACAGTGTTACATCACCTACAGCACAGTGTTACATCACCTACAGCACAGTGTTACATCACCTACAGCACAGCGCTACATCGCCTGCAGCACAGCGTTACATCACCTACAGCACAGTGTTACATCACCTACAGCACAGCGCTACATCGCCTGCAGCACAGTGTTACATCACCTACAGCACAGTGTTACATCACCTACAGCACAGTGCTACATCACCTTCAGCACAGTGGTACGTCCCCTACAGCACAGTGTTACATCACCTACAGCACAGTGCTACATCACCTTCAGCACAGTGGTACGTCCCCTACAGCACAGTGTTACATCACCTACAGCACAGCGCTACATCACCTACAGCACAGTGTTACATCACCTACAGCGCAGTGTTACAACACCTACAGCGCAGTGTTACATCACCTACAGCACAGTGCTACATCACTTACAGCACAGTGTTACATCACCTATAGCACAGTGCGACATCTCCTACAGCACAGTGCGACATTTCCTACAGCACAGTGTTACATCACCTACAGCACAGTGGTACGTCACCTACAGCACAGCGCTACATCGCGGACAGCACAGTGCTTCAGCACCTACAGCGCAGCGCTACATCACCTATAGCGTAACGCTACATCACGCACAGCACAGTGTTACATCACCTACAGCACAGTGTTACATTACCTACAGCACAGTGCTACATCACCTACAGCACAGTGCGACATCTCCTACAGCACAGTGTTACATCACCTACAGCACAGTGTTACGTCACCTACAGCGCAGCGCTAGATCACCTAAAGCGTAACGCTACATCACATACAGCACAATGCTACATCACCTACAGCACAGTGTTACATCACCTACAGCACAGTGCGACATCAACTACAGCACAGTGTTACATCACCTACAGCGCAGTGTTACATTACCTACAGCACAGTGCTACATTACATACAGCGCAGTGCTACATCACCTACAACATAGTGTTACATCACCTACAGCGTAATGCTAAATCACATAGAGCACAGTGCTACATCACCAACAGCACAGTGCAACATCACCTTCGGCACAGTATGACATCACTTACAGTGCGGTGCTACATGACCTACAGCACATTGCTACATCGCCTACAGCACAGTGTTAAATCACCTACAGCACAGTGCTACATCGCCTACAGCACAGTGCTACATCACCTACAGCACAGTGCGACATCTCCTACAGCACAGTGCGACATTTCCTACAGCACAGTGTTACATCACCTACAGCACAGTGGTACGTCACCTACAGCACAGTGCTACATCGCGGACAGCACAGTGCTTCAGCACCTACAGCGCAGCGCTACATCACCTATAGCGTAACGCTACATCACGCACAGCACAGTGTTACATCACCTACAGCACAGTGCTACATCTCCTACAACAGTGTTACATCACCTACAACATTGTTACATCACCTTCAGCACAGTGTTAAATCACCTACAACATTGTTACATCACCTACAACATTGTTACATCACCTTCAGCACAGTGTTACATCACCTACAACATTGTTACATCACCTACAGCACAGTGCTACATCACCTATAGCACTGTGCGACATCACCTACAGCACAGTGTTACATCACCGACAGCACAGTGCTACATCACCTACAACATTGTTACATCACCTTCAGCACAGTGTTACATCACCTACAACATTGTTACATCACCTACAGCACAGTGCTACATCACCGACAGCACAGTGCTACATCACCTACAGCACAGTGTTACATCACCTACAGCACAGTGCGACATCTCCTAGAGCACAGTGTTACATTACCTACAGCACAGTGCGACATCACCTACAGCGCAGTGTTACATCACCTACAGCACAGTGTTACATCACCTACAGCACAGTGCTATATCACCTACAGCACAGTGTTACATCACCTACAGCACAGTGTTACATCACCTACAGCACAGTGCTACATCGCCTACAGCATAGTGCTTAATCACATACAGCACAATGGTACATCACCTACAGCACAGTGTTACATCACCTACAGCACAGTGTTACATCATGTACAGCACAGTGCTACATCACCTACAGCGCAGTGCTACATTACCTACAGCACAGTGCAACATTTCCTACAGCACAGTGTTACATCACCTACAGCACAGTGGTACGTCACCTACAGCACAGTGCTACATCGTGGACAGCACGGTGTTACATCACGTATAGCACAGTGATACATCACCTACAGCACAGTGCAACATCACCTAGAGCACAGTGCGACATCACCTACAGCACAGTACTACATCACCTACAGCACAGTGCGACATCACCTAGAACACAGTTGTATGTCACCTACAGCACAATGTTGCATTACCTACAGCACAGCGCTACATCGCCTTCAGCACAGTGCTACATCACCTACAGCACAGTGTTACATCACCTGCAACAGTGTTACATCACCAACAGCACAGTGTTACATCACCTACAGCACAGTGTACAGCACCTGCAGTGCAGTGCTACATTGCCTACAGCATTGCGCTACATCACCTACAGCGCTGTGTGACATCACCTACAGCACAGCGCTACATCGCCTTCAGCACAGGGCTACATCAACAACAGCACAGTGTTACATCACCAACAGCACAGTGTAGAGCACCTACAGCACAGTGTTACATCACCTACAGCGCAGTGTGACATCACCTACAGCACAGTGCTACGATATGTACAGCGCAGTGCTACATCACCTACTGCACAATGCTATATCACCTGCAGTGTTGCACTACATCACATACAGCGCAGTGCGACATCACCTACAGCACAGTGCTAGGTTACGTACGGCGCAGTGCTACATCACCTACAGCACAGTGCTACGTTACATACTGCGCAGTGCTACATCACCCGCAACATAGTGTTACATCACCTACAGCATAATGCTACATCACCTAGAGCACAGTCCTATATCACCTACAGCGCAGCGCTACATCATCTACAGCGCAGCGCGACATCAACTACACCATAATGCTACGTCACCTACAGCACAGTGCTACATCACCTACAACAGTGTTACATCACCTACAACATTGTTACATCACCTACAGCACAGTGTTTCATCACCTTCCGCACAGTGTTACATCACCTACAACAGTGTTACATCACCTACAACATTGTTACATCACCTACAGCACAGTGCGACATCACCTACAACATTGTTACATCAACTACAGCACAGTGCTACATCACCTACCACACAGTGCTACATCACCTACAGCACAGTGTTACATCACCTACAGCACATTCCGACATCACCTACAACATTGTTACATCACCTTCAGCACAGTGTTACATCAGCTACCGCACAGTGCAACATCACTTACAGCGTTGCGCTACACCACCTACAGCGCAGTGCGACATCACCTACAGCACAGTGCTACATCACCTACAGCACAGTGTCACATCACCTACAACAGTGTTACATCACCTACAGCACAGTGTTACATCACCTACAGCACAGTGCTACAGCACCTACAGCACAGTGCTACATCACCTACAGCACAGTGTTACATCACCTACAACAGTGTTACATCACCTACAGCACAGTGTTACATCATGTATAGCACAGTGCTACATCACCTACAGCGTTGCGCTACATTACCTACAGCACAGTGCTACGTTACATACAGCACAGTGCTACATCACCTACAGCACAGTGCTACATCACCTACAGTGTTGCGCTACATCACCTACATCACAGTGCTACGTTACATACTGCGCAGTGCTACATCACCTACAGCACAGTGCTATGTTACGTACTGCGCAGTGCTACATCACCCGCAACATAGTGTTACATCACCTACTGCATAATGCTACATCACCTAGAGCACAGTCCTACATCACCTACACCGCAGCGCTACATCACCTACAGCGCAGCGCGACATCAACTACACCATAATGCTACATCACCTACAGCACAGTGCTACATCACCGACAACAGTGTTACATCACCTACAACACAGTGTTACATCACCTACAGCACAGTGCTAAATCGCCTACAGCACAGTGCGACATCTCCTACAACAGTGTTACATCACCTACAACATTGTTACATCACCTTCAGCACAGTGTTACATCACCTACAACAGTGTTACATCACCTACAACATTGTTACATCACTTTCAGCACAGTGTTACATCACCTACAACAGTGTTAAATCACCTACAGCACAGTGATACATCGCCTGCAGCACAGTGTTACATCACCTACAGCACAGTGGTACGTCACCTACAGCACCGTGTTACATCACCTACAGCACAGCGCTACATCGCCTGCAGCACAGTGTTACATCACCTACAGCACAGTGTTACATCACCTACAGCACAGTGATACATCGCCTGCAGCACAGTGCGACATCACCTACAGCACAGTGCTACATCACCTACAGGACAGTGCTACATCACCTTCAGCACAGTGGTACGTCACCTACAGCACAGTGCTATATCACCTACAGCACAGCGGTACATCACCTATAGCACAGTGCTACATCACCTACAGCGCAGTGTTACATCATCTACAGCGCAGTGTTACATCACCAACAGCACAGTGTTACATCACCTACAGCGCAGTGTTACATCACCTACAGCACAGTGCGACATCACCTACAGCACAGTGTTACATCACCTTCAGCACAGTGTTACATCACCTACAGCGCAGTGTTACATTACCTACAGCACAGTGGTACGTCACCTACAGCACAGTGCAACATCACCTAGAGCACAGTGCGACAACACCGACAGCACAGCGCTACATCACCTGTAGCACTGTGCGACATCACCTACAGCACAGTGTTACATCACCGACAGCACAGTGCTACATCACCTACAACATTGTTACATCACCTTCAGCACAGTGTTACATCACCTACAGCACAGTGGTACATCACCTACAGCACAGTGTTACATCACCTACAGCACAGTGTTACATCACCTACAGCACAGTGCGACATCTCCTACAGCACAGTGTTACATCACCTACAGCACAGTGCTACATCACCTACAGCGCAGTGTTACATCACCTACAGCACAGTGTTACATCACCTACAGCACAGTGCTATATCACCTACAGCACAGTGTTACATCACCTACAGCACAGTGCTACATCACCTACAGCACAGTGCTACATCACCTACAGGACAGTGCTACATCACCTTCAGCACAGTGGTACGTCACCTACAGCACAGTGTTACATCACCTACAGCACAGCGCTACATCACCTATAGCACAGTGCTACATCACCTACAGCACAGTGTTACATCACCTACAGCGCAGTGTTACATCACCTACAGCGCAGTGTTACATCACCTACAGCACAGTGCTACATCACCTACAGCGCAGTGTTACATTACCTACAGCACAGTGTTACATTACCTACAGCACAGTGCGACATCACCTACAGCGCAGTGTTACATCACCTACAGCGCAGTGTTACATCACCTACAGCACAGTGTTACATCACCTACAGCGCAGTGTTACATCACCTACAGCACAGTGCTACATCACCTACAGCGCAGTGTTACATTACCTACAGCACAGTGCTACATCACCTACAGCACAGTGCGACATCTCCTACAGCACAGTGCGACATCTCCTACAGCACAGTGTTACATCATCTACAGCACATTGTTACGTCACCTACAGCGCAGCGCTACATCACCTATAGCGTAACGCTACATCACATACAGCACAATGCTACATCACCTACAGCACAGTGTTACATCACCTACAGCACAGTGCGACATCAACTACAGCACAGTGTTACATCACCTACAGCGCAGTGTTACATTACCGACAGCACAGTGCTACGTTACATACAGCGCAGTGCTACATCACCTACAACATAGTGTTACATCACCTACAGCGTAATGCTAAATCACATAGAGCACAGTGCTACATCACCAACAGCACAGTGCAACATCACCTTCGGCACAGTATGACATCACTTACAGTGCGGTGCTAAATGACCTACAGCACATTGCTACATCGCCTACAGCACAGTGCTACATCACCTACAGCACAGTGCGACATCTCCTACAGCACAGTGCGACATTTCCTACAGCACAGTGTTACATCACCTACAGCACAGTGGTACGTCACCTACAGCACAGTGCTACATCGCGGACAGCACAGTGCTTCATCACCTACAGCGCAGCGCTACATCACCTATAGCGTAACGCTACATCACGCACAGCACAGTGTTACATCACCTACAGCACAGTGTTACATCTCCTACAACAGTGTTACATCACCTACAACATTGTTACATCACCTTCAGCACAGTGTTACATCACCTACAACATTGTTACATCACCTACAGCACAGTGCTACATCACCTATAGCACTGTGCGACATCACCTACAGCACAGTGCTACATCACCTATAGCACTGTGCGACATCACCGACAGCACAGTGCTACATCACCTACAACATTGTTACATCACCTTCAGCACAGTGTTACATCACCGACAGCACAGTGCGACATCACCTACAACATTGTTACATCACCTTCAGCACAGTGTTACATCACCTACAGCACAGTGCGACATTTCCTACAGCACAGTGGTACGTCACCTACAGCACAGTGCTACATCGCGGACAGCACAGTGCTTCATCACCTACAGCGCAGCGCTACATCACCTATAGCGTAACGCTACATCACGCACAGCACAGTGTTACATCACCTACAGCACAGCGCTACATCACCTACAGCGCAGCGCGACATCAACTACACCATAATGCTACATCACCGACAACAGTGTTACATCACCTACAACACAGTGTTACATCACCTACAGCACAGTGCTAAATCGCCTACAGCACAGTGCGACATCTCCTACAACAGTGTTACATCACCTACAACATTGTTACATCACCTTCAGCACAGTGTTACATCACCTACAACAGTGTTACATCACCTACAACATTGTTACATCACTTTCAGCACAGTGTTACATCACCGACAACAGTGTTAAATCACCTACAGCACAGTGATACATCGCCTGCAGCACAGTGTTACATCACCTACAGCACAGTGGTACGTCACCTACAGCACCGTGTTACATCACCTACAGCACAGCGCTACATCGCCTGCAGCACAGTGTTACATCACCTACAGCACAGTGTTACATCACCTACAGCACAGTGATACATCGCCTGCAGCACAGTGCGACATCACCTACAGCACAGTGCTACATCACCTACAGGACAGTGCTACATCACCTTCAGCACAGTGGTACGTCACCTACAGCACAGTGCTATATCACCTACAGCACAGCGGTACATCACCTATAGCACAGTGCTACATCACCTACAGCGCAGTGTTACATCACCTACAGCGCAGTGTTACATCACCTACAGCACAGTGCTACATCACCTACAGCGCAGTGTTACATTACCTACAGCACAGTGTTACATTACCTACAGCACAGTGCGACATCACCTACAGCACAGTGTTACATCACCTTCAGCACAGTGTTACATCACCTACAGCGCAGTGTTACATTACCTACAGCACAGTGGTACGTCACCTACAGCACAGTGCAACATCACCTAGAGCACAGTGCGACAACACCTACAGCACAGCGCTACATCACCTGTAGCACTGTGCGACATCACCTACAGCACAGTGTTACATCACCGACAGCACAGTGCTACATCACCTACAACATTGTTACATCACCTTCAGCACAGTGGTACATCACCTACAGCACAGTGGTACATCACCTACAGCACAGTGTTACATCACCTACAGCACAGTGTTACATCACCTTCAGCACAGTGCGACATCTCCTACAGCACAGTGTTACATCACCTACAGCACAGTGCTACATCACCTACAGCGCAGTGTTACATCACCTACAGCACAGTGTCACATCACCTACAGCACAGTGCTATATCACCTACAGCACAGTGTTACATCACCTACAGCACAGTGCTACATCACCTACAGCACAGTGCTACATCACCTACAGGACAGTGCTACATCACCTTCAGCACAGTGGTACGTCACCTACAGCACAGTGTTACATCACCTACAGCACAGCGCTACATCACCTATAGCACAGTGCTACATCACCTACAGCACAGTGTTACATTACCTACAGCGCAGTGTTACATCACCTACAGCACAGTGCTACATCACCTACAGCGCAGTGTTACATCACCTACAGCACAGTGCTACATCACCTACAGCGCAGTGTTACATTACCTACAGCACAGTGTTACATTACCTACAGCACAGTGCGACATCACCTACAGCGCAGTGTTACATCACCTACAGCGCAGTGTTACATCACCTACAGCACAGTGTTACATCACCTACAGCGCAGTGTTACATCACCTACAGCACAGTGCTACATCACCTACAGCGCAGTGTTACATTACCTACAGCACAGTGCTACATCACCTACAGCACAGTGCGACATCTCCTACAGCACAGTGCGACATCTCCTACAGCACAGTGTTACATCATCTACAGCACATTGTTACGTCACCTACAGCGCAGCGCTACATCACCTATAGCGTAACGCTACATCACATACAGCACAATGCTACATCACCTACAGCACAGTGTTACATCACCTACAGCACAGTGCGACATCAACTACAGCACAGTGTTACATCACCTACAGCGCAGTGTTACATTACCGACAGCACAGTTCTACGTTACATACAGCGCATTGCTACATCACCTACAACATAGTGTTACATCACCTACAGCGTAATGCTAAATCACATAGAGCACAGTGCTACATCACCAACAGCACAGTGCAACATCACCTTCGGCACAGTATGACATCACTTACAGTGCGGTGCTAAATGACCTACAGCACATTGCTACATCGCCTACAGCACAGTGCTACATCACCTACAGCACAGTGCGACATCTCCTACAGCACAGTGCGACATTTCCTACAGCACAGTGTTACATCACCTACAGCACAGTGGTACGTCACCTACAGCACAGTGCTACATCGCGGACAGCACAGTGCTTCATCACCTACAGCGCAGCGCTACATCACCTATAGCGTAACGCTACATCACGCACAGCACAGTGTTACATCACCTACAGCACAGTGTTACATCTCCTACAACATTGTTACATCACCTTCAGCACAGTGTTACATCACCTACAACATTGTTACATCACCTACAGCACAGTGCTACATCACCTATAGCACTGTGCGACATCACCTACAGCACAGTGTTACATCACCGACAGCACAGTGCGACATCACCTACAACATTGTTACATCACCTTCAGCACAGTGTTACATCACCTACAGCACAGTGCGACATCTCCTACAGCACAGTGTTACATCACCTACAGCACAGTGCGACATCACCTACAGCGCAGTGTTACATCACCTACAGCACAGTGCTATACCACCTACAGCACAGTGTTACATCACCTACAGCACAGTGCTACATCACCTACAGGACAGTGCTACATCACCTACAGGACAGTGCTACATCACCTTCAGCACAGTGGTACGTCACCTACAGCACAGTGTTACATCACCTACAGCACAGCGCTACATCACCTATTGCACAGTGCTACATCACCTACAGCACAGTGTCACATCACCTACAGCGCAGTGTTACATCACCTACAGCGCAGTGTTACATCACCTACAGCACAGTGCTACATCACCTACAGCGCAGTGTTACATTACCTACAGCACAGTGTTACATTACCTACAGCACAGTGCGACATCACCTACAGCGCAGTGTTACATCACCTACAACATTGTTACATCACCTTCAGCACAGTGTTACATCACCTACAACATTGTTACATCACCAACAGCACAGCGCTACATCACCTGTAGCACTGTGCGACATCACCTACAGCACAGTGTTACATCACCGACAGCACAGTAATACATCACCTACAACATTGTTACATCACCTTCAGCACAGTGTTACATCACCTACAGCACAGTGCTACATCGCCTACAGCATAGTGTTTAATCACATACAGCACAGTGGTACATCACCGACAGCACAGTGTTACATCACCTACAGCACAGTGTTACATCACCTACAGCACAGTGCGACATCACCTACAGCGCAGTGTTACATCACCTACAGCACAGTGTTACATCACCTACAGCACAGTGATACATCACCTACAGCACAGTGATACATCACCTACAGCACAGTGCGACATCACCTACAGCGCAGTGTTACATCACCTACAGCACAGTGTTACATCACCTACAGCACAGTGATACATCACCTACAGCGCAGTGTTACATCACCTACAGCACAGTGTTACATCACCTACAGCACAGTGATACATCACCTACAGCGCAGTGTTACATCACCTACAGCACAGTGTTACATCACCTACAGCGCAGTGTTACATTACCGACAGCACAGTGCTACGTTACATACAGCGCAGTGCTACATCACCTACAACATAGTGTTACATCACCTACAGCACAGTGATACATCGCCTGCAGCACAGTGTTACATCACCTACAGCACAGTGTTACATTACCTACAGCACAGTGATACATCACCTACAGCACAGTGTTACATCAACGACAGCACAGTGATACATCGCCTGCAGCACAGTGTTACATCACCGACAGCACAGTGCTACATCACCTACAACATTGTTACATCACCTTCAGCACAGTGCGACATCACCTACAACATTGTTACATCACCTTCAGCACAGTGTTACATCACCTACAGCACAGTGCGACATTTCCTACAGCACAGTGTTACATCACCTACAGCACAGTGGTACGTCACCTACAGCACAGTGCTACATCGCGGACAGCACAGTGCTTCATCACCTACAGCGCAGCGCTACATCACCTATAGCGTAACGCTACATCACGCACAGCACAGTGTTACATCACCTACAGCACAGTGTTACATCTCCTACAACAGTGTTACATCACCTACAACATTGTTACATCACCTTCAGCAGTGTTAAATCACCTACAACATTGTTACATCACCTTCAGCACAGTGTTACATCACCTACAATAGTGTTACATCATCTACAACATTGTTACATCACCTACAGCACAGCGCTACATCACCTGTAGCACTGTGCGACATCACCTACAGCACAGTGTTACATCACCGACAGCACAGTGCTACATCACCTACAAATTGTTACATCACCTTCAGCACAGTGTTACATCACCTACAGCACAGTGCTACATCGCCTACAGCATAGTGCTTAATCACATACAGCACAATGGTACATCACCTACAGCACAGTGTTACATCACCTACAGCACAGTGTTACATCACCTACAGCACAGTGCGACATCTCCTACAGCACAGTGTTACATCACCTACAGCACAGTGCGACATCACCTACAGCGCAGTGTTACATCACCTACAGCACAGTGCTATATCACCTACAGCACAGTGTTACATCACCTACAGCACAGTGCTACATCACCTACAGGACAGTGCTACATCACCTACAGGACAGTGCTACATCACCTTCAGCACAGTGGTACGTCACCTACAGCACAGTGTTACATCACCTACAGCACAGCGCTACATCACCTATAGCACAGTGCTACATCACCTACAGCACAGTGTCACATCACCTACAGCGCAGTGTTACATCACCTACAGCGCAGTGTTACATCACCTACAGCACAGTGCTACATCACCTACAGCGCAGTGTTACATTACCTACAGCACAGTGTTACATTACCTACAGCACAGTGCGACATCACCTACAGCGCAGTGTTACATCACCTACAACAGTGTTACATCACCTTCAGCACAGTGTTACATCACCTACAACATTGTTACATCACCAACAGCACAGCGCTACATCACCTGTAGCACTGTGCGACATCACCTACAGCACAGTGTTACATCACCGACAGCACAGTAATACATCACCTACAACATTGTTACATCACCTTCAGCACAGTGTTACATCACCTACAGCACAGTGCTACATCGCCTACAGCATAGTGTTTAATCACATACAGCACAGTGGTACATCACCGACAGCACAGTGTTACATCACCTACAGCACAGTGTTACATCACCTACAGCACAGTGCGACATCACCTACAGCGCAGTGTTACATCACCTACAGCACAGTGTTACATCACCTACAGCACAGTGATACATCACCTACAGCACAGTGATACATCACCTACAGCACAGTGCGACATCACCTACAGCGCAGTGTTACATCACCTACAGCACAGTGTTACATCACCTACAGCACAGTGATACATCACCTACAGCGCAGTGTTACATCACCTACAGCACAGTGTTACATCACCTACAGCACAGTGATACATCACCTACAGCACAGTGCGACATCACCTACAGCGCAGTGTTACATTACCTACAGCACAGTGCTACATCGCCTACAGCATAGTGTTTAATCACATACAGCACAGTGGTACATCACCTACAGCACAGTGTTACATCACCTACAGCACAGTGTTACATCACCTACAGCACAGTGCGACATCTCCTACAGCACAGTGTTACATCACCTACAGCACAGTGCGACATCACCTACAGCGCAGTGTTACATCACCTACAGCACAGTGCTACATCACCTTCAGCACAGTGGTACGTCACCTACAGCACAGTGTTACATCACCTACAGCACAGCGCTACATCACCTATAGCACAGTGCTACATCACCTACAGCACAGTGTTACATCACCTACAGCGCAGTGTTACATCACCTACAGCGCAGTGTTACATCACCTACAGCACAGTGGTACATCACCTACAGCGCAGTGTTACATTACCTACAGCACAGTGTTACATTACCTACAGCACAGTGCGACATCACCTACTGCGCAGTGTTACATCACCTACAGCGCAGTGTTACATCACCTACAGCACAGTGTTACATTACCTACAGCACAGTGCTACATCACCTACAGCACAGTGCGACATCTCCTACAGCACAGTGTTACATCATCTACAGCACAGTGTTACGTCACCTACAGCGCAGCGCTACATCACCTATAGCGTAACGCTACATCACATACAGCACAATGCTACATCACCTACAGCACAGTGTTACATCACCTACAGCACAGTGTTACATTCCCTACAGCACAGTGGTACGTTACATACAGCGCAGTGCTACATCACCTACAACATAGTGTTACATCACCTACAGCGTAATGCTAAATCACATAGAGCACAGTGCTACATCACCAACAGCACAGTGCAACATCACCTTCGGCACAGTATGACATCACTTACAGTGCGGTGCTAAATGACCTACAGCACATTGCTACATCGCCTACAGCACAGTGCTACATCACCTACAGCACAGTGCGACATCTCCTACAGCACAGTGCAACATTTCCTACAGCACAGTGTTACATCACCTACAGCACAGTGGTACGTCACCTACAGCACAGTGCTACATCGCGGACAGCACAGTGCTTCATCACTAACAGCGCAGCGCTACATCACCTATAGCGTAACGCTACATCACGCACAGCACAGTGTTACATCACCTACAGCACAGTGTTACATCTCCTACAACAGTGTTACATCACATACAACATTGTTACATCACCTTCAGCACAGTGTTACAACACCTACAACATTGTTACATCACCGACAGCACAGTGCTACATCACCTATAGCACTGTGCGACATCACCTACAGCACAGTGTTACATCACCGACAGCACAGTGCTACATCACCTACAACATTGTTACATCACCTTCAGCACAGTGTTACATCACCTACAACATTGTTACATCACCTTCAGCACAGTGTTACATCACCTACAGCACAGTGCGACATTTCCTACAGAACAGTGTTACATCACCTACAGCACAGTGGTACGTCACCTACAGCACAGTGCTACATCGCGGACAGCACAGTGCTTCATCACCTACAGCGCAGCGCTACATCACCTATAGCGTAACGCTACATCACGCACAGCACAGTGTTACATCACCTACAGCACAGTGTTACATCTCCTACAACAGTGTTACATCACCTACAACATTGTTACATCACCTTCAGCAGTGTTAAATCACCTACAACATTGTTACATCACCTTCAGCACAGTGTTACATCACCTACAATAGTGTTACATCATCTACAACATTGTTACATCACCTACAGCACAGCGCTACATCACCTGTAGCACTGTGCGACATCACCTACAGCACAGTGTTACATCACCGACAGCACAGTGCTACATCACCTACAACATTGTTACATCACCTTCAGCACAGTGCGACATCACCTACAGCGCAGTGTTACATCACCTACAGCACAGTGTTACATCACCGACAGCACAGTGCGATATCACCTACAGCGCAGTGTTACATCACCTACAGCACAGTGTTACATCACCTACAGCACAGTGCTACATCACCTACAGCACAGTGCTACATCACCTACAGGACAGTGCTACATCACCTTCAGCACAGTGGTACGTCACCTACAGCACAGTGTTACATCACCTACAGCACAGCGCTACATCACCTATAGCACAGTGCTACATCACCTACAGCACAGTGTTACATCTCCTACAGCGCAGTGTTACATCACCTACAGCGCAGTGTTACATCACCTACAGCACAGTGCTACATCACCTACAGCGCAGTGTTACATTACCTACAGCACAGTGTTACATTACCTACAGCACAGTGCGACATCACCTACAGCGCAGTGTTACATCACCTACAGCGCAGTGTTACATCACCTACAGCACAGTGTTACATTACCTACAGCACAGTGCTACATCACCTACAGCACAGTGCGACATCTCCTACAGCACAGTGTTACATCATCTACAGCACAGTGTTACGTCACCTACAGCGCAGCGCTACATCACCTATAGCGTAACGCTACATCACATACAGCACAATGCTACATCACCTACAGCACAGTGTTACATCACCTACAGCACAGTGTTACATTCCCTACAGCACAGTGGTACGTTACATACAGCGCAGTGCTACATCACCTACAACATAGTGTTACATCACCTACAGCGTAATGCTAAATCACATAGAGCACAGTGCTACATCACCAACAGCACAGTGCAACATCACCTTCGGCACAGTATGACATCACTTACAGTGCGGTGCTAAATGACCTACAGCACATTGCTACATCGCCTACAGCACAGTGCTACATCACCTACAGCACAGTGCGACATCTCCTACAGCACAGTGCAACATTTCCTACAGCACAGTGTTACATCACCTACAGCACAGTGGTACGTCACCTACAGCACAGTGCTACATCGCGGACAGCACAGTGCTTCATCCCTAACAGCGCAGCGCTACATCACCTATAACGTAACGCTACATCACGCACAGCACAGTGTTACATCACCTACAGCACAGTGTTACATCTCCTACAACAGTGTTACATCACCTACAACATTGTTACATCACCTTCAGCACAGTGTTACATCACCTACAACATTGTTACATCACCGACAGCACAGTGCTACATCACCTATAGCACTGTGCGACATCACCTACAGCACAGTGTTACATCACCGACAGCACAGTGCTACATCACCTACAGCACAGTGTTACATCACCTACAGCACAGTGTTACATCACCTACAGCACAGTGCGACATCTCCTACAGCACAGTGCTACATCACCTTCAGCATAGTGTTACATCACCTACAGCACAGTGCGACATCACCTACAGCGCAGTGTTACATCACCTACAGCACAGTGCGACATCACCTACAGCGCAGTGTTACATCACCTACAGCACAGTGTTACATCACCTACAGCACAGTGCTATATCACCTACAGCACAGTGTTACATCACCTACAGCACAGTGCGACATCTCCTACAGCACAGTGTTACATCACCTACAGCACAGTGCGACATCACCTACAGCGCAGTGTTACATCACCTACAGCACAGTGTTACATCACATACAGCACAGTGCTATATCACCTACAGCACAGTGTTACATCACCTACAGCACAGTGCTACATCACCTACAGCACAGTGTTACATCGCTTACAGCACAGTGCAACATCACCTACAGCACTGTGCAACATCACCTACAGCACAGTGCGACATCACCTACAACATTGTTACATCACCTACAGCACAGTGCTACATCGCTTACAGCATAGTGTTTAATCACATACAGCACAGTGGTACATCACCTACAGCACAGTGTTACATCACCTACAGCACAGTGTTACATCACCTACAGCACAGTGCGACATCTCCTACAGCACAGTGTTACATCACCTACAGCACAGTGCGACATCACCTACAGCACAGTGTTACATCACCTACAACATTGTTACATCACCTTCAGCACAGTGTTACATCACCTACAACATTGTTACATCACCTACAGCACAGTGCTACATCACCTATAGCACTGTGCGACATCACCTACAGCACAGTGTTACATCACCGACAGCACAGTGCGACATCACCTACAACATTGTTACATCACCTTCAGCACAGTGCGACATCACCTACAACATTGTTACATCACCTTCAGCACAGTGTTACATCACCTACAGCACAGTGCGACATTTCCTACAGCACAGTGTTACATCACCTACAGCACAGTGGTACGTCACCTACAGCACAGTGCTACATCGCGGACAGCACAGTGCTTCATCACCTACAGCGCAGCGCTACATCACCTATAGCGTAACGCTACATCACGCACAGCACAGTGTTACATCACCTACAGCACAGTGTTACATCTCCTACAACAGTGTTACATCACCTACAACATTGTTACATCACCTTCAGCACAGTGTTACATCACCTACAACATTGTTACATCACCTACAGCACAGTGCTACATCACCTATAGCACTGTGCGACATCACCTACAGCACAGTGTTACATCACCTACAGCACAGTGTTACATCACCTACAACATTGTTACATCACCTTCAGCACAGTGTTACATCACCTACAGCACAGTGGTACGTCACCTACAGCACAGTGTTACATCACCTACAACATTGTTACATCACCTTCAGCACAGTGTTACATCACCTACAGCACAGTGGTACGTCACCTACAGCACAGTGTTACATCACCTACAGCACAGTGGTACGTCACCGACAGCACAGTGCTACATCACCTACAACATTGTTACATCACCTTCAGCACAGTGCTACATCACCTACAACATTGTTACATCACCTTCAGCACAGTGTTACATCACCTACAGCACAGTGGTACGTCACCTACAGCACAGTGCTACATCGCGGACAGCACAGTGCTTCATCACCTACAGCGCAGCGCTACATCACCTATAGCGTAACGCTACATCACGCACAGCACAGTGTTACATCACCTACAGCACAGTGTTACATCTCCTACAACAGTGTTACATCACCTACAACATTGTTACATCACCTTCAGCAGTGTTAAATCACCTACAACATTGTTACATCACCTTCAGCACAGTGTTACATCACCTACAATAGTGTTACATCATCTACAACATTGTTACATCACCTACAGCACAGCACTACATCACCTGTAGCACTGTGCGACATCACCTACAGCACAGTGTTACATCACCGACAGCACAGTGCTACATCACCTACAGCGCAGTGTTTAATCACATACAGCACAGTGGTACATCACCTACAGCACAGTGTTACATCACCTACAGCACAGTGTTACATCACCAACAGCACAGTGCGACATCTCCTACAGCACAGTGTTACATCACCTACAGCACAGTGCGACATCACCTACAGCGCAGTGTTACATCACCTACAGCACAGTGTTACATCACCTACAGCACAGTGCTATATCACCTACAGCACAGTGTTACATCACCTACAGCACAGTGGTACGTCACCTACAGCACAGTGTTACATCACCTACAGCACAGCGCTACATCACCTATAGCACAGTGCTACATCACCTACAGCACAGTGTTACATCACCTACAGCGCAGTGTTACATCACCTACAGCGCAGTGTTACATCACCTACAGCACAGTGCTACATCACCTACAGCGCAGTGCTACATCACCTACAGCACAGTGCTACATCACCTACAGGACAGTGCTACATCACCTTCAGCACAGTGGTACGTCACCTACAGCACAGTGTTACATCACCTACAGCACAGTGCTACATCACCTACAGCACAGTGCTACATCACCTACAGCACAGTGTTACATTACCTACAGCACAGTGCTACATTACCTACAGCACAGTGCGACATCACCTACAGCGCAGTGTTACATCACCTACAACATTGTTACATCATCTTCAGCACAGTGTTACATCACCTACAACATTGTTACATCACCTACAGCACAGCGCTACATCACCTGTAGCACTGTGCGACATCACCTACAGCACAGTGTTACATCACCGACAGCACAGTGCTACATCACCTACAACATTGTTACATCACCTTCAGCACAGTGTTACATCACCTACAGCACAGTGCTACATCGCCGACAGCACAGTGTTACATCACCTACAGCACAGTGTTACATCACCTACAGAAAAAAAAGTGCGACATCTCCTACAGCACAGTGTTACATCACCTACAGCACAGTGTTACATCACCTACAGCACAGTGCTATATCACCTACAGCACAGTGTTACATCACCTACAGCGCAGTGTTACATCACCTACAGCACAGTGTTACATCACCTACAGCACAGTGCTACATCGCCGACAGCACAGTGTTACATCACCTACAGCACAGTGTTACATCACCTACAGCACAGTGCGACATCTCCTACAGCACAGTGTTACATCACCTACAGCACAGTGTTACATCACCTACAGCACAGTGTTACATCACCTACAGCACAGTGTTACATCACCTACAGCACAGTGCTATATCACCTACAGCACAGTGTTACATCAGCTACAGCACAGTGCTACATCACCTACAGCACAGTGCTACATCACCTACAGGACAGTGCTACATCACCTTCAGCACAGTGGTACGTCACCTACAGCACAGTGTTACATCACCTACAGCACAGCGCTACATCACCTATAGCACAGTGCGACATCACCTACAGCACAGTGTTACATCACCTACAGCGCAGTGTTACATCACCTACAGCACAGTGTTACATCACCTACAGCACAGTGCTACATCACCGACAGCACAGTGTTACATCACCTA
Source organism: Chiloscyllium plagiosum (assembly GCF_037043375.1). Classification (NCBI taxonomy): domain Eukaryota; kingdom Metazoa; phylum Chordata; class Chondrichthyes; order Orectolobiformes; family Hemiscylliidae; genus Chiloscyllium; species Chiloscyllium plagiosum. Next base: position 5,234,662 of record NW_028270168.1, read on the forward strand.
CAGCACAGTGTTACATCGCCGACAGCACAGTGTTACATCACCTACAGCACAGTGTTACATCACCTACAGCACAGTGTTACATCACCTACAGCACAGTGCTATATCACCTACAGCACAGTGTTACATCACCTACAGCGCAGTGTTACATCACCTACAGCACAGTGTTACATCACCTACAGCACAGTGCTACATCACCTACAGTGCAGTGTTACATTAACTACAGCACAGTGTTACATTACCTACAGCACAGTGAGACATCACCTACAGCGCAGTGTTACATCACCTACAGCGCAGTGTTACATCACCTACAGCACAGTGTTACATTACCTACAGCACAGTGCTACATCACCTACAGCACAGTGCGACATCTCCTTCGGCACAGTGTTACATCATCTACAGCACAGTGTTACGTCACCTACAGCGCAGCGCTACATCACCTATAGCGTAACGCTACATCACATACAGCACAATGCTACATCACCTACAGCACAGTGTTACATCACCTACAGCACAGTGTTACATTCCCTACAGCACAGTGCTAAATTACATACAGCGCAGTGCTACATCACCTACAACATAGCGTTACATCACCTACAGCGTAATGCTAAATCACATAGAGCACAGTGCTACATCACCAACAGCACAGTGCAACATCACCTTCGGCACAGTATGACATCACTTACAGTGCGGTGCTAAATGACCTACAGCACATTGCTACATCGCCTACAGCACAGTGCTACATCACCTACAGCACAGTGCGACATCTCATACAGCACAGTGCAACATTTCCTACAGCACAGTGTTACATCACCTTCAGCACAGTGGTACGTCACCTACAGCACAGTGCTACATCGCGGACAGCACAGTGCTTCATCACCTACAGCGCAGCGCTACATCACCTATAGCGTAACGCTACATCACGCACAGCACAGTGTTACATCACCTACAGCACAGTGTTACATCTCCTACAACAGTGTTACATCACCTACAACATTGTTACATCACCTTCAGCACAGTGTTACATCACCTACAACATTGTTACATCACCGACAGCACAGTGCTACATCACCTATAGCACTGTGCGACATCACCTACAGCACAGTGTTACATCACCGACAGCACAGTGCTACATCACCTACAACATTGTTACATCACCTTCAGCACAGTGCGACATCACCTACAACATTGTTCCATCACCTTCAGCACAGTGTTACATCACCTACAGCACAGTGCGACATTTCCTACAGCACAGTGTTAGATCACCTACAGCACAGTGGTACGTCACCTACAGCACAGTGCTACATCGCGGACAGCACAGTGCTTCATCACCTACAGCGCAGCGCTACATCACCTATAGCGTAACGCTACATCACGCACAGCACAGTGTTACATCACCTACAGCACAGTGTTACATCTCCTACAACAGTGTTACATCACCTACAACATTGTTACATCACCTTCAGCAGTGTTAAATCACCTACCACATTGTTACATCACCTTCAGCACAGAGTTACATCACCTACAATAGTGTTACATCATCTACAACATTGTTACATCACCTACAGCACAGCGCTACATCACCTGTAGCACTGTGCGACATCACCTACAGCACAGTGTTACATCAACGACAGCACAGTGCTACATCACCTACAACATTGTTACATCACCTTCAGCACAGTGTTACATCACCTACAGCACAGTGCTACATCGCCAACAGCACAGTGTTACATCACCTACAGCATAGTGTTTAATCACATACAGCACAGTGGTACATCACCTACAGCACAGTGTTACATCACCTACAGCACAGTGTTACATCACCTACAGCACAGTGCGACATCTCCTACAGCACAGTGTTACATCACCTACAGCACAGTGCGACATCACCTACAGCGCAGTGTTACATCACCAACAGCACAGTGTTACATCACCTACAGCACAGTGCTATATCACCTACAGCACAGTGTTACATCACCTACAGCACAGTGCTACATCACCTACAGCACAGTGTTACATCGCTTACAGCACAGTGCAACATCACCTACAGCACTGTGCAACATCACCTACAGCACAGTGCGACATCACCTACAGCGCAGTGTTACATCACCTACAGCACAGTGCAACATCTCCTACAGCACAGTGTTACATCACCTACAGCACAGTGGTAAGTCACCTACAGCACAGTGCTACATCGTGGACAGCACAGTGTTACATCACCTACAGCACAGTGTTACATCACTTACAGCAAAGTGCTACATCACCTACAGCACAGTACTTTATCGCCTACAGGACAGTGCTACATCACCTAGAACACAGTTGTATGTCACCTACAGTACAATGTTGCATTACCTACAGCACAGTGCTACATCACCTACAGCACAGTGTTACATCACCTGCAACAGTGTTACATCACCAACAGCACAGTGCTACATCACCAACAGCACAGTGTTACATCACCTACAGCACAGTGTTACATCACCAACTGCACAGTGTAGAGCACCTACAGCACAGTGCGACATCACCTACAGCACAGTGTGCCTTCACCTACAGCACAGTGCTACGATATGTACAGCGCAGTGCTACCTCACCTACAGCACAGTGCTATATCACCTGCAGCGTTGCGCTACATCACATACAGCGCAGTGCGACATCACCTACAGCACAGTGCTAGGTTACGTACTGCGCAGTGCTACATCACCTACAGCACAGTGCTACGTTACATACTGCGCAGTGCTACATCACCCGCAACATAGTGTTACATCACCTACAGCATAATGCTACATCACCTAGAGCACAGTCCTACATCACCTACAGCGCAGCGCTACATCACCTCCAGCGCAGTGCGACATCAACTACACCATAATGCTACATCACCTACAGCACAGTGCTACATCACCTACAACAGTGTTACATCACCTACAACACAGTGTTACATCACCTACAGCACAGTGCTAAATCGCCTACAGCGCAGTGCTACATCGCCTACAGCACAGTGCTACATTGCGTACAGCACAGTGCTACATCGCCTACAGCACAGTCCGACATCTCCTACAACAGTGTTACATCATCTACAACATTGTTACATCACCTTCAGCACAGTGTTACATCACCTACAAAATTGTTACATCACCTTCAGCACAGTGTAACATCACCTACAACAGTGTTACATCACCTACAACATTGTTACATCACCTACAGCACAGTGTTACATCACCTACAGCGCAGTGCTACATCACCTACAGCACAGTGTCACATCACCTACAGCGTTGCGCTACACCACCTACAGCGCAGTGCGACATCACCTACAGCACAGTGCTACATCACCTACAGCACAGTGTCACATCACCTACAGCACAGTGTTACATCACCTACAGCACAGTGCTACATCACCTACAGCACAGTGTTACATCACCTACAGCACAGTGCTACATCACCTACAACAGTGTTACATCACCTACAGCACAGTGTTACATCACCTACAGCACAGTGTTACATCACCTACAGCACAGTGCTACATCACCTACAGCACAGTGCTACATCACCTACAGCACAGTGTTACATCACCTACAGCACAGTGCTACATCACCTACAACAGTGTTACATCACCTACAGCACAGTGTTACATCACCTAGAGCACAGTGCTACATCACCTACAGCACAGTGTTACATCACCTACAGCACAGTGCTACATCACCTGCAGCACAGTGTTACATCACCTACAGCACAGTGCTACATCACCTACAACAGTGTTACATCACCTACAGCACAGTGTTACATCACCTACAGCACAGTGGTACGTCACCTATAGCACAGTGCTACATCACCTACAGCACAGTGTTACATCACCTACAGCGCAGTGTTACATCACCTACAGCTCAGTGTTACATCACCTACAGCACAGTGTTACATTACCTACAGCACAGTGCTACATCACCTACAGCACAGTGCGACATCTCCTACAGCACAGTGTTACATCATCTACAGCACAGTGTTACGTCACCTACAGCGCAGCGCTACATCACCTAGAGCGTAACGCTACATCACATACAGCACAATGCTACATCACCTACAGCACAGTGTTACATCACCTACAGCACAGTGTTACATTCCCTACAGCACAGTGCTACGTTACATACAGCGCAGTGCTACATCACCTACAACATAGTGTTACATCACCTACAGCGTAATGCTAAATCACATAGAGCACAGTGCTACATCACCAACAGCACAGTGCAACATCACCTTCGGCACAGTATGACATCACTTACAGTGCGGTGCTAAATGACCTACAGCACATTGCTACATCGCCTACAGCACAGTGCTACATCACCTACAGCACAGTGCGACATCTCCTACAGCACAGTGCAACATTTCCTACAGCTCAGTGTTACATCACCTACAGCACAGTGGTACGTCACCTACAGCACAGTGCTACATCGCGGACAGCACAGTGCTTCATCACCTACAGCGCAGCGCTACACCACCTATAGCGTAACGCTACATCACGCACAGCACAGTGTTACATCACCTACAGCACAGTGGTACATCTCCTACAACAGTGTTACATCACCTACAACATTGTTACATCACCTTCAGCACAGTGTTACATCACCTACAACATTGTTACATCACCTACAGCACAGTGCTACATCACCTATAGCACTGTGCGACATCACCTACAGCACAGTGTTACATCACCGACAGCACAGTGCTACATCACCTACAACATTGTTACATCACCTTCAGCACAGTGCGACATCACCTACAACATTGTTACATCACCTTCAGCACAGTGTTACATTACCTACAGCACAGTGCGACATTTCCTACAGCACAGTGTTACATCACCTACAGCACAGTGGTACGTCACCTACAGCACAGTGCTACATCGCGGACAGCACAGTGCTTCATCACCTACAGCGCAGCGCTACATCACCTATAGCGTAACGCTACATCACGCACAGCACAGTGTTACATCACCTACAGCACAGTGTTACATCTCCTACAACAGTGTTACATCACCTACAACATTGTTACATCACCTTCAGCAGTGTTAAATCACCTACAACATTGTTACATCACCTTCAGCACAGTGTTACATCACCTACAATAGTGTTACATCATCTACAACATTGTTACATCACCTACAGCACAGCGCTACATCACCTGTCGCACTGTGCGACATCACCGACAGCACAGTGTTACATCACCTACAGCACAGTGTTACATCACCTTCAGCATAGTGTTACTTCACCTACAGCACAGTGCTACATCGCCTACAGCATAGTGTTTAATCACATACAGCACAGTGGTACATCACCTACAGCACAGTGTTACATCACCTACAGCACAGTGTTACATCACCTACAGCACAGTGCGACATCTCCTACAGCACAGTGTTACATCACCTACAGCACAGTGCGACATCACCTACAGCGCAGTGTTACATCACCTACAGCACAGTGTTACATCACCTACAGCACAGTGCTATATCACCTACAGCACAGTGTTACATCACCTACAGCACAGTGCTACCTCACCTACAGCACAGTGTTACATCGCTTACAGCACAGTGCAACATCACCTACAGCACTGTGCAACATCACCTACAGCACAGTGCGACATCTCCTACAGCACAGTGTTACATCACCTACAGCACAGTGGTAAGTCACCTACAGCACAGTGCTACATCGTGGACAGCACAGTGTTACATCACGTATAGCACAGTGATACATCACCTACAGCACAGTGCAACATCACCTAGAGCACAGTGCGACATCACCTAGAGCACAGTGCGACATCACCTACAGCACAGTGTTACATCGCTTACAGCACAGTGCAACATCACCTACAGCACAGTGTTACATCGCTTACAGCACTGTGCAACATCACCTACAGCACAGTGCTACATTACCTACAGCACAATATGACATCACTTACAGTGCGGTGCTACATCACCTACAGCACAGTGCAACATCTCCTACAGCACAGTGTTACATCACCTACAGCACAGTGGTACGTCACCTACAGCACAGTGCTACATCGTGGACAGCACAGTGTTACATCACGTATAGTAGAGTGATACATCACCTACAGCACAGTGCAACATCACCTAGAGCACAGTGCGACATCACCTACAGCACAGTGTTACATCACCTACAGCACGGTGCTACATCATCTACAGCACAGTGGCACATCACCTACAGCAAAGTGCTACATTGCGGACAGCACAGTGTTACATCACTTACAGCAAAGTGCTACATCACCTACAGCACAGTACTTTATCGCCTACAGGACAGTGCTACATCACCTAGAACACAGTTGTATGTCACCTACAGTACAATGTTGCATTACCTACAGCACAGCGCTACATCACCGACAGCACAGTGTTACATCACCGACAGCACAGTGTACAGCACCTACAGCACAGTGCTACATCACCTACAGCACAGTGTTACATCACCTACAACAGTGTTACATCACCTACAGCACAGTGTTACATCACCTACAGCACAGTGCTACATCACCTACAGCACAGTGTTACATCACCTACAGCACAGTGTTACATCACCTACAGCACAGTGCTACATCACCTACAACAGTGTTACATCACCTACAGCACAGTGTTACATCACCTACAGCACAGTGTTACATCACCTACAGCACAGTGCTGCATCACCTACAGCACAGTGTTACATCACCTACAGCACAGTGCGACATCACCTACAACAGTGTTACATCACCTACAGCACAGTGTTACATCACCTACAGCACAGTGTTACATCACCTACAGCACAGTGCTACCTCACCTACAACAGTGTTACATCACCTACAGCACAGTGTTACATCACCTACAGCACAGTGTTACATCACCTACAGCACCGTGCTGCATCACCTACAGCACAGTGTTACATCACCTACAGCACAGTGCTACATCACCTACAACAGTGTTACATCACCTACAGCACAGTGTTACATCACCTACAGCACAGTGCTACATCACCTACAAAATTGTTACATCACCTTCAGCACAGTGCTACGTCACCTACAACAGTGTTACATCACCTACAACAGTGTTACATCACCTACAGCACAGTGCTACATCACCTACAACAGTGTTACATCACCTACAGCACAGTGTTACATCACCGACAGCACAGTGCTACATCACCTACAAAATTGTTACATCACCTTCAGCACAGTGCTACGTCACCTACAACAGTGTTACATCACCTACAACATTGTTACATCACCTACAGCACAGTGCTACATCACCTACAGCACAGTGCTACATCACCTACAGCACAGTGTTACATCACCTACAGCACAGTGCTACATCACCTACAAAATTGTTACATCACCTTCAGCACAGTGCTACGTCACCTACAACAGTGTTACATCACCTACAACATTGTTACATCACCTACAGCACAGTGCTACATCACCTACAGCACAGTGCTACATCACCTACAGCACAGTGTTACATCACCTACAGCACAGTGCGACATCACCTACAACATTGTTACATCACCTTCATCACAGTGTTACATCACCTACAACAGTGTTACATCACCTACAACATTGTTACATCACCTACAGCACAGTGCTACATCACCTACAGCACAGTGCTACATCACCTGCAGCACAGTGTTACATCACCTACAGCACAGTGTTACATCACCTACAGCACAGTGCGACATCACCTCCAACATTGTTACATCACCTTCAGCACAGTGTTACATCACCTACAGCACAGTGCTACATCACCTACAGCACAGTGCTACATCACCTACAGCACAGTGTTACATCACCTACAGCACAGTGTTACATCACCTTCAGCACAGTGTTACATCACCTACAAAATTGTTACATCACCTTCAGAACAGTGTTACATCACCTACAACAGTGTTACATCACCTACAGCACAGTGCTACATCACCTACAGCACAGTGTTACATCACCTACAGCACAGTGCTACATCACCTACAACAGTGTTACATCACCTACAGCACAGTGTTACATCACCTACAGCACAGTGTTACATCACCTACAGCACAGTGCAACATCACCTACAGCACAGTGTTACATCACCTACAGCACAGTGCTACATCACCTACAACAGTGTTACATCACCTACAGCACAGTGTTACATCACCTACAGCACAGTGCTACATCACCTACAACAGTGTTACATCACCTTCAGAACAGTGTTACATCACCTACAACAGTGTTACATCACCTACAGCACAGTGCTACATCACCTACAGCACAGTGTTACATCACCTACAGCACAGTGTTACATCACCTACAACAGTGTTAGAACACCTACAACATTGTTACATCACCTACAGCACAGTGCTACATCACCTACAGCACAGTGCTACATCACCTACAGCACAGTGCTACATCACCTACAGCACAGTGTTACATCACCTACAGCACAGTGTTACATCACCTACAGCACAGTGCTACATCACCTACAACATTGTTACATCACCTTCAGCACAGTGCTACATCACCTACAACAGTGTTACATCACCTACAACATTGTTACATCACCTACAGCACAGTGCTACATCACCTACAGCACAGTGCTCCATCACCTACAGCACAGTGTTACATCACCTACAGCACAGTGTTACATCACCAACAGCACAGTGCTACATCACCTACAACATTGTTACATCACCTTCAGCACAGTGTTACATCACCTACAGCACAGTGTTACATCACCTACAGCACAGTGCTACATCACCTACAGCACAGTGCTACATCACCTACAGCACAGTGTTACGTCACCTACAGCACAGTGTTACATCACCTACAGCACAGTGCTACATCACCTACAGCACAGTGTTACATCACCTACAGCACAGTGCTACATCACCTACAGCACAGTGTTACATCACCTACAGCACAGTGCTACATCACCTACAACATTGTTACATCACCTTCAGCACAGTGTTACATCACCTACAGCACAGTGCGACATCACCTACAACATTGTTACATCACCTTCAGCACAGTGTTACATCACCTACAGCACAGTGCTACATCACCTACAGCACAGTGCTACATCACCTACAGCACAGTGTTACGTCACCTACAGCACAGTGTAACATCACCTTCAGCACAGTGTTACATCACCTACAAAATTGTTACATCACCTTCAGCACAGTGTTACATCACCTACAACAGTGTTACATCACCTACAACATTTTTACATCACCTACAGCACAGTGCTACATCACCTACAGCACAGTGTCACATCACCTACAGCGTTGCGCTACACCACCTACAGCACAGTGCGACATCACCTACAGCACAGTGCTACATCACCTACAGCACAGTGTCACATCACCTACAACAGTGTTACATCACCTACAGCACAGTGTTACATCACCTACAGCACAGTGTTACATCACCTACAGCACAGTGCTACATCACCTACAGCACAGTGTTACATCACCTACAGCACAGTGCTACATCACCTACAACAGTGTTACATCACCTACAGCACAGTGTTACATCACCTACAGCACAGTGCTACATCACCTACAACAGTGTTACATCACCTTCAGAACAGTGTTACATCACCTACAACAGTGTTACATCACCTACAGCACAGTGCTACATCACCTACAGCACAGTGTTACATCACCTACAGCACAGTGCTACATCACCTACAACAGTGTTACATCACCTTCAGAACAGTGTTACATCACCTACAACAGTGTTACATCACCTACAGCACAGTGTTACATCACCTACAGCACAGTGCTACATCACCTACAGCACAGTGCTACATCACCTACAGCACAGTGCTACATCACCTACAGCACAGTGTTACATCACCTACAGCACAGTGCTACATCACCTACAACATTGTTACATCACCTTCAGCACAGTGCTACATCACCTACAACAGTGTTACATCACCTACAACATTGTTACATCACCTACAGCACAGTGCTACATCACCTACAGCACAGTGCTCCATCACCTACAGCACAGTGTTACATCACCTACAGCACAGTGTTACATCACCAACAGCACAGTGCTACATCACCTACAACATTGTTACATCACCTTCAGCACAGTGTTACATCACCTACAGCACAGTGTTACATCACCTACAGCACAGTGCTACATCACCTACAGCACAGTGCTACATCACCTACAGCACAGTGTTACGTCACCTACAGCACAGTGTTACATCACCTACAGCACAGTGCTACATCACCTACAGCACAGTGTTACATCACCTACAGCACAGTGCTACATCACCTACAGCACAGTGTTACATCACCTACAGCACAGTGCTACATCACCTACAACATTGTTACATCACCTTCAGCACAGTGTTACATCACCTACAGCACAGTGCGACATCACCTACAACATTGTTACATCACCTTCAGCACAGTGTTACATCACCTACAGCACAGTGCTACATCACCTACAGCACAGTGCTACATCACCTACAGCACAGTGTTACGTCACCTACAGCACAGTGTAACATCACCTTCAGCACAGTGTTACATCACCTACAAAATTGTTACATCACCTTCAGCACAGTGTTACATCACCTACAACAGTGTTACATCACCTACAACATTTTTACATCACCTACAGCACAGTGCTACATCACCTACAGCACAGTGTCACATCACCTACAGCGTTGCGCTACACCACCTACAGCACAGTGCGACATCACCTACAGCACAGTGCTACATCACCTACAGCACAGTGTCACATCACCTACAACAGTGTTACATCACCTACAGCACAGTGTTACATCACCTACAGCACAGTGCTACATCACCTACAGCACAGTGTTACATCACCTTCAGAACAGTGTTACATCACCGACAACAGTGTTACATCACCTACAGCACAGTGCTACATCACCTACAGCACAGTGTTACATCACCTACAGCACAGTGCTACATCACCTACAACATTGTTACATCACCTACAGCACAGTGTTACATCACCTACAACAGTGTTAAACCACCTACAAAATTGTTACATCACCTTCAGCACAGTGCTACATCACCTACAACAGCGTTACAACACCTACAACATTGTTACATCACCTACAGCACAGTGTTACATCACCTACAGCACAGTGCTACATCACCTACAGCACAGTGCTACATCACCTACAGCACAGTGTTACATCACCTACAGCACAGTGCGACATCACCTACAACATTGTTACATCACCTTCAGCACAGTGCTACATCACCTACAACAGTGTTACATCACCTACAACATTGTTACATCACCTACAGCACAGTGCTACATCACCTACAGCACAGTGCTACATCACCTACAGCACAGTGTTACATCACCTACAGCACAGTGCGACATCACCTACAACAGTGTTACATCACCTTCAGCACAGTGTTACATCACCTACAGCACAGTGTTACATCACCTACAGCACAGTGCTACATCACCTACAGCACAGTGCTACATCACCTACAGCACAGTGTTACGTCACCTACAGCACAGTGTTACATCACCTACAGCACAGTGCTACATCACCTACAGCACAGTGTTACATCACCTACAGCACAGTGCTACATCACCTACAGCACAGTGTTACATCACCTACAGCACAGTGCTACATCACCTACAACATTGTTACATCACCTTCAGCACAGTGTTACATCACCTACAGCACAGTGCGACATCACCTACAACATTGTTACATCACCTTCAGCACAGTGTTACATCACCTACAGCACAGTGCTACATCACCTACAGCACAGTGCTACATCACCTACAGCACAGTGTTACGTCACCTACAGCACAGTGTTACATCACCTTCAGCACAGTGTTACATCACCTACAAAATTGTTACATCACCTTCAGCACAGTGTTACATCACCTACAACAGTGTTACATCACCTACAACATTTTTACATCACCTACAGCACAGTGCTACATCACCTACAGCACAGTGTCACATCACCTACAGCGTTGCGCTACACCACCTACAGCACAGTGCGACATCACCTACAGCACAGTGCTCCATCACCTACAGCACAGTGTCACATCACCTGCAACAGTGTTACATCACCTACAGCACAGTGTTACATCACCTACAGCACAGTGTTACATCACCTACAGCACAGTGCTACATCACCTACAGCACAGTGTAACATCACCTACAGCACAGTGCTACATCACCTACAACAGTGTTACATCACCTACAGCACAGTGTTACATCACCTACAGTACAGTGTTACATCACCTACAGCACAGTGCTACATCACCTACAACAGTGTTACATCACCTACAGCACAGTGCTACATCACCTACAACAGTGTTACAAAACCTACAGTACAGTGTTACATCACCTACAGCACAGTGTTACATCACCTACAACAGTGTTACATCACCTACAGTACAGTGTTACATCACCTACAGCACAGTGCTACATCACCTACAACAGTGTTACATCACCTACAGCACAGTGTTACATCACCTACAGTACAGTGTTACATCACCTACAGCACAGTGCTACATCACCTACAACAGTGTTACATCACCTACAGCACAGTGCTACATCACCTACAACAGTGTTACATCACCTACAGCACAGTGTTACATCACCTACAGTACAGTGTTACATCACCTACAGCACAGTGCTACATCACCTACAGCGTTGCACGACATCACCTACAGCACAGTGCTACGTTACATACTGCGCAGTGCTACATCACCGACAGCACAGTACTACGTTACGTACTGCGCAGTGCTACATCACCTACAGCACAGTGCTACGTTACATACTGCGCAGTGCTACATCACCCGCAACATAGTGTTACATCACCTACAGCATAATGCTACATCACCTAGAGCACAGTCCTACATCACCTACAGCGCAGCGCTACATCACCTACAGCGCAGCGCTACATCAACTACACCATAATGCTACATCACCTACAGCACAGTGCTACATCACCTACAACAGTGTTACATCACCTACAACACAGTGTTACATCACCTACAGCACAGTGCTAAATCGCCTACAGCACAGTGCTACATCGCCTACAGCACCGTGCGACATCGCCTACAGCACAGTGCGACATCTCCTACAACATTGTTACATCACCTTCAGCACAGTGTTACATCACCTACAACAGTGTTACATCACCTACAACATTGTTACATCACTTTCAGCACAGTGTTACATCACCTACAACAGTGTTAAATCACCTACAAAATTGTTACATCACCTTCAGCACAGTGTTACATCACCTACAACAGTGTTACATCACCTACAACATTGTTACATCACCTACAGCACAGTGCTACATCACCTACAGCACAGTGCGACATCACCTACACCATTGTTACATCACATACCGCACAGTGCAACATCACCTACAGCGTTGCGCTACACCACCTACAGCGCAGTGTGACATCACCTACAGCACAGTGCTACATCACCTACAGCACAGTGCTACATCACCTACGTCACAGTGTCACATCACCGACAACAGTGTTACATCACCTACAGCACAGTGTTACATCACCTACAGCACAGTGCTACATCACCTACGTCACAGTGTCACATCACCGACAGCAGTGTTACATCACCTACAGCACAGTGCTACAGCACCTACAGCACAGTGTTACATCACCTACAACAGTGTTACATCACCTACAGCAGTGTTACATCATGTACAGCAGAGTGCTACATCGCCTGCAGCACAGTGTTACATCACCTACAGCACAGTGTTACATCACCCATAGCACAGTGCTACGTTACATACAGCACAGTGCTACATCACCTACAGCACAGTGCTACATCACCTATAGTGTTGCGCTACATCACCTACAGCACAGTGCTACGTTACGTACTGCGCAGTGCTACATCACCCGCAACATAGTGTTACATCACCTACAGCATAATGCTACATCACCTAGAGCACAGTCCTACATCACCTACAGCGCAGCGCTACATCACCTACAGCGCAGCGCGACATCAACTACACCATAATGCTACATCACCTACAGCACAGTGCTACATCACCTACAACAGTGTTACATCACCTACAACACAGTGTTACATCACCTACAGCACAGTGCTAAATCGCCTACAGCACAGTGCTACATCGCCTACAGCACAGTGCGACATCTCCTACAAGTGTTACATCACCTACAACATTGTTACATCACCTTCAGCACAGTGTTACATCACCTACAAAAGTGTTACATCACCTACAACATTGTTACATCACTTTCAGCACAGTGTTACATCACCTACAACAGTGTTAAATCACCTACAAAATTGTTACATCACCTTCAGCACAGTGTTACATCACCTACAACAGTGTTACATCACCTACAAAATTGTTACATCACCTTCAGCACAGTGTTACATCACCTACAACAGTGTTACATCACCTACAACATTGTTACATCACCTACAGCACAGTGCGACATCACCTACAACATTGTTACATCACCTTCAGCACAGTGTTACATCACCTACAGCACAGTGCTACATCACCTACAGCACAGTGCGACATCACCTACACCATTGTTACATCACCTACCGCACAGTGCAACATCACCTACAGCGTTGCGCTACACCACCTACAGCACAGTGCGACATCACCTACAGCACAGTGTTACATCACCTACAGCACAGTGCTACATCACCTACAGCACAGTGTCACATCACCGACAACAGTGTTACATCACCTACAGCACAGTGTTACATCACCTACAGCACAGTGCGACATCACCTACAACATTGTTACATCACCTTCAGCACAGTGTTACATCACCTACAGCACAGTGCGACATCACCTACAACATTGTTACATCACCTTCAGCACAGTGTTACATCACCTACAGCACAGTGTTACATCACCTACAACAGTGTTACATCACCTACAGCAGTGTTACATCATGTACAGCACAGTGCTACATCACCTACAACATTGTGCTACATCACCGACAGTGTAATGCTACATCTCCTTGAGCACAGTGTTACATCACCTACAGCACAGTGCTACAATACCTACAGCACAGTGCTATATCACCTGCAGCGTTGCGCTACATCACATTTAGCGCAGTGCGACATCACCTACAGCACAGTGCTACATCACCTACAGCACAGTGCTACGTTACATACTGCGCAGTGCTACATCACCTGCAGCGCAGCGCTACATCACCTACAGCGCAGCGCGACATCAACTACACCATAATGCTACATCACCTACAGCACAGTGCTACATCACCTACAACAGTGTTACATCACCTACAACACAGTGTTACATCACCTACAGCACAGTGCTAAATCGCCTACAGCACAGTGCTACATCGCCTACAGCACAGTGCGACATCTCCTACAAGTGTTACATCACCTACAATATTGTTACATCACCTTCAGCACAGTGTTACATCACCTACAGCGCAGCGCGACATCAACTACACCATAATGCGACATCACCTACAGCACAGTGCTACGTTACGTACTGCGCAGTGCTACATCACCCGTAACATAGTGTTACATCACCTACAGCATAATGCTACATCACCTAGAGCACAGTCCTACATCACCTACAGCGCAGCGCTACATCACCTACAGCGCAGCGCGACATCAACTACACCATAATGCGACATCACCTACAGCACAGTGCTACATCACCTACAGCACAGTGCTAAATCGCCTACAGCACAGTGCTACATCGCCTACAGCACAGTGCGACATCTCCTACAAGTGTTACATCTCCTACAACATTGTTACATCACCTTCAGCACAGTGTTACATCACCTACAACAGTGTTACATCACCTACAACATTGTTACATCACTTTCAGCACAGTGTTACATCACCTACAACAGTGTTAAATCACCTACAAAATTGTTACATCACCTTCAGCACAGTGTTACATCACCTACAACAGTGTTACATCACCTACAAAATTGTTACATCACCTACAGCACAGTGTTACATCACCTACAACAGTGTTACATCACCTACAACATTGTTACATCACCTACAGCACAGTGCTACAATACCTACAGCACAGTGCTATATCACCTGC
Source organism: Chiloscyllium plagiosum (assembly GCF_037043375.1). Lineage (NCBI taxonomy): Eukaryota > Metazoa > Chordata > Chondrichthyes > Orectolobiformes > Hemiscylliidae > Chiloscyllium > Chiloscyllium plagiosum. The sequence goes on from NW_028270168.1 coordinate 5,250,741, forward strand.
AGCGTTGCGCTACATCACATTTAGCGCAGTGCGACATCACCTACAGCACAGTGCTACATCACCTACAGTGTTGCGCTACATCACCTACAGCACAGTGCTACGATACATACTGCGCAGTGCTACATCACCTACAGCACAGTGCTACGTTACGTACTGCGCAGTGCTACATCACCCGTAACATAGTGTTACATCACCTACAGCATAATGCTACATCACCTAGAGCACAGTCCTACATCACCTACAGCGCAGCGCTACATCACCTACAGCGCAGCGCGACATCAACTACACCATAATGCTACATCACCTACAGCACAGTGCTACATCACCTACAACAGTGTTACATCACCTACAACACAGTGTTACATCACCTACAGCACAGTGCTAAATCGCCTACAGCACAGTGCTACATCGCCTACAGCACAGTGCGACATCTCCTACAGGTGTTACATCACCTACAATATTGTTACATCACCTTCAGCACAGTGTTACATCACCTACAGCGCAGCGCGACATCAACTACACCATAATGCGACATCACCTACAGCACAGTGCTACGTTACGTACTGCGCAGTGCTACATCACCCGTAACATAGTGTTACATCACCTACAGCATAATGCTACATCACCTAGAGCACAGTCCTACATCACCTACAGCGCAGCGCTACATCACCTACAGCGCAGCGTGACATCAACTACACCATAATGCGACATCACCTACAGCACAGTGCTACATCACCTACAACAGTGTTACATCACCTACAGCACAGTGCTAAATCGCCTACAGCACAGTGCTACATCGCCTACAGCACAGTGCGACATCTCCTACAAGTGTTACATCTCCTACAACATTGTTACATCACCTTCAGCACAGTGTTACATCACCTACAACAGTGTTACATCACCTACAACATTGTTACATCACTTTCAGCACAGTGTTACATCACCTACAACAGTGTTAAATCACCTACAAAATTGTTACATCACCTTCAGCACAGTGTTACATCACCTACAACAGTGTTACATCACCTACAAAATTGTTACATCACCTACAGCACAGTGTTACATCACCTACAACATTGTTACATCACCTACAGCACAGTTTTACATCACCTACAACAGTGTTACATCACCTACAACATTGTTACATCACCTACAGCACAGTGCTACATCACCTACAGCACAGTGTTACATCACCTACAGCACAGTGCGACATCACCTACAACATTGTTACATCACCTTCAGCACAGTGTTACATCACCTACCGCACAGTGCAACATCACCTACAGCGTTGCGCTACACCACCTACAGCGCAGTGCGACATCACCTACAGCACAATGCTACATCACCTACAGCACAGTGTCACATCACCTACAACAGTGTTACATCACCTACAGCACAGTGTTACATCACCTACAGCACAGTGCTACATCACCTACAGCACAGTGTTACATCACCTACAACAGTGTTACATCACCTACAGCAGTGTTACATCATGTACAGCACAGTGCTACATCACCTACAACATTGTGCTACATCACCGACAGTGTAATGCTACATCACCTTGAGCACAGTGTTACATCACCTACAGCACAGTCCTACAATACCTACAGCACAGTGCTATATCACCTGCAGCGTTGCGCTACATCACATTTAGCGCAGTGCGACATCACCTACAGCACAGTGCTACATCACCTACAGTGTTGCGCTACATCACCTACAGCACAGTGCTACGATACATACTGCGCAGTGCTACATCACCTACAGCACAGTGCTACGTTACGTACTGCGCAGTGCTACATCACCCGTAACATAGTGTTACATCACCTACAGCATAATGCTACATCACCTAGAGCACAGTCCTACATCACCTACAGCGCAGCGCTACATCACCTACAGCGCAGCGCGACATCAACTACACCATAATGCTACATCACCTACAGCACAGTGCTACATCACCTACAACAGTGTTACATCACCTATAACACAGTGTTACATCACCTACAGCACAGTGCTAAATCGCCTACAGCACAGTGCTACATCGCCTACAGCACAGTGCGACATCTCCTACAAGTGTTACATCACCTACAACATTGTTACATCACCTTCAGCACAGTGTTACATCACCTACAACAGTGTTACATCACCTACAACATTGTTACATCACCTTCAGCACAGTGTTACATCACCTACAACAGTGTTACATCACCTACAAAATTGTTACATCACCTTCAGCACAGTGTTACATCACCTACAACAGTGTTACATCACCTACAACATTGTTACATCACCTACAGCACAGTGCTACATCACCTACAACATTGTTAAATCACCTACAAAATTGTTACATCACCTTCAGCACAGTGTTACATCACCTACCGCACAGTGCAACATCACCTACAGCGTTGCGCTACACCACCTACAGCGCAGTGCTGCATCACCTACAGCACAGTGCGACATCACCTACAGCACAGTGCTACATCACCTACAGCACAGTGTCACATCACCTACAACAGTGTTACATCACCTACAGCAGTGTTACATCATGTACAGCACAGTGTTACATCACCTACAGCAGTGTTACATCATGTACAGCACAGTGTTACATCACCTACAGCACAGCGCTACATCACCTTGAGCACAGTGTTACATCACCTACAGCACAGTGCTACAATACCTACAGCACAGTGCTATATCACCTGCAGCGTTGTGCTACATCACATTTAGCGCAGTGCGACATCACCTACAGCACAGTGCTACATCACCTACAGTGTTGCGCTACATCACCTACAGCACAGTGCTACGTTACATACTGCGCAGTGCTACATCACCTACAGCACAGTGCTACGTTACATACTGCGCAGTGCTACATCACCCGCAACATAGTGTTACATCACCTAGTGCATAGTGCTACATCACCTAGAGCACAGTCCTACATCACCTACATCGCAGCGCGACATCACCTACAGCGCAGCGTGACATCAACTACACCATAATGCTATATCACCTACAGCACAGTGCTACATCACCTACAACAGTGTTACATCACCTACAACACAGTGTTACATCACCTACAGCACAGTGCTAAATCGCCTACAGCACAGTGCTACATCGCCTACAGCACCGTGCGACATCGCCTACAGCACAGTGCGACATCTCCTACAACATTGTTACATCACCTTCAGCACAGTGTTACATCACCTACAACAGTGTTACATCACCTACAACATTGTTACATCACTTTCAGCACAGTGTTACATCACCTACAACAGTGTTAAATCACCTACAAAATTGTTACATCACCTTCAGCACAGTGTTACATCACCTACAACAGTGTTACATCACCTACAACATTGTTACATCACCTACAGCACAGTGCTACATCACCTACAGCACAGTGCGACATCACCTACACCATTGTTACATCACCTACCGCACAGTGCAACATCACCTACAGCGTTGCGCTACACCACCTACAGCGCAGTGCGACATCACCTACAGCACAGTGCTACATCACCTACGTCACAGTGTCACATCACCGACAGCAGTGTTACATCACCTACAGCACAGTGCTACAGCACCTACAGCACAGTGTTACATCACCTACAGCAGTGTTACATCATGTACAGCACAGTGCTACATCACCTATAGTGTTGCGCTACATCACCTACAGCACAGTGCTACGTTACGTACTGCGCAGTGCTACATCACCTACAGCACAGTGCTACGTTACGTACTGCGCAGTGCTACATCACCCGTAACATAGTGTTACATCACCTACAGCATAATGCTACATCACCTACAGCACAGTGCTACATCACCTACAGCACAGTGTTACATCACCTACAGCACAGTGCGACATCACCTACAACATTGTTACATCACCTTCAGCACAGTGTTACATCACCTACCGCACAGTGCAACATCACCTACAGCGTTGCGCTACACCACCTACAGCACAGTGCTACACCACCTACAGCGCAGTGCGACATCACCTACAGCACAGTGTTACATCACCTACAGCACAGTGCTACATCACCTACAGCACAGTGTCACATCACCGACAACAGTGTTACATCACCTACAGCACAGTGCTACATCACCTACAGCACAGTGTCACATCACCTACAACAGTGTTACATCACCTACAGCACAGTGTTACATCACTTACAGCACAGTGTCACATCACCTACAACAGTGTTACATCACCTACAGCACAGTGTCACATCACCTACAACAGTGTTACATCACCTACAGCACAGTGTCACATCACCGACAACATTGTTACATCACCTTCAGCACAGTGTTACATCACCTACCGCACAGTGCAACATCACCTACAGCGTTGCGCTACACCACCTACAGCGCAGTGCTGCATCACCTACAGCACAGTGCGACATCACCTACAGCACAGTGCTACATCACCTACAGCACAGTGTCACATCACCTACAACAGTGTTACATCACCTACAGCACAGTGTTACATCACTTACAGCACAGTGCGACATCACCTACAGCACAGTGTTACATCACCTACAACAGTGTTACATCACCTACAGCAGTGTTACATCATGTACAGCACAGTGCTACATCACCTACAACATTGTGCTACATCACCGACAGTGTAATGCTACATCTCCTTGAGCACAGTGTTACATCACCTACAGCACAGTGCTACAATACCTACAGCACAGTGCTATATCACCTGCAGCGTTGCGCTACATCACATTTAGCGCAGTGCGACATCACCTACAGCACAGTGCTACATCACCTACAGCACAGTGCTACGTTACATACTGCGCAGTGCTACATCACCTACAGCGCAGCGCTACATCACCTACAGCGCAGCGCGACATCAACTACACCATAATGCTACATCACCTACAGCACAGTGCTACATCACCTACAACAGTGTTACATCACCTACAACACAGTGTTACATCACCTACAGCACAGTGCTAAATCGCCAACAGCACAGTGCTACATCGCCTACAGCACAGTGCGACATCTCCTACAAGTGTTACATCACCTACAATATTGTTACATCACCTTCAGCACAGTGTTACATCACCTACAGCGCAGCGCGACATCAACTACACCATAATGCGACATCGCCTACAGCACAGTGCTACATTACGTACTGCGCAGTGCTACATCACCCGTAACATAGTGTTACATCACCTACAGCATAATGCTACATCACCTAGAGCACAGTCCTACATCACCTACAGCGCAGCGCTACATCACCTACAGCGCAGCGCGACATCAACTACACCATAATGCGACATCACCTACAGCACAGTGCTACATCACCTACAACAGTGTTACATCACCTACAGCACAGTGCTACATCGCCTACAGCACAGTGCGACATCTCCTACAAGTGTTACATCTCCTACAAAATTGTTACATCACCTTCAGCACAGTGCTACATCACCTACAACAGTGTTACATCACCTACAACACAGTGTTACATCACCTACAGCACAGTGCTAAATCGCCTACAGCACAGTGCTACATCGCCTACAGCACAGTGCGACATCTCCTACAAGTGTTACATCTCCTACAACAGTGTTACATCACCTACAACAGTGTTACATCACCTACAACATTGTTACATCACTTTCAGCACAGTGTTACATCACCTACAACAGTGTTAAATCACCTACAAAATTGTTACATCACCTTCAGCACAGTGTTACATCACCTACAACAGTGTTACATCACCTACAAAATTGTTACATCACCTACAGCACAGTGTTACATCACCTACAACATTGTTACATCACCTACAGCACAGTGCTACATCACCTACAGCACAGTGTTACATCACCTACAGCACAGTGCGACATCACCTACAGCGTTGCGCTACACCACCTACAGCGCAGTGCTGCATCACCTACAGCACAGTGCGACATCACCTACAGCACAATGCTACATCACCTACAGCACAGTGTCACATCACCTACAACAGTGTTACATCACCTACAGCACAGTGTTACATCACCTACAGCACAGTGCTACATCACCTACAGCACAGTGTTACATCACCTACAACAGTGTTACATCACCTACAGCAGTGTTACATCATGTACAGCACAGTGCTACATCACCTACAACATTGTGCTACATCACCGACAGTGTAATGCTACATCACCTTGAGCACAGTGTTACATCACCTACAGCACAGTGCTACAATACCTACAGCACAGTGCTATATCACCTGCAGCGTTGCGCTACATCACATTTAGCGCAGTGCGACATCACCTACAGCACAGTGCTACATCACCTACAGTGTTGCGCTACATCACCTACAGCACAGTGCTACGATACATACTGCGCAGTGCTACATCACCTACAGCACAGTGCTACGTTACGTACTGCGCAGTGCTACATCACCCGTAACATAGTGTTACATCACCTACAGCATAATGCTACATCACCTAGAGCACAGTCCTACATCACCTACAGCGCAGCGCTACATCACCTACAGCGCAGCGCGACATCAACTACACCATAATGCTACATCACCTACAGCACAGTGCTACATCACCTACAACAGTGTTACATCACCTACAACACAGTGTTACATCACCTACAGCACAGTGCTAAATCGCCTACAGCACAGTGCTACATCGCCTATAGCACAGTGCGACATCTCCTACAAGTGTTACATCACCTACAATATTGTTACATCACCTTCAGCACAGTGTTACATCACCTACAGCGCAGCGCGACATCAACTACACCATAATGCGACATCACCTACAGCACAGTGCTACGTTACGTACTGCGCAGTGCTACATCACCCGTAACATAGTGTTACATCACCTACAGCATAATGCTACATCACCTAGAGCACAGTCCTACATCACCTACAGCGCAGCGCTACATCACCTACAGCGCAGCGCGACATCAACTACACCATAATGCGACATCACCTACAGCACAGTGCTACATCACCTACAACAGTGTTACATCACCTACAGCACAGTGCTAAATCGCCTACAGCACAGTGCTACATCGCCTACAGCACAGTGCGACATCTCCTACAAGTGTTACATCTCCTACAACATTGTTACATCACCTTCAGCACAGTGTTACATCACCTACAACAGTGTTACATCACCTACAACATTGTTACATCACTTTCAGCACAGTGTTACATCACCTACAACAGTGTTAAATCACCTACAAAATTGTTACATCACCTTCAGCACAGTGTTACATCACCTACAACAGTGTTACATCACCTACAAAATTGTTACATCACCTACAGCACAGTGTTACATCACCTACAACAGTGTTACATCACCTACAACATTGTTACATCACCTACAGCACAGTGCTACATCACCTACAGCACAGTGTTACATCACCTACAGCACAGTGCGACATCACCTACAACATTGTTACATCACCTTCAGCACAGTGTTACATCACCTACCGCACAGTGCAACATCACCTACAGCGTTGCGCTACACCACCTACAGCGCAGTGCGACATCACCTACAGCACAATGCTACATCACCTACAGCACAGTGTCACATCACCTACAACAGTGTTACATCACCTACAGCACAGTGTTACATCACCTACAGCACAGTGCTACATCACCTACAGCACAGTGTTACATCACCTACAACAGTGTTACATCACCTACAGTAGTGTTACATCATGTACAGCACAGTGCTACATCACCTACAACATTGTGCTACATCACCGACAGTGTAATGCTACATCACCTTGAGCACAGTGTTACATCACCTACAGCACAGTGCTACAATACCTACAGCACAGTGCTATATCACCTGCAGCGTTGTGCTACATCACATTTAGCGCAGTGCGACATCACCTACAGCACAGTGCTACATCACCTACAGTGTTGCGCTACATCACCTACAGCACAGTGCTACGATACATACTGCGCAGTGCTACATCACCTACAGCACAGTGCTACGTTACGTACTGCGCAGTGCTACATCACCCGTAACATAGTGTTACATCACCTACAGCATAATGCTACATCACCTAGAGCACAGTCCTACATCACCTACAGCGCAGCGCTACATCACCTACAGCGCAGCGCGACATCAACTACACCATAATGCTACATCACCTACAGCACAGTGCTACATCACCTACAACAGTGTTACATCACCTACAACACAGTGTTACATCACCTACAGCACAGTGCTAAATCGCCTACAGCACAGTGCTACATCGCCTATAGCACAGTGCGACATCTCCTACAAGTGTTACATCACCTACAATATTGTTACATCACCTTCAGCACAGTGTTACATCACCTACAGCGCAGCGCGACATCAACTACACCATAATGCGACATCACCTACAGCACAGTGCGACATCTCCTACAAGTGTTACATCTCCTACAACATTGTTACATCACCTTCAGCACAGTGTTACATCACCTACAACAGTGTTACATCACCTACAACATTGTTACATCACTTTCAGCACAGTGTTACATCACCTACAACAGTGTTAAATCACCTACAAAATTGTTACATCACCTTCAGCACAGTGTTACATCACCTACAACAGTGTTACATCACCTACAAAATTGTTACATCACCTACAGCACAGTGTTACATCACCTACAACAGTGTTACATCACCTACAACATTGTTACATCACCTACAGCACAGTGCTACATCACCTACAGCACAGTGTTACATCACCTACAGCACAGTGCGACATCACCTACAACATTGTTACATCACCTTCAGCACAGTGTTACATCACCTACCGCACAGTGCAACATCACCTACAGCGTTGCGCTACACCACCTACAGCGCAGTGCGACATCACCTACAGCACAATGCTACATCACCTACAGCACAGTGTCACATCACCTACAACAGTGTTACATCACCTACAGCACAGTGTTACATCACCTACAGCACAGTGCTACATCACCTACAGCACAGTGTTACATCACCTACAACAGTGTTACATCACCTACAGTAGTGTTACATCATGTACAGCACAGTGCTACATCACCTACAACATTGTGCTACATCACCGACAGTGTAATGCTACATCACCTTGAGCACAGTGTTACATCACCTACAGCACAGTGCTACAATACCTACAGCACAGTGCTATATCACCTGCAGCGTTGTGCTACATCACATTTAGCGCAGTGCGACATCACCTACAGCACAGTGCTACATCACCTACAGTGTTGCGCTACATCACCTACAGCACAGTGCTACGATACATACTGCGCAGTGCTACATCACCTACAGCACAGTGCTACGTTACGTACTGCGCAGTGCTACATCACCCGTAACATAGTGTTACATCACCTACAGCATAATGCTACATCACCTAGAGCACAGTCCTACATCACCTACAGCGCAGCGCTACATCACCTACAGCGCAGCGCGACATCAACTACACCATAATGCTACATCACCTACAGCACAGTGCTACATCACCTACAACAGTGTTACATCACCTACAACACAGTGTTACATCACCTACAGCACAGTGCTAAATCGCCTACAGCACAGTGCTACATCGCCTATAGCACAGTGCGACATCTCCTACAAGTGTTACATCACCTACAATATTGTTACATCACCTTCAGCACAGTGTTACATCACCTACAGCGCAGCGCGACATCAACTACACCATAATGCGACATCACCTACAGCACAGTGCTACGTTACGTACTGCGCAGTGCTACATCACCCGTAACATAGTGTTACATCACCTACAGCATAATGCTACATCACCTAGAGCACAGTCCTACATCACCTACAGCGCAGCGCTACATCACCTACAGCGCAGCGCGACATCAACTACACCATAATGCGACATCACCTACAGCACAGTGCTACATCACCTACAACAGTGTTACATCACCTACAGCACAGTGCTAAATCGCCTACAGCACAGTGCTACATCGCCTACAGCACAGTGCGACATCTCCTACAAGTGTTACATCTCCTACAACATTGTTACATCACCTTCAGCACAGTGTTACATCACCTACAACAGTGTTACATCACCTACAACATTGTTACATCACTTTCAGCACAGTGTTACATCACCTACAACAGTGTTAAATCACCTACAAAATTGTTACATCACCTTCAGCACAGTGTTACATCACCTACAACAGTGTTACATCACCTACAAAATTGTTACATCACCTACAGCACAGTGTTACATCACCTACAACAGTGTTACATCACCTACAACATTGTTACATCACCTACAGCACAGTGCTACATCACCTACAGCACAGTGTTACATCACCTACAGCACAGTGCGACATCACCTACAACATTGTTACATCACCTTCAGCACAGTGTTACATCACCTACCGCACAGTGCAACATCACCTACAGCGTTGCGCTACACCACCTACAGCGCAGTGCGACATCACCTACAGCACAATGCTACATCACCTACAGCACAGTGTCACATCACCTACAACAGTGTTACATCACCTACAGCACAGTGTTACATCACCTACAGCACAGTGCTACATCACCTACAGCACAGTGTTACATCACCTACAACAGTGTTACATCACCTACAGTAGTGTTACATCATGTACAGCACAGTGCTACATCACCTACAACATTGTGCTACATCACCGACAGTGTAATGCTACATCACCTTGAGCACAGTGTTACATCACCTACAGCACAGTGCTACAATACCTACAGCACAGTGCTATATCACCTGCAGCGTTGCGCTACATCACATTTAGCGCAGTGCGACATCACCTACAGCACAGTGCTACATCACCTACAGTGTTGCGCTACATCACCTACAGCACAGTGCTACGATACATACTGCGCAGTGCTACATCACCTACAGCACAGTGCTACGTTACGTACTGCGCAGTGCTACATCACCCGTAACATAGTGTTACATCACCTACAGCATAATGCTACATCACCTAGAGCACAGTCCTACATCACCTACAGCGCAGCGCTACATCACCTACAGCGCAGCGCGACATCAACTACACCATAATGCTACATCACCTACAGCACAGTGCTACATCACCTACAACAGTGTTACATCACCTACAGCACAGTGCTACATCGCCTACAGCACAGTGCGACATCTCCTACAAGTGTTACATCTCCTACAACATTGTTACATCACCTTCAGCACAGTGCTAAATCGCCTACAGCACAGTGCTACATCGCCTACAGCACAGTGCGACATCTCCTACAAGTGTTACATCTCCTACAACAGTGTTACATCACCTACAGCACAGTGCTAAATCGCCTACAGCACAGTGCTACATCGCCTACAGCACAGTGCGACATCTCCTACAAGTGTTACATCTCCTACAACAGTGTTACATCACCTACAACAGTGTTACATCACCTACAACATTGTTACATCACTTTCAGCACAGTGTTACATCACCTACAACAGTGTTAAATCACCTACAAAATTGTTACATCACCTTCAGCACAGTGTTACATCACCTACAACAGTGTTACATCACCTACAAAATTGTTACATCACCTACAGCACAGTGTTACATCACCTACAACATTGTTACATCACCTACAGCACAGTGCTACATCACCTACAGCACAGTGTTACATCACCTACAGCACAGTGCGACATCACCTACAGCGTTTCGCTACACCACCTACAGCGCAGTGCTGCATCACCTACAGCACAGTGCGACATCACCTACAGCACAATGCTACATCACCTACAGCACAGTGTCACATCACCTACAACAGTGTTACATCACCTACAGCACAGTGTTACATCACCTACAGCACAGTGCTACATCACCTACAGCACAGTGTTACATCACCTACAACAGTGTTACATCACCTACAGCAGTGTTACATCATGTACAGCACAGTGCTACATCACCTACAACATTGTGCTACATCACCGACAGTGTAATGCTACATCACCTTAAGCACAGTGTTACATCACCTACAGCACAGTGCTACATCACCTACAGCACAGTGCTACAATACCTACAGCACAGTGCTATATCACCTGCAGCGTTGCGCTACATCACATTTAGCGCAGTGCGACATCACCTACAGCACAGTGCTACATCACCTACAGTGTTGCGCTACATCACCTACAGCACAGTGCTACGATACATACTGCGCAGTGCTACATCACCTACAGCACAGTGCTACGTTACGTACTGCGCAGTGCTACATCACCCGTAACATAGTGTTACATCACCTACAGCATAATGCTACATCACCTAGAGCACAGTCCTACATCACCTACAGCGCAGCGCTACATCACCTACAGCGCAGCGCGACATCAACTACACCATAATGCTACATCACCTACAGCACAGTGCTACATCACCTACAACAGTGTTACATCACCTACAACACAGTGTTACATCACCTACAGCACAGTGCTAAATCGCCTACAGCACAGTGCTACATCGCCTATAGCACAGTGCGACATCTCCTACAAGTGTTACATCACCTACAATATTGTTACATCACCTTCAGCACAGTGTTACATCACCTACAGCGCAGCGCGACATCAACTACACCATAATGCGACATCACCTACAGCACAGTGCTACGTTACGTACTGCGCAGTGCTACATCACCCGTAACATAGTGTTACATCACCTACAGCATAATGCTACATCACCTAGAGCACAGTCCTACATCACCTACAGCGCAGCGCTACATCACCTACAGCGCAGCGTGACATCAACTACACCATAATGCGACATCACCTACAGCACAGTGCTACATCACCTACAACAGTGTTACATCACCTACAGCACAGTGCTAAATCGCCTACAGCACAGTGCTACATCGCCTACAGCACAGTGCGACATCTCCTACAAGTGTTACATCTCCTACAACATTGTTACATCACCTTCAGCACAGTGTTACATCACCTACAACAGTGTTACATCACCTACAACATTGTTACATCACTTTCAGCACAGTGTTACATCACCTACAACAGTGTTAAATCACCTACAAAATTGTTACATCACCTTCAGCACAGTGTTACATCACCTACAACAGTGTTACATCACCTACAAAATTGTTACATCGCCTACAGCACAGTGTTACATCACCTACAACAGTGTTACATCACCTACAACATTGTTACATCACCTACAGCACAGTGCTACATCACCTACAGCACAGTGTTACATCACCTACAGCACAGTGCGACATCACCTACAACATTGTTACATCACCTTCAGCACAGTGTTACATCACCTACCGCACAGTGCAACATCACCTACAGCGTTGCGCTACACCACCTACAGCGCAGTGCGACATCACCTACAGCACAATGCTACATCACCTACAGCACAGTGTCACATCACCTACAACAGTGTTACATCACCTACAGCACAGTGTTACATCACCTACAGCACAGTGCTACATCACCTACAGCACAGTGTTACATCACCTACAACAGTGTTACATCACCTACAGCAGTGTTACATCATGTACAGCACAGTGCTACATCACCTACAACATTGTGCTACATCACCGACAGTGTAATGCTACATCACCTTGAGCACAGTGTTACATCACCTACAGCACAGTGCTACAATACCTACAGCACAGTGCTATATCACCTGCAGCGTTGCGCTACATCACATTTAGCGCAGTGCGACATCACCTACAGCACAGTGCTACATCACCTACAGTGTTGCGCTACATCACCTACAGCACAGTGCTACGATACATACTGCGCAGTGCTACATCACCTACAGCACAGTGCTACGTTACGTACTGCGCAGTGCTACATCACCCGTAACATAGTGTTACATCACCTACAGCATAATGCTACATCACCTAGAGCACAGTCCTACATCACCTACAGCGCAGCGCTACATCACCTACAGCGCAGCGCGACATCAACTACACCATAATGCTACATCACCTACAGCACAGTGCTACATCACCTACAACAGTGTTACATCACCTACAACACAGTGTTACATCACCTACAGCACAGTGCTAAATCGCCTACAGCACAGTGCTACATCGCCTACAGCACAGTGCGACATCTCCTACAAGTGTTACATCACCTACAACATTGTTACATCACCTTCAGCACAGTGTTACATCACCTACAACAGTGTTACATCACCTACAACATTGTTACATCACTTTCAGCACAGTGTTACATCACCTACAACAGTGTTAAATCACCTACAAAATTGTTACATCACCTTCAGCACAGTGTTACATCACCTACAACAGTGTTACATCACCTACAAAATTGTTACATCACCTTCAGCACAGTGTTACATCACCTACAACAGTGTTACATCACCTACAACATTGTTACATCACCTACAGCACAGTGCTACATCACCTACAGCACAGTGTTACATCACCTACAGCACAGTGCGACATCACCTACAACATTGTTACATCACCTTCAGCACAGTGTTACATCACCTACCGCACAGTGCAACATCACCTACAGCGTTGCGCTACACCACCTACAGCGCAGTGCTGCATCACCTACAGCACAGTGCGACATCACCTACAGCACAGTGCTACATCACCTACAGCACAGTGTCACATCACCTACAACAGTGTTACATCACCTACAGCAGTGTTACATCATGTACAGCACAGTGCTACATCACCTACAACATTGTGCTACATCACCGACAGTGTAATGCTACATCACCTTGAGCACAGTGTTACATCACCTACAGCACAGTGCTACATCACCTACAACAGTGTTACATCACCTACAACACAGTGTTACATCACCTACAGCACAGTGCTAAATCGCCTACAGCACAGTGCTACATCGCCTACAGCACAGTGCGACATCTCCAACAACAGTGTTACATCACCTACAACATTGTTACATCAACTTCAGCACAGTGTTACATCACCTACAACAGTGTTACATCACCTACAACATTGTTACATCACCTACAGCACAGTGTTACATCACCTACAGCACAGTGCGACATCACCTACAACATTGTTACATCACCTTCAGCACAGTGTTACATCACCTACAGCACAGTGCTACATCGCCTACAGCACAGTGTTACATCACCTACAGCACAGTGCGACATCACCGACAACATTGTTACATCACCTTCAGCATGGTGTTACATCACCTACCGCACAGTGCAACATCACCTACAGCGATGCGCTACACCACCTACAGCGCAGTGCTGCATCACCTACAGCACAGTGGGACATCACCTACAGCACAGTGCGACATCACCTACAGCACAGTGCTACAGCACCTACAGCACAGTGTTACATCACCTACAACAGTGTTACATCACCTACAGCAGTGTTACATCATGTACAGCACAGTGCTACATCACCTACAACATTGTGCTACATCACCGACAGTGTAATGCTACATCACCTTGAGCACAGTGTTACATCACCTACAACACAGTGTTACATCACCTACAGCACAGTGCTAAATCGCCTACAGCACAGTGCTACATCGCCTACAGCACAGTGCGACATCTCCAACAACAGTGTTACATCACCTACAACATTGTTACATCACCTTCAGCACAGTGTTACATCACCTACAACAGTGTTACATCACCTTCAGCACAGTGTTACATCACCTACAACAGTGTTACATCACCTACAACATTGTTACATCACCTTCAGCACAGTGTTACATCACCTACAACAGTGTTAAATCACCTACTAAATTGTTACATCACCTTCAGCACAGTGTTACATCACCTACAACAGTGTTACATCACCTACAAAATTGTTACATCACCTTCAGCACAGTGTTACATCACCTGCAACAGTGTTACATCACCTACAACAGTGTTACATCACCTACAACATTGTTACATCAGCAAAAGCACAGTGCTACATCACCTTCAGCACAGTGTTACATCACCTACCGCACAGTGCTACATCACCTACAGCACAGTGCTACATCACCTACAGCACAGTACTACATCGCCTACAGGACAGTGCTACATCACCTAGAACACAGTGGTATGTCACCTACAGCACAATGTTGCATTACCTACAGCACAGTGCTACATCGCCTTCAGCACAGTGCTACATCACCAACAGCACAGTGTTACATCACCTGCAACACAGTGTACAGCACCTACAGCACAGTGCTACATCACCTACAGCATTGCGCTATATTACCTACAGCGCAGTGTGACATCACCTACAGCACAGTGCCTCGATATGTACTGTGCAGTGCTACATCACCTACTGCACAGTGCTATATCACCTGCAGCGTTGCGCTACATCACATACAGCGCAGTGCTAGGTTACGTACTGCGCAGTGCTACATCACCTACAGCACAGTGCTACGTTACATACTGCGCAGTGCTACATCACCCGCAACATAGTGTTACATCACCTACAGCATAATGCTACATCACCTAGAGCACAGTCCTACATCACCTACAGCATAATGCTACATCACCGAGAGCACAGTCCTACATCACCTACAGCGCAGTGCTACATCACCTACAGCGCAGCGCTACATCACCTACAACAGTGTTACATCACCTACAACACAGTGTTACATCACCTATAGCACAGTGCTAAATCGCCTACAGCACAGTGCTAGGTTACGTACTGCGCAGTGCTACATCACCTACAGCACAGTGCTACGTTACATACTGCGCAGTGCTACATCACCCGCAACATAGTGTTACATCACCTACAGCATAATGCTACATCACCTAGAGCACAGTCCTACATCACCTACAGCGCAGCGCTACTTCACCTACAGCGCAGCGCTACATCAACTACACCATAATGCGACATCACCTACAGCACAGTGCTACATCACCTACAACAGTGTTACATCACCTACAACACAGTGTTACATCACCTACAGCACAGTGCTAAATCGCCTACAGCACAGTGCTAGGTTACGTACTGCGCAGTGCTACATCACCTACAGCACAGTGCTACGTTACATACTGCGCAGTGCTACATCACCCGCAACATAGTGTTACATCACCTACAGCATAATGCTACATCACCTAGAGCACAGTCCTACATCACCTACAGCGCAGCGCTACATCACCTACAGCGCAGCGCTACATCAACTACACCATAATGCTACATCACCTACAGCACAGTGCTACACCACGTACAACAGTGTTACATCACCTACAACACAGTGTTACATCACCTACAGCACAGTGCTAAATCGCCTACAGCACAGTGCTACATCGCCTACAGCACAGTGCTACATCGCGTACAGCACAGTGCTACATCGCCTACAGCACAGTGCGACATCTCCTACAACAGTGTTACATCACCTACAACATTGTTACATCACCTAGAGCACAGTCCTACACCACCTACAGCGCAGTGCTACATCGCCTACAGTACAGTGTTACATCACCTACAGCATAGTGTTACATCACATACAGCACAGTGGTACATCACCTACAGCACAGTGTTACATCACCTACAGCACAGTGTTACATCACCTACAGCACAGTGCTACATCACATACAGCACAGTGTTACATCACCTACAGCACAGTGTTACATCACCTACAGCACAGTGTTACATCACCTACAGCACAGTGCTACATCACCTACAGCACAGTGTTACATCACCTGCAACAGTGTTACATCACCAACAGCACAGTGTTACATCACCTACAGCACAGTGTACAGCACCTGCAGCGCAGTGCGACATCGCCTACAGCACAGTGCTACATCACCTACAGCGCAGTGTGACATCACCTACAGCACAGTGCTACGATATGTACTGCGCAGTGCTACATCACCTACAGCACAGTGCTATATCACCTGCAGCGTTGCGCGACATCACATACAGCGCAGTGCGACATCACCTACAGCACAGTGCTAGGTTACGTACTGCGCAGTGCTATATCACCTACAGCACAGTGCTACGTTACATACTGCGCAGTGCTACATCACCCGCAACATAGTGTTACATCACCTACAGCATAATGCTACATCACCTAGAGCACAGTCCTACATCACCTACAGCGCAGTGCTACATCACCTACAGTGCAGCGCGACATCAACTACACCATAATGCTACATCACCTACAGCACAGTGCTACATCACCTACAACAGTGTTACATCACCTACAACACAGTGTTACATCACCTACAGCACAGTGCTAAATCGCCTACAGCACAGTGCTACATCGCCTACAGCACAGTGCTACATCGCCTACAGCACAGTGCGACATCTCCTACAACAGTGTTACATCACCTACATCATTGTTACATCACCTACAACATTGTTACATCACTTTCAGCACAGTGTTACATCATCTACAACAGTGTTAAATCACCTACAAAATTGTTACATCACCTTCAGCACAGTGTTACATCACCTACAACATTGTTACATCACCTACAAAATTGTTACATCACCTTCAGCACAGTGTTACATCACCTACAACAGTGTTACATCACCTACAACATTGTTACATCACCTACAGCACAGTGCTACATCACCTACCGCACAGTGCAACATCACCTACAGCGTTGCGCTACACCACCTACAGCGCAGTGCGACATCACCTACAGCACAGTGTCACATCACCTACAACAGTGTTACATCACCTACAGCACAGTGTTACATCACCTACAGCACAGTGCTACAGCACCGACAGCACAGTGTTACATCGCCTACAGCACAGTGTTACATCACCTACAGCACAGTGCAACATCACCTACAACATTGTTACATCACCTTCAGCACAGTGTTACATCACCTTCAGCACAGTGTTACATCACCTACCGCACAGTGCAACATCACCTACAGCGTTGCGCTACACCACCTACAGCGCAGTGCGACATCACCTACAGCACAGTGCTACATCACCTACAGCACAGTGTCACATCACCTACAACAGTGTTACATCACCTACAGCACAGTGTTACATCACCTACAGCACAGTGCTACATCACCTACAGCACAGTGTTACATCACCTACAATGGTGTTACATCACCTACAGCACAGTGTTACATCACGTACAGCACAGTGCTACATCACCTACAGCGTTGCGCTACATCACCTACAGCACAGTGCTACGTTACGTAATGCGCAGCTCTACATCAACTACAGCACAGTGCTACATCACCTACAGCACAGTGCTACATCACCTACAACAGTGTTACGTCACCTACAGCACAGTGTTACATCACCTACAGCACAGTGCTACAACACCTACAGCACAGTGCTACATCACCTACAGCACAGTGCTACAACACCTACAGTGTTGCGCTACATCACCTACAGCACAGTGCTAAGTTACATACTGCGCAGTGCTACATCACCTACAACATAGTGTTACATCACTGACAGTGTAATGCTACATCACCTTGAGTACAGTGCTACATCACCTACAGCGCAGTGCTACATCACCTCCAGCACGGTATTACATCACTTACAGCGCACTGCTACATCACCTACAGCACAGTGCTACATCACCTATAGCGCAGCGCTACATCACCTATAGCGTAACGCTACATCACGTAGAGCACAGTGCTACATCAACTACAGCACAGTGTTACATCACCTACAGCACAGTGCGACATCACCTACAGCACAGTATTACATCACCTACAGCGCAGTGTTACATCGCCTACATCACAATGGCACATCATCTACAGCACAGTGTTACATCAACTACAGCAAAGTGCTAAATCACCTACAACAGTGTTACATCACCTACAGCAGAGTGTTACATCGCCTACAGCACAATGCTACATCACCTACAGCACAGTGCGATATCACCTACAGCACAGTGCTACATTACCTCCAGCACAGTGCTACATCACCTACAGCACATTGCTACATCGCCTACATCACAATGCTACATCACCTACAGCACAGTGCGACATCTCCTACAGCACAGTGTTACATCATCTACAGCACAGTGTTACGTCACCTACAGCGCAGCGCTATATCACCTATAGCGTAACGCGACATCACATACAGCACAGTGTTACATCACCTACAGCGCAGTGTTACATTACCTACAGCACAGTGCTACATTACAGACAGCGCAGTGCTACATCACCTACAGCGCAGTGTTACATTACCTACAGCACAGTGCTACATTACATACAGCGCAGTGCTACATCACCTACAACATAGTGTTACATCACCTACAGCGTAATGCTAAATCACATAGAGCACAGTGCTACATCACCAACAGCACAGTGCAACATCACCTTTGGCACAGTATGACATCACTTACAGTGCGGTGCTACATGACCTACAGCACATTGCTACATCGCCTACAGCACAGTGTTACATCATCTACAGCACAGTGTTACGTCACCTACAGCGCAGCGCTATATCACCTATAGCGTAACGCTACATCACATACAGCATAGTGCGACATCAACTACAGCACAGTGTTACATCACCTACAGCGCAGTGTTACATTACCTACAGCACAGTGCTACATTACATACAGCGCAGTGCTACATCACCTACAACATAGTGTTACATCACCTACAGTGTAATGCTAAATCACATAGAGCACAGTGCTACATCACCTACAGCACAGTGCAACATCACCTTCGGCATAGTATGACATCACTTACAGTGCGGTGCTACATGACCTACAGCACATTGCTACATCGCCTACAGCACAGTGCTACATCACCTACAGTACAGTGCAACATTTCCTACAGCACAGTGTTACATCACCTACAGCACAGTGGTACGTCACCTACAGCACAGTGCTACATCGCGGACAGCACAGTGCTTCATCACCTACAGCGCAGCGCTACATCACCTATAGCGTAACGCTACATCACGCACAGCACAGTGTTACATCACCTACAGCACAGTGTTACATCTCCTACAACATTGTTACATCACCTTCAGCACAGTGTTAAATCACCTACAACATTGTTACATCACCTTCAGCACTGTGTTACATCACCTACAATAGTGTTACATCACCTACAACATTGTTATATCACCTACAGCACAGTGCTACATCACCTATAGCACTGTGTTACATCACCGACAGCACAGTGCTACATCACCTACAACATTGTTACATCACCTTCAGCGCAGTGCGACATCACCTTCAGCACAGTGTTACATACCTACAGCACAGTGCTACATCGCCTACAGCACAGTGGTACATCACCTACAGCAGAGTGTTACATCACCTACAGCAGAGTGTTACATCACCTACAGCAGAGTGTTACATCACCTACAGCACAGTGTTACATCACCTACAGCACAGTGTGACATCACCTACAGCGCAGTGTTACATCACCTGCAGCACAGTGCAACATCACCTACAGCACAGTGCTATATCACCTACAGCACAGTGATACGTCACCTACAGCACAGTGTTACATCGCTTACAGCACAGTATGACATCACTTACAGTGCGGTGCTACATCACCTACAGCACAGTGCAACATCTCCTACAGCACAGTGTTACATCACCTACAGCACAGTGGTACGTCACCTACAGCACAGTGCTACATCGTGGACAGCACAGTGTTACATCACGTATAGCACAGTGATACATCACCTACAGCACAGTACTACATCGCCTACAGGACAGTGCTACATCACCTAGAACACAGTTGTATGTCACCTACAGCACAATGTTGCATTACCTACAGCACAGTGCTACATCGCCTTCAGCACAGTGCTACATCACCTACAGCACAGTGTTACATCACCTGCAACAGTGTTACATCACCAACAGCACAGTGTTACATCACCTACAGCACAGTGTACAGCACCTGCAGCGCAGTGCTACATTGCCTACAGCATTG
The DNA here is from genome assembly GCF_037043375.1 of Chiloscyllium plagiosum. Taxonomy (NCBI): domain Eukaryota; kingdom Metazoa; phylum Chordata; class Chondrichthyes; order Orectolobiformes; family Hemiscylliidae; genus Chiloscyllium; species Chiloscyllium plagiosum. The sequence goes on from NW_028270168.1 coordinate 5,272,526, forward strand.
CGCTACATCATCTACAGCGCTGTGTGACATCACCTACAGCACAGTGCTACGATATGTACTGCGCAGTGCTACATCACCTACAGCACAGTGCTATATCACCTGCAGCGTTGCGCGACATCACATACAGCGCAGTGCGACATCACCTACAGCACAGTGCTAGGTTACGTACTGCGCAGTGCTACATCACCTACAGCACAGTGCTACGTTACATACTGCGCAGTGCTACGTCACCCGCAACATAGTGTTACATCACCTACAGCATAATGCTACATCACCTAGAGCACAGTGTTACATCACCTACAGCGCAGTGCTACATCACCTACAGCGCAGCGCGACATCAACTACACCATAATGCTACATCACCTACAGCACAGTGCTATATCACCTACAACAGTGTTACATCACCTACAGCACAGTGCTAAATCGCCTACAGCACAGTGTTACATCGCCTACAGCACAGTGCTACATCGCCTACAGCACAGTGCGACATCTCCTACAACAGTGTTACATCACCTACAACATTGTTACATCACCTACAACATTGTTACATCACTTTCAGCACAGTGTTACATCACCTACAACAGTGTTAAATCACCTACAAAATTGTTACATCACCTTCAGCACAGTGTTACATCACCTACAACAGTGTTACATCACCTACAACATTGTTACATCACTTTCAGCACAGGGTTACATCACCTACAACAGTGTTCAATCACCTACAAAATTGTTACATCACCTTCAGCACAGTGTTACATCACCTACAACAGTGTTACATCACCTACAACATTGTTACATCACCTACAGCACAGTGTTACATCACCTACAGCGCAGTGTTACATGACCTACAACATTGTTACATCACCTACAGCACAGTGTTACATCACCTACAGCACAGTGCGACATCACCTTCACCATTGTTACATCACCTACAGCACAGTGTTACATCATCTACAGCACAGGTTTACGTCAGCTACAGCGCAGCGCTATATCACCTATAGCGTAACGCTACATCACATACAGCACAGTGCGACATCAACTACAGCACAGTGTTACATCACCTACAGCGCAGTGTTACATTACCTACAGCACAGTGCTACATTACATACAGCGCAGTGCTACATCACCTACAACATAGTGTTACATCACCTACAGCGTAATGCTAAATCACATAGAGCACAGTGCTACATCACCAACAGTACAGTGCAACATCACCTTCGGCATAGTATGACATCACTTACAGTGCGGTGCTACATGACCTACAGCACATTGCTACATCGCCTACAGCACAGTGCTACATCACCTACAGCACAGTGCGACATTTCCTACAGCACAGTGTTACATCACCTACAGCACAGTGGTACGTCACCTACAGCACAGTGCTACATCGCGGACAGCACAGTGCTTCATCACCTACAGCGCAGCGCTACATCACCTATAGCGTAACTCTACATCACGCACAGCACAGTGTTACATCACCTACAGCACAGTGTTACATCTCCTACAACAGTGTTACATCACCTACAACTTTGTTACATCACCTTCAGCACAGTGTTACATCACCTACAATAGTGTTACATCACCTACAGCACAGTGTTACATCTCCTACAACAGTGTTACATCACCTACAACATTGTTACATCACCTTCAGCACAGTGTTACATCACCTACAACATTGTTACATCACCTTCAGCACAGTGTTACATCACCTACAACATTGTTATATCACCTACAGCACAGTGCTACATCACCTATAGCACTGTGTTACATCACCGACAGCACAGTGCTACATCACCTACAACATTGTTACATCACCTTCAGCGCAGTGCGACATCACCTATAACATTGTTACATCACCTTCAGCACAGTGTTACATCACCTACAGCACAGTGCTACATCGCCTACAGTGCAGTGTTATATCACCTACAGCATCGTGTTACATCACATACAGCACAGTGGTACATCACCTACAGCATAGTGTTACATCACCTACAGCAGAGTGTTACATCACCTACAGCACAGTGCGACATCTCCTACAGCGCAGTGCGACATCACCTACAGCACAGTGCGACATCACCTACAGCGCAGTGTTACATCATCTACAGCACAGTGCTACATCACCTACAGCACAGTGTTACATCGCTTACAGCACAGTGCAACATCACCTACAGCACAGTGTTACATCGCTTACAGCACTGTGCAACATCACCTACAGCACAGTGCTACATTACCTGCAGCACAGTATGACATCACTTACAGTGCGGTGCTACATCACCTACAGCACAGTGCAACATCTCCTACAGCACAGTGTTACATCACCTACAGCACAGTGGTACGTCACCTACAGCACAGTGCTACATCGTGGACAGCACAGTGTTACATCACGTATAGCACAGTGATACATCACCTACAGCACAGTGCAACATCACCTAGAGCACAGTGCGACATCACCTCCAGCACAGTGTTACATCACCTACAGCACAGTGGTACATCACCTACAGCAAAGTGCTACATTGCGGACAGCACAGTGTTACATCACCTACAGCAAAGTGCTACATCACCTACAGCACAGTACTACATCGCCTACAGGACAGTGCTACATCACCTAGAACACAGTTGTATGTCACCTACAGCACAATGTTGCATCACCTACAGCACAGTGTTACATCACCTGCAACAGTGTTACATCACCAACAGCACAGTGTTACATCATCTACAGCACAGTGTACAGCACCTGCAGCGCAGTGCGACATCGCCTACAGCATTGCGCTACATCACCTACAGCGCAGTGTGACATCACCTGCAGCACAGTGCTACGATATGTACTGCGCAGTGCTACATCACCTACAGCACAGTGCTATATCACCTGCAGCGTTGCGCTACATCACATACAGCGCAGTGCGACATCACCTACAGCACAGTGCTAGGTTACGTACTGCGCAGTGCGACATCACCTACAGCACAGTGCTACGTTACATACTGCGCAGTGCTACATCACCTGCAACATAGTGTTACATCACCTACAGCATAATGCTACATCACCTAGAGCACAGTCCTACATCACCTTCAGCGCAGTGCTACATCACCTACAGCGCAGCGCGACATCAACTACACCATAATGCTACATCACCTACAGCACAGTGCTACATCACCTACAACAGTGTTACATCACCTACAACACAGTGTTACATCACCTACAGCACAGTGCGACATCGCCTACAGCACAGTGCTACATCGCCTACAGCACAGTGCGACATCTCCTACAACAGTGTTACATCACCTACAACATTGTTACATCACCTACAACATTGTTACATCACTTTCAGCACAGTGTTACATCACCTACAACAGTGTTAAATCACCTACAAAATTGTTACATCACCTTCAGCACAGTGTTACATCACCTACAACAGTGTTACATCACCTACAACATTGTTACATCACCTACAGCACAGTGTTACATCACCTACAACATTGTTACATCATCTTCAGCGCAGTGCGACATCACCTATAACATTGTTACATCACCTTCAGCACAGTGTTACATCACCTACAGCACAGTGCTACATCGCCTACAGTACAGTGTTACATCACCTACAGCATCGTGTTACATCACCTACAGCATCGTGTTACATCACATACAGCACAGTGGTACATCACCTACAGCATAGTGTTACATCACCTACAGCAGAGTGTTACATCACCTACAGCACAGTGCGACATCTCCTACAGCGCAGTGCGACATCACCTACAGCACAGTGCGACATCACCTACAGCGCAGTGTGACATCATCTACAGCACAGTGCTACATCACCTACAGCACAGTGTTACATCGCTTACAGCACAGTGCAACATCACCTACAGCACAGTGTTACATCGCTTACAGCACTGTGCAACATCACCTACAGCACAGTGCTACATTACCTGCAGCACAGTATGACATCACTTACAGTGCGGTGCTACATCACCTACAGCACAGTGCAACATCTCCTACAGCACAGTGTTACATCACCTACAGCACAGTGGTACGTCACCTACAGCACAGTGCTACATCGTGGACAGCACAGTGTTACATCACGTATAGCACAGTGATACATCACCTACAGCACAGTGCAACATCACCTAGAGCACAGTGCGACATCACCTACAGCACAGTGTTACATCACCTACAGCGCAGTGCGACATCACCTCCAGCACAGTGTTACATCACCTACAGCACAGTGGTACATCACCTACAGCAAAGTGCTACATTGCGGACAGCACAGTGTTACATCACCTACAGCAAAGTGCTACATCACCTACAGCACAGTACTACATCGCCTACAGGACAGTGCTACATCACCTAGAACACAGTTGTATGTCACCTACAGCACAATGTTGCATTACCTACAGCACAGTGCTACATCGCCTTCAGCACAGTGCTACATCACCTACAGCACAGTGTTACATCACCTGCAACAGTGTTACATCACCAACAGCACAGTGTTACATCATCTACAGCACAGTGTACAGCACCTGCAGCGCAGTGCGACATCGCCTACAGCATTGCGCTACATCACCTACAGCGCAGTGTGACATCACCTACAGCACAGTGCTACGATATGTACTGCGCAGTGCTACATCACCTACAGCACAGTGCTATATCACCTGCAGCGTTGCGCTACATCACATACAGCGCAGTGCGACATCACCTACAGCACAGTGCTAGGTTACGTACTGCGCAGTGCTACATCACCTACAGCACAGTGCTACGTTACATACTGCGCAGTGCTACATCACCTGCAACATAGTGTTACATCACCTACAGCATAATGCTACATCACCTAGAGCACAGTCCTACATCACCTTCAGCGCAGTGCTACATCACCTACAGCGCAGCGCGACATCAACTACACCATAATGCTACATCACCTACAGCACAGTGCTACATCACCTACAACAGTGTTACATCACCTACAACACAGTGTTACATCACCTACAGCACAGTGCGACATCGCCTACAGCACAGTGCTACATCGCCTACAGCACAGTGTGACATCTCCTACAACAGTGTTACATCACCTACAACATTGTTACATCACCTACAACATTGTTACATCACTTTCAGCACAGTGTTACATCACCTACAACAGTGTTAAATCACCTACAAAATTGTTACATCACCTTCAGCACAGTGTTACATCACCTACAACAGTGTTACATCACCTACAACATTGTTACATCACTTTCAGCACAGTGTTACATCACCTACAACAGTGTTAAATCACCTACAAAATTGTTACATCACCTTCAGCACAGTGTTACATCACCTACAACAGTGTTACATCACCTACAACATTGTTACATCACCTACAGCACAGTGCTACATCACCTACAGCACAGTGTTACATCACCTACAACATTGTTACATCACCTTCAGCGCAGTGCGACATCACCTATAACATTGTTACATCACCTTCAGCACAGTGTTACATCACCTACAGCACAGTGCTACATCGCCTACAGTACAGTGTTACATCACCTACAGCATCGTGTTACATCACCTATAGCATCGTGTTACATCACATACAGCACAGTGGTACATCACCTACAGCATAGTGTTACATCACCTACAGCAGAGTGTTACATCACCTACAGCACAGTGCGACATCTCCTACAGCGCAGTGCGACATCACCTACAGCACAGTGCGACATCACCTACAGCGCAGTGTGACATCATCTACAGCACAGTGCTACATCACCTACAGCACAGTGTTACATCGCTTACAGCACAGTGCAACATCACCTACAGCACAGTGTTACATCGCTTACAGCACTGTGCAACATCACCTACAGCACAGTGCTACATTACCTGCAGCACAGTATGACATCACTTACAGTGCGGTGCTACATCACCTACAGCACAGTGCAACATCTCCTACAGCACAGTGTTACATCACCTACAGCACAGTGGTACGTCACCTACAGCACAGTGCTACATCGTGGACAGCACAGTGTTACATCACGTATAGCACAGTGATACATCACCTACAGCACAGTGTTACATCACCTACAGCACAGTGGTACATCACCTACAGCAAAGTGCTACATTGCGGACAGCACAGTGTTACATCACCTACAGCAAAGTGCTACATCACCTACAGCACAGTACTACATCGCCTACAGGACAGTGCTACATCACCTAGAACACAGTTGTATGTCACCTACAGCACAATGTTGCATTACCTACAGCACAGTGCTACATCACCTACAGCACAGTGTTACATCACCTGCAACAGTGTTACATCACCAACAGCACAGTGTTACATCACCTACAGCACAGTGTACAGCACCTGCAGTGCAGTGCTACATTGCCTACAGCATTGCGCTACATCACCTACAGCGCAGTGTGACATCACCTACAGCACAGTGCAACATCACCTACAGCGCAGTGTGACATCACCTACAGCACAGTGCTACGATATGTACTGCGCAGTGCTACATCACCTACAGCACAGTGCTATATCACCTGCAGCGTTGCGCTACATCACATACAGCGCAGTGCGACATCACCTACAGCACAGTGCTAGGTTACGTACTGCGCAGTGCTACATCACCTACAGCACAGTGCTACGTTACATACTGCGCAGTGCTACATCACCTGCAACATAGTGTTACATCACCTACAGCATAATGCTACATCACCTAGAGCACAGTCCTACATCACCTTCAGCGCAGTGCTACATCACCTACAGCGCAGCGCGACATCAACTACACCATAATGCTACATCACCTACAGCACAGTGCTACATCACCTACAACAGTGTTACATCACCTACAACACAGTGTTACATCACCTACAGCACAGTGCGACATCGCCTACAGCACAGTGCTACATCGCCTACAGCACAGTGCGACATCTCCTACAACAGTGTTACATCACCTACAACATTGTTACATCACCTACAACATTGTTACATCACTTTCAGCACAGTGTTACATCATCTACAACAGTGTTAAATCACCTACAAAATTGTTACATCACCTTCAGCACAGTGTTACATCACCTACAACAGTGTTACATCACCTACAACATTGTTACATCACCTACAGCACAGTGCTACATCACCTACAGCACAGTGGTACATCACCTTCAACAGTGTTACATCACCTACAACATTGTTACATCACCTACAGCACAGTGTTACATCACCTACAGCACAGTGTTACATCACCTACAGCACAGTGCGACATCACCTACACCATTGTTACATCACCTACAGCACAGTGTTACATCATCTACAGCACAGTGTTACGTCACCTACAGCGCAGCGCTATATCACCTATCGCGTAACGCTACATCACATACAGCACAGTGCGACATCAACTACAGCACAGTGTTACATCACCTACAGCGCAGTGTTACATTACCTACAGCACAGTGCTACATTACATACAGCGCAGTGCTACATCACCTACAACATAGCGTTACATCACCTACAGCGTAATGCTAAATCACATAGAGCACAGTGCTACATCACCGACAGCACAGTGCTACATCACCTTCGGCATAGTATGACATCACTTACAGTGCAGTGCTACATGACCTACAGCACATTGCTACATCGCCTACAGCACAGTGCTACATCACCTACAGCACAGTGCGACATTTCCTACAGCACAGTGTTACATCACCTACAGCGCAGCGCTACATCACCGATAGCGTAACGCTACATCACGCACAGCACAGTGTTACATCACCTACAGCACAGTGTTACATCTCCTACAACAGTGTTACATCACCTACAACATTGTTACATCACCTTCAGCACAGTGTTACATCACCTACAACATTGTTACATCACCTACAGCACAGTGCTACATCACCTATAGCACTGTGCGACATCACCTACAGCACAGTGTTACATCACCGACAGCACAGTGCTACATCACCTACAACATTGTTACATCACCTTCAGCACAGTGCGACATCACCTACAACATTGTTACATCACCTTCAGCACAGTGTTACATCACCTACAGCACAGTGCGACATTTCCTACAGCACAGTGTTACATCACCTACAGCACAGTGGTACGTCACCTACAGCACAGTGCTACATCGCCTACAATAGTGTTACATCACCTACAACATTGTTACATCACCTACAGCACAGTGCGACATTTCCTACAGCACAGTGTTACATCACCTACAGCACAGTGGTACGTCACCTACAGCACAGCGCTACATCACCTACAACATTGTTACATCACATTCAGCACAGTGTTACATCACCTACAGCACAGTGCGACATCACCTACAGCACAGTGTTACATCACCTACAGCACAGTGTTACATCGCCTACAGTACAGTGTTACATCACCTACAGCACAGTGCTACATCGCCTACAGTACAGTGTTACATCACCTACAGCATAGTGTTACATCACATACAGCACAGTGGTACATCACCCAAAGCACAGTGTTACATCACCTACAGTACAGTGTTACATCACCTAAAGCAGAGTGTTACATCACCTACAGCACAGTGCGACATCTCCTACAGCACAGTGTTACATCACCTACAGCACAGTGCGACATCACCTACAGCGCAGTGTTACATCACCTACAGCACAGTGCTACATCACCTACAGCACAGTGTTACATCGCTTACAGCACAGTGCAACATCACCTACAGCACAGTGTTACATCGCTTACAGCACTGTGCAACATCACCTACAGCACAGTGCTACATTACCTACAGCACAATATGACATCACTTACAGTGCGGTGCTACATCACCTACAGCACAGTGCAACATCTCCTACAGCACAGTGTTACATCACCTACAGCACAGTGGTACGTCACCTACAGCACAGTGCTACATCGTGGACAGCACAGTGTTACATCACGTATAGTAGAGTGATACATCACCTACAGCACAGTGCAACATCACCTAGAGCACAGTGCGACATCACCTCCAGCACAGTGTTACATCACCTACAGCACAGTGGTACATCACCTACAGCAAAGTGCTACATTGCGGACAGCACAGTGTTACATCACCTACAGCAAAGTGCTACATCACCTACAGCACAGTACTACATCGCCTACAGGACAGTGCTACATCACCTAGAACACAGTTGTATGTCACCTACAGCACAATGTTGCATTACCTACAGCACAGTGCTACATCGCCTTCAGCACAGTGCTACATCACCTACAGCACAGTGTTACATCACCTGCAACAGTGTTACATCACCAACAGCACAGTGTTACATCACCTACAGCACAGTGTACAGCACCTGCAGCGCAGTGCTACATCGCCTACAGCATTGCGCTACATCACCTACAGCGCAGTGTGACATCACCTACAGCACAGTGCTACGATATGTACTGCGCCGTGCTACATCACCTACAGCACAGTGCTATATCACCTGCAGCGTTGCGCTACATCACATACAGCGCAGTGCGACATCACCTACAGCACAGTGCTAGGTTACGTACTGCGCAGTGCTACATCACCTACAGCACAGTGCTACGTTACATACTGCGCAGTGCTAAATCACCTGCAACATAGTGTTACATCACCTACAGCATAATGCTACATCACCTCGAGCACAGTCCTACATCACCTACAGCGCAGCGCTACATCACCTACAGCGCAGCGCGACATCAACTACACCATAATGCTACATCACCTACAGCACAGTGCTACATCACCTACAACAGTGTTACATCACCTACAACACAGTGTTACATCACCTACAGCACAGTGCGACATCGCCTACAGCACAGTGCTACATCGCCTACAGCACAGTGCGACATCTCCTACAACAGTGTTACATCACCTACAACATTGTTACATCACCTACAACATTATTACATCACTTTCAGCACAGTGTTACATCACCTACAACAGTGTTAAATCACCTACAAAATTGTTACATCACCTTCAGCACAGTGTTACATCACCTACAACAGTGTTACATCACCTATAACATTGTTACATCACTTTCAGCACAGTGTTACATCACCTACAACAGTGTTAAATCACCTACAAAATTGTTACATCACCTTCAGCACAGTGTTACATCACCTACAACAGTGTTACATCACCTACAACATTGTTACATCACCTACAGCACAGTGCTACATCACCTACAGCACAGTGCTACATCACCTACAGCACAGTGTTACATCACCTACAGCACAGTGCGACATCACCTACAGCGTTGCGCTACACCACCTACAGCGCAGTGCGACATCACCTACAGCACAGTGCTACATCACCTACAGCACAGTGTCACATCACCTACAACAGTGTTACATCACCTACAGCACAGTGTTACATCACCTACAGCACAGTGCTACAGCACCTACAGCACACTGCTACAAAACCTACAGCACAGTGTTACATCACCTACAACAGTGTTACATCACCTACAGCACAGTGTTACATCATGTACAGCGCAGTGCTACATCACCTACAGCGTTGCGTGACATCATCTACAGCACAGTGCGACATCACCGACAGTGTAATGCTACATCACCTTGAGCACAGTGTTACATCACCTACAGCACAGTGCTACATCACCTACAGTGTTGCGCTACATCACCTACAGCACAGTGCTACGTTACATACTGCGCAGTGCTACATCACCTACAGCACAGTGCTACGTTACGTACTGCGCAGTGCTACATCACCCGCAACATAGTGTTACATCACCTACAGCATAATGCTACATCACCTAGAGCACAGTCCTACATCACCTACAGCGCAGCGCTACATCATCTACAGCGCAGCGCGACATCAACTACAACAGTGTTACATCACCTACAACACAGTGTTACATCACCTACAGCACAGTGCGACATCGCCTACAGCACAGTGCTACATCGCCTACAGCACAGTGCGACATCTCCTACAACAGTGTTACATCACCTACAACATTGTTACATCACCTACAACATTATTACATCACTTTCAGCACAGTGTTACATCACCTACAACAGTGTTAAATCACCTACAAAATTGTTACATCACCTTCAGCACAGTGTTACATCACCTACAACAGTGTTACATCACCTATAACATTGTTACATCACTTTCAGCACAGTGTTACATCACCTACAACAGTGTTAAATCACCTACAAAATTGTTACATCACCTTCAGCACAGTGTTACATCACCTACAACAGTGTTACATCACCTACAACATTGTTACATCACCTACAGCACAGTGCTACATCACCTACAGCACAGTGCTACATCACCTACAGCACAGTGTTACATCACCTACAGCACAGTGCGACATCACCTACAGCGTTGCGCTACACCACCTACAGCGCAGTGCGACATCACCTACAGCACAGTGCTACATCACCTACAGCACAGTGTCACATCACCTACAACAGTGTTACATCACCTACAGCACAGTGTTACATCACCTACAGCACAGTGCTACAGCACCTACAGCACACTGCTACAAAACCTACAGCACAGTGTTACATCACCTACAACAGTGTTACATCACCTACAGCACAGTGTTACATCATGTACAGCGCAGTGCTACATCACCTACAGCGTTGCGTGACATCACCTACAGCACAGTGCGACATCACCGACAGTGTAATGCTACATCACCTTGAGCACAGTGTTACATCACCTACAGCACAGTGCTACATCACCTACAGTGTTGCGCTACATCACCTACAGCACAGTGCTACGTTACATACTGCGCAGTGCTACATCACCTACAGCACAGTGCTACGTTACGTACTGCGCAGTGCTACATCACCCGCAACATAGTGTTACATCACCTACAGCATAATGCTACATCACCTAGAGCACAGTCCTACATCACCTACAGCGCAGCGCTACATCATCTACAGCGCAGCGCGACATCAACTACACCATAATGCTACATCACCTACAGCACAGTGCTACATCACCTACAACAGTGTTACATCACCTACAACACAGTGTTACATCACCTACAGCACCGTGCTAAATCGCCTACAGCACAGTGCTACATCGCCTACAGCACAGTGCGACATCTCCTACAACAGTGTTACATCACCTACAACATTGTTACATCACCTTCAGCATAATGTTACATCACCTACAACAGTGTTACATCACCTACAACATTGTTACATCACCTACAGCACAGTGTTACATCACCTACAGCACAGTGCGACATCACCTACAACATTGTTACATCACCTTCAGCACAGTGTTACATCACCTACAACAGTGTTACATCACCTACAACATTGTTACATCACCTACAGCACAGTGTTACATCACCTTCAGCACAGTGCGACATCACCTACAACATTGTTACATCACCTTCAGCACAGTGTTACATCACCTACAACAGTGTTACATCACCTGCAGCACAGTGTTACATTACCTACATCGTTGCGCTACACCATCTACAGCGCAGTGCGACATCACCTACAGCGCAGTGTTACATCACCTACAGCACAGTGTTACATCACCTACAACAGTGTTACATTACCTACAGCACAGTGTTACATCACCTACAGCACAGTGCTACAGCACCTACAGCACAGTGCGACATCGCCTACAGCACAGTGCGACATCACCTACAGCACAGTGCTACATCACCTACAGCACAGCGCTACATCACCTACAGCACAGTGTTACATCACCAACAGCACAGTGCAACATCACCTACAGCACAGTGCTACATCACCTACAGCACAGTGTTACATCACCTACAGCACAGTGCTACATCACCTACAGCACAGTGTTACATCACCAACAGCACAGTGCAACATCACCTACAGCACAGTGCTACAGCACCTACAGCACAGTGCTACATCACCTACAGCACAGCGCTACATCACCTACAGCACAGTGTTACATCACCTACCGCACAGTGCGACATCACCTACAGCTCAGTGTTATATCACGTACAGCACAATGTTACATCACCTACAGCACAGTGCTACATGACCTGCAACACAGTGTTATATCACCTACAGCACAGTGCGACATCACCTACAACACACTGTTACATCCCCTACAGTACAGTGTTACATCACCTACAGCACAGTGCGACATCACCTACAACACAGTGTTACATCACCTACAGCACAGTGTTACATCACCTACAGCACAGTGATACATCACCTACAGCACAGTGATACATCACCTACAACACTGTGCCACATCACCTACAGCACAGTGTGCGACATCACGTACAGCGCAGTGGTACATCACCTACAGCACAGCGCTACATCCCCTACAGCACAGCGCTACGTCACCTACAGCACAGTGGTACGTCACCTACCGCACGTACCTGCTGTCTGTGCATCGCAATGTAGAAGGGGATGGTGCTCCATTGTGTCACAGAGTGGGAATGGGGTGGTCTTGGGTTCAGTCAGTTCGGTTCAGCATGCACACACAGTCCACTGGCTTAGAAATGGTCAGTCATCATCGCGAGCAGGTCACTGACATGTGGTCCGTGCTCTTTACAGTCTGGGGACTGGTCACGGTCAGTGCTGGGGTCTGTGGAATGAGCATTGCTGGGGCCTACTTGATATGGAAGAGGTAGTACTGGAGGGTGCCACCCTGGAGATTGTAGGCAGCCACCAAGGGAGGGCACAAGGACAGTGAAGGGACGAGCTCGAAGGGGGAGGTGGTAGTACATGGGAGGGCATGAGATGCTGTGGCAAGTATTAAGGAGATCGCCCCAGTGGGCAATGTTTGCAGGAGATGGTAAGGGGGTGATGCTGTAGTAATGAGGCTCAGGGGCAAGGAAGATGTTGGAGGCTCATTTTGACTTGGTGAGTGGGCGAGATGGACTGTCCAGTGAATACTGGGTAGAAAGGGATCTGACTCCCAAGTGGTGATTCTGACAGTGTCCAGTGCAACTGCTTTGCTTTCTGCGATTGGCTAATTGCTGCAAGTTATGGAACAGACCAAACCCTAACCTTTTCTTATGTTTAAAGGCAAGTGTAAGGGGTCATGTTCTGGATGCAATATGATTGGTCAAACAAAAAAGCTTAAAACAAAACATACTTTGTTTTTATACTATAGATAAAATACAAATAAAAGAAAGAAGAATTGGAATAACTTAACTCTGTTGGAAAACTTAACAGAATAATAGATTATTTAATTACTGAACAGTAACTGTTCCAGTAAACACACTGTTTGCAAAGGCAAATTCAGTTAAACAAGTTGTCTCACATGCAATTAGACAATAGACAATAGGTGTAGGCCATTCTGCCCTTCGAGCCTGCACCACCATTCATTATGATCATGGCTGATCATCCTCAATCAGTATCCTGTTCCTGCCTTAGCTCCATAATCCTTGATTCCACTATCCTTGAGAGCTCTATCCAACATTTTCTTAAACGAATCCAGAGACTGGGTCTCCACTGCCTTCTGGGGAAGAGCATTCCACACACCCACCACTCTCTGGGTGAAGAAGTTTCACCTCATCTCTGTCCGAAATGACCTATCCCTTATTTTTAAGCTGTGTCCTCTGGTTCGGGACTCACCCATCAGTGGAAACATGTTTCCTGCCTCCAGAGTGTCCAATCCTTTAATAATCTTATATGTCTCAATCAGATCCCCTCTCAGTCTTCTAAACTCAAGGGTATACAAGCCCAGTTGCTCCAGTCTTTCAGCATAAGATAGTCCCACCATTCCAGGAATTGACCTCGTGAACCTACGCTGCACTTCCTCAATAGCGAGAATGTCTTTCCTCAAATTTGGAGAACTGCACACAATATTCCAGGTGCGATCTCACCAGGGCCCTGTACAGCTGCAGAAGAACCTCTTTGCTTCCAAACTCAATCCGTCTTGTTATGAAGAAAGCTATTAGCTTTCTTCGCTACCTGCTGTACCTGCATGCTTGCCTTCATTGACTGGTGTACAAGAACACCCAGATCTCTTTGTACTGCCCCTTTACCTAACTTGACTCCATTTAGGTAGTAATCTGCCTTCCTGTTCTTGCCACCAAAGTGGATAACCATACATTTATCCACATTAAACTGCATCTGTCATGTATCTGTCCACTCACCTAACTTGTCCAGGTCACCCTGTAATCTCCTAACATCCTCCTCACATTTCACCCTGCCACCCAGCTTTGTATCATCTGCAAATTTGCTAATGTTACTATTAATACCATCTTCTATATCATTAATATATATTGTAAAAAGCTGCGGTCTCAGCACTGATCCCTGCGGTACCCCACTGGTCACCGCCTGCCATTCCGAAAGGGAACCATTTATCACTACTCTTTGTTTCCTGTCAGCCAACAAATTTTCAATCCAAGTCAGTATTTTGCCCCCAATACCATGCGCCCTAATTTTGCTCACTAACCTCCTATATGGGACTTTATCAAAGGTTTTCTGAAAGTCCAGGTACACTACATCCACTGGATCTCCCTCGTCCATCTTCAGAGTTACATCTTCAAAAAATTCCAGAAGATTAGTCAAGCATGATTTCCCCTTCATAAATCCATGCTGACTCTGACCTATCCTGTTACTGCTATCCAGATGTGTCGTAATTTCATTCTTTATAATTGACTCCAGCATCTTTCCCACCACTGAGGTCAGACTAACTGGTCTATAATTTCCTGCTTTCTCTCTCGCTCCTTTCTTAAAAAGTGGTCCAACATTAGCCCCCTCCAATCCGCAGGAACTGATCCTGAATCTACCGAACTCTGGAAAATAATCACCACGATTTCTCGAGCCACCCCCTTCAGTACCCTGGGATGTAGACCATCAGGCTCCGGGGACTTATCAGCCTTCAGACCTAACAGTCTCTCCAACACCAATTCCTGGCAAATATAAATTCCCTTCAGTTCAGGTCCTTCAGCCACTGTTACCTCAGGGAGATTGCTTGTGTCTTCCCCAGTGAACATAGATCTGAAGTACCAATTCAACTCTTCTGCCATTTCTTTGTTCCCCGTAATATATTCCCCTGGAATATATTTGCCAGGAATTGGTGTTGGAGAGACTGTTAGGTCTGAAGGTTGATAAGTCCCTGGAGCCTGATGGTCTACATCCCAGGGTACTGAAGGAGGTGGCTCTAGAAATCGTGGTGATTATTTTCCAGAGTTCGGTAGATTCAGGATCAGTCTTCAAGGGCCCAATTTTAGTCTTAACTATTTTTTTCCCTTTCACATACCTAAAAAAGCTTTTAGTAGTAGGAAAGAACTCCAGCTTTTAGCTGAAACGGAGAGAGGAATGAGAGCTTCCACATAAAACTTCAAGACTCCAGCAACTGCTAAAAGCTTAAACTAAAAATCCTAGTTCCGTGGAAGCTTGACACCACCCATTCAGGATACTTCTGTTGTTCCAACTTAATATGGCCTCACAAGCTGTTTACTTTGTTGGCTGGAAACAGACTGCTCATTATCTCGGTCTCAATCTCTCCTTATAAAAACACCAGGACAAAATATACTTCTTAAATCCATAGTATTGTCACAATGGACCTGACCATGCTTGGAGTGGGCAGAATGTCAGCCTAAGACCCACAGGCTCCATGTCTGTGCACCAGGATGGTCTTGAAGGGACAATTGCATCAATCTTGCATTCTGCAGATGGCAGGTTCACACCATTTGTAATCATATGACAGTGCATGAGAAATGTAAGCAGTGTACAAGTGCATGGGCTTAAAAATGTGTTTCTGGAAAAGCGCAGCAGGTCAGGCAGCATCAAAGGAACAGGAGAATTGACGTTTCGGGCATAAGCCCTTCTTCAGATTCCTGAAGAAGGCCTTATGCCCAAGACATCGATTCTCCTGTTCCTTTGATGCTGCCTGATCTGCTGCACTTTTCCAGCAACACATTTTTAAGGTCTGATCTCCAGCATCTGCAGTCCTCACTTTCTCCAAGTGCATGGGCTGACAATACTAGCCCCTGGCAATACTGACCATGTCACTGGACCTTACAAGTTACAGGTAGCAATATCCATGAACAGAAGGTGACTTTAAAAGAGGCAGCTGTGTGTCCCAAAGCACACAGCTCATGAAAACCACCATAGGGTACAAAGGGGTTCGCAACTAAATGCCTCTCCACCTGAACTGTGAGTATACTGCAAGCATCTGTCGTACACAATGGCTTTATCCATTGGGGATATGGGGCTGGGGGAGAAGGGTCTGTGCTCATGCAGCATTTACACACTGCTGTTACCTGTTTGCTACATCACCAGCCGGGAACGTGTTAAAAATGACTGGGAAACAGTAAGGACTGCCGATGCTGGAAGTCAGAGTCGATAGATGTGAAGAGCACGACTGGTCAGACAGCATCCAAGGAGCAGGAATGTCAGCTGGCTGACCAGCTGTGCCCTTCCGGCTTCACATCTGTTGACAGGAGCTTGTTGAAACAAGGTCCTATGACAAAGCACCAAGGTGGTGCTTCCATGGTGCTCCTTGTCAGAATGTAACATAACTCACTCGATGGTCAAAGTCATTTGGAAGGGGTGTGACTGTCAATTGCTTTCACTGTTAAGAACCCATCATAATCCTTTTTGTGCCTGACACTGGGTCATTGTGAGCATGAGTGATAGGCCCAGCCACAACACGGGTTATCATTGATGCTGTGCAATGAGCAAACAGGGAGATGGAGGAGAAGCAGAGGCTCTAGATAGCCCTGGACCAGCAGCAACTTGCTGCAGAAACATGAAGAGGGCCCCCTTAGGATACATGCAGACTCAGGAGAGCCAGCGTGTGCCGGATGTATTGCCACTTCCTTTCGATGAGCTGGGCGCAGTGTTGGCTGGCAGGAGCTGTCCCAGGACACTGTCCAAATTGTTATGTCTAGTGTGTGGGTGTCACCCAGCAGGAAGGCATGTCAAGAAATTGATGGAAAAGCTCAGCAGGTCTGGGAGCACCTGTGGAGAGAGAAATCAGAGTTAAAGTTTCAGGTCGAGTGATCCTTCCTCAGATCTCAAGAAATTGCGAACTGAACCAGAACAGTACTGAGCAGAATTGGACTGAACCGTAATACTCAAATACAGTTCATACTCTACGTTTCAGCTGAAACAGAAAGTGGAAAAAAATCCATAAGGTTTTTCTTTATTGCCCTAAAGTCCAAATGAACATGTTCCACATTCAAGTGACGCTTGCCACACTAGATGATCAGGAACCTTGGGTACATTCAAAGAATGAGGCTTCATCAGTGAACTGTCAGGCTGAGGAAAGTGAATGGAAAAGCAAAATCCTAAAAGAAAGCAGCACAGTGGCTCAGTGGTTACCATTGCTGCCTCACAGCACCAGGGTCCAAGTTTCAATTCCAGCCTTGGGCGACTATCTGTGTGGAGTTTGCACATTCTCCCTGTGTCTGTGTTGATTTCTTCCCACTGTCCAATGATGTGCAGGCCAGCTTAATTGACCATGTTAAATTGCCCACAGTGTTAGGTGCATCAGTCAGAGGGAAATGGGTCTGGGTGGGTTACTCTTCGAAGGGTCGGTGTGGATTTGTTGGTGGAAGGGCCTGTTTCCGTACTGTAGGGAATCTAATCTAAAGCAATGGAAGAATGTTTATTGAGAGAGGGCGAACCAGGCAATGAGCAGCCAGAATGGAGGATGTGTGAGAATGGAGAATCTGCAGCTCCGGAAGGGATCAGTTGGAAGAATGGCAGTGGGCTAGTGGGAGGCAAGGAAAGTGGAGTGAAGCCCCATTCATGTTCTGATTCATTCTCGTTATCAACCCTCAAACACAGACCAGCAAGTGTGGCAGCATCTGTGAAGAGAAATCAAAGTTAATGTTTCAGGTCTGGTGACCCTTCCTCAGAACTGGCAGAGAAGAACAGAAATTCTATCGGAGAAAGGAGCAGAACTCCTTCAAGGTGGGCATGCCCTGAAGAGATGTGGCAGTGCGTTAAATACTAAATAAAAACTTGAAAACTGCAGATGCTGTAAATTCGAAACAAAAACAGAAGTTGCTAGAAAAGCTCAGCAGGTCTGGCGGTATCTATGAAGAGAAATCAGAGTTAATGTTTCACATTTGGTGACCCTTCCTCAGTCCTGTATTTGAGTATAAACATAGTGGAGTATGTCTGCTAAAGTTTCCCTAACAACAACGCACACAATTATAATGCACACCACATACAAAAAGGCTCTGTTACATTAAATGAGGCTCTTTAGCCCTCTCAAAATTATGAGTCAATTTTCTTTCAAGTGCTCCATTATTAAGTTGTGCTGCTGGTACACACCACCAAGTACATAAGAAGATGTTCGTTCAGTTGAGTGGAGTTTTAGACTTATCTAGTAATGCTTCAATTCAGAGGGTCATCAAGAAGCACATAATGAATTTTAAGCAAGCTTTTAATTTTGTGTGATGATGTTTTTGCAACCTTACTGTGACAATGAACTTATACTTGCTAGAGAAAATTATTGAAGTATGATTTAATTTTTAATTTTCACAAATCAGGTATGATTTGTTTAATTGATGAAAGTAAATAAAAACCGTTCTGTGGGAAGTTGATTTCTTTCAGACATTGTTCTTAAGACTGCAAACTCTGCCCCAGAGTACTGTAGCGAATGAGGGATTGAGAAAAGTGTCATGCAACAATATGCAGATAGCAATTCAGGTTTTAGTTCAACTCAACAAAATAAATCACAAAGAACTGTGGATGCTTGAAATCAAAAACAAAAACAAAAACAGAAATTGCTGGAAACCCCAACAACTGTGGCAGTGTTTGTGGAGAGAAAGCAGAGTTAAAGGTTCAGGTCTAGTCATTGGAGCTTTCTTGCCAAATTTTCCCAGAAATTTTTGTTTTTATTTCTTCGTCCAGTCCTGTCTGGGATCATGAATTCAGTTTTGGGAATCAGAATTCAAGAAGGTTTTGTAGCATGTACAGAATATTTTCACTGGAATAATGTGAAATTTAATGGATTAAATTATGAAGACCAAATTGCATCAAGACAGCTTTTATTCCCTTAGTATGCTGAGTGCTGATAATAACTGAAACGATGAAAGGAGCGGATAAGGTAGATGCGGAGAAGTTGTTTCCAGTTATTGGGGAATCAAGTACACGAGGGCACAATCTTAAAACTGAAGCTAAGTCTATCACAAGTGAAATCAGAAAGTGTGATTTCACAACAAAGTTTGTGTCACTGCAAGACTTGAAGCTCAGGATTCTATTCTGCATATAGAGTGATGGCTATTCTTGACTCTTATAGTTGGTGAGATGTAATAGTTTTTCCTTTCCTATGAGTGATTGCCTTCTCTGGCTCTTTCTGTTTCTGCGTGCTTCTTTAGTTACACTGGTGGCTGTAGCAGTATTCTCAATGGCTCAGTGGTAGCACTGCCGCTTTATAGCAGCAGGGTCCTGGGTTCAATTCCATCCTCTGATGAGTGCCTGTGTGGAGCTTGCATATTCTCCCTGTGGCTGGGTGGGAGTACTCTGGTTTCCTGCCACAGTCACAAAGATGTACAGGTTAGGTGAATTAACCATGGGAAATACAGGGTAGGGGCAGTGGGATACTGTTTGGGGTGTGGACTGAATGGCCTGCTTCCCCACTGTACAGATTCTGTGATGATCACTTACTCATTCAAACTATTCCATCCTTCTGTCACAGTCTCTTGATCATTTTGAGATATAATATCCATTCTCACTATACTAAAGAAACATGGAATTCCATCCTCCAGAAACTTATGGATATGGTAGTATTAACTTGAGACTGAGGTATTTAGTATGTTGGGCTATCTGGGGTATGAATTAGATTTAAGGAAGTTGAAGGAAATGTCAATGAGGACAGAATGGCCTTTCTTCTATTCCGCGATTCAAATTGCTTTGTGAATGAATGAATGGGTGTTTTTATCATAACAACAATGATACAGGGGTGGCACAGTGGCTCAGTGGTTAGCACTGCTGCCTCACAGCACCGGGGTCCCAGGTTCAATACCAGCCTCAGGTGACTGTCTGTGTGGAGTTTGCACATTCTCCCCGTGTCTGCGTGGGTTTCCTCCGGGTGTGAGAGGGGTTAGTCTTTATAATGGAGATGACAGCTTAATGGTATTATCACTGGGCTATTAATCCAGAAACCCAGGTTATGCTCTGGGAGCTGAGTTCAAATCCCATCATAGCAGATGGTAAAATTTGAATTAATTTTAGATTTGTCAGATACATTAGGGACATCTAAGTGACTCTTGAATAGGCACATGGAAGACAGTACAATGAAAGGTGTGTAGGTTGGTCTGATCTTAGAGTAGGATAAAAGGCCGGTACAACATCGAGGGCTGAAGGGCCTGTACTGTGCTGTGTATTAGATTTCCGTGATTTGCGATTGCCAGAAACAAGAGCTCCTCATCTGTAACGTACCAGGAAACTCACATTCAAACAATTACATCTGTTTCTGAAGCAATCAAAGCACTTATTTTGATGCTCTAACTCCAGAAACAGATTGCAAGAAAGAAAGAATTGCATTTACGTATATTTCACAGTCAATTAATTACTTTATTAAAGTGCAGTCATTGCTACTTTGTAGGCGAACACATCAACTAATCAGCACAAGACACAATCTCAAAGCCGGGAACTGACCTATTCATCTGTCTTTTTGGCTGAATGATGAATGTTGGCCTGAAACACTGAGCGAGCTCTCGGGTCTTCTTAAAACTGTCATACAAACATGCTTCAAAATGTATGATCAACTATAGGTGTAGCTGATTCATCCCTCTAGCCTGCTGCTACAGCCATCTGATAAGATCATAATTTGACTGTTAAAAATATTTATTGACACAGTCTCCAGTCCTCTCTGGGGAGGGGAATTCCACTGACCAATGACTCTCTGAGAGAGAAAAAAACACACTTCTCCTCATCTCCATGTTAAATGGGAGACCCTTTATCTTTAAACTGTCTCCTCAGGTATTAATTTCTCCCACAAGGGAAATATTGTCCCATATCCACCATGTCAAGTTCCCTCGGGATCTTATAAGCTTCAATATGATCGTCTCTCCTTCTATACGCCTCTGGATGTAGGTGGTTAAATGACTCGCGAAAGCAGTGTCACTCCTGATGGTGTCAATACATTGTTTGAACAACAAAGTTGCTATTAGGGTGATACAGAGGCTCAATGGTTGGCACTGCTGCCTCACAGTGCCCAGGAACCCAAGTTCTATTCCAGCATTGGGTGACTGTGTGGAGTTTGCACATTCTCTCTGTATCTGTGGGGTTTTTCCCCGGGTGCTCTAGTTTCCTCCAACAGTCCAAAGATGTACAGGTGAGGTGAATTGGCCATGCTAAATTACCCTTAATTAAGAAGTGTGGCACTGGAAAAGTGCAGCAACTGAGGAGCAGGAGAGTTGATGTTTTGGGCATAAGCCCTCATTCCTGATGAACAGTTTATGCCCGAAATATTGATTCTCCTGCTCCTCAGATGCTGCATGACCTGCTGTCCTTTTCAAGCACCACACTTTTTGACTCTGATTTCCAGAATCTGCAGTACTCACTTTCCCCTCAATTGCCCATAGTGTCCAGAGATGTGTAGGTAGGAAATGCAGAGTTACGGGAATAGGGTAGGGACATGAGTCTGGGTGGGATAGCCTTCGAAGGGTTTGCATCTGCACTGTAGGGATTCTATGAAACTGATTGATGTAGTGGATGCACACAGGCCATTTACAGCTTGCAGAATCCAGCCAGAGGATGGGATTAACCTTTTGAGCAGTGAAGCCCAATCTGGAATGAGTTTGGATGATCTCAGTGGAGCTTCACATCCCCTCGAGCTATTCAGAGCCAACAGCATAAAACCTTCTTATTTGGTATTAACTAACAACCTCACTCAAGATAGCTACAAATAGTCTGGGAAATAATGGGAGAGAGACTGTTCTTCTGGGGGTGGGCCTGAGGCACATTATTAGCGCTGAACAGAGAGAGCTCAGAATTAACTTGACTGATGCTAAAGGGATGTTTCCTCTGGCTGGGGAGACTAGATTTAGGGGCTACAGTCTCAGAATAAAGGGGTTGACCATTTCAAATTGAGGTGAGGAGGAATTTCATCACTTGGAGGGTTGTGGATCTTTGGAATTCTCTACCCCAGACAAGAGTGAATGTTCAAGTGTTGTATACAACACTTTCAAAATAGAGGTCTTGACGTTTTGGGGAATTAAGGGATATGAGGATAAAGCAGGAAGGTGAAGCAGAGATTGAAGATCAACCTTGAGCTTACTGAATGGTCAGACTAGAAATATGAAAAATAGAAGTAGGAGTGGGCCATTCAGCCCACTGAACTGCTCCACCATTCAATATGATCATGGCTGATCCTCCATCTCAACACCATGCTCCCACATTCTTGACACACTTTTAGTGTTTACAAACCTGTCTATTTCTTTCTTACATAATTTGAGTGATTTTATCTTCACAGCTGTCTGTGGTACAGAATTCCACAGGCTTCCCACTGTGTGAGTGAAGAGATTTCTCCTCATCTCAGTCCAACATCACTTACTGAGTATCCTAAACAGGCTGGAAGGGAGAAATAATCTCCTCCCGCTCCTGTTTTTATGTTAATATCTTTGTTCCAAGCTCTGCTCTGCCATATGTGGGAGAACCTGAAGTTGAGATTAGTACCTAAAACTGAAAATGTAATTGGTGGAGGAATTATCAAAATTATCCCTAAATACAAGTATCATTGTTTCACTTCATCACCATATTGCTGTCATCATTACTGGCTAACTATCCAATTGTGTAGTCCAGCTCATTCTAAAGAAGATTGGGGATGAATGTTAAAATAGCAGTTTGCAGCATCTAGTTCCAATTTGTTGGTCAAATAATCTCAATTACTAATCCAGTGACATATTCACCATTCTCCTACGCTGTACCTCTAATTTGCAAGACTCCATCTGTAAAAGTGATTTGGTCACTGCATCAGTGAGAGATTGGCTGGAGAGCCAGGAATAACCTTACTCCATCTCATTACCATTCCAACCCGAAACCATATGGCACCTTCTCTGAAACATGGTTTCCATGCAGACGTTTATATTTTCCTGTCCTCACTTCCAGCAAAAACAGCAGAGAATTTCATTGAATCCCTACAGTGTGGAAACCGTCATTGGCCTGACAAGTCCACACCGACCCTCCAAAGAGTAACCCACCCAGACTAATTCCCTGAAATTTACCCCTGACTAATGCACCTAGCCTATATATCCCTGAACATTATGGGCAATTTAGCATGGCTAAATCACCTAACTTGCACATCTTTGGATTTTGGGGAGGAAACTGGAACACCCCGAGGAAACCCATGAGGACAATGTGCAAGCTCCATACAGACAATCACCCGAGGCTGGAATCTAAGCTGGGTCCCTGGCATTGTGAGGCAGAAGTGCTAACCATTGAGCGACTGAGCCACCGTACCACCCCTCGGCTTACAGGCATCAAGTTGCTAACTTCAGGGCCAAACCAAATGTATGTGCATTATCTTATATTTGAATAAATTGCGAAATAGCCTGCAGGCCATAATAGAACAACATTAACCAGGAAAAATATCAATTTAGCTGATTAAGAATAAAATACAGGCTTGGGTTCAAGATTTTCATGCACATTTAATAACAATATGCCATTGGCTGTATTGTTCAGCTCAGGCGGTAACACCTATCATAAATGATATTCCCAGAATTGTATTTTGAAGCTCACAGAACTTTCAAATCATTAGCAGCTGTTTGCCTTTAACCTACATACTGTATAGACTCCCACATAAAATAACAAGTGTTCCCTTAGCAACCACACTCCCATCAATGAATGTGCTAAATACAGAAGATCGAAGTTAACCAATTAAAGTGTTCTCTGTGACCACTGCCACTAAATGGAACCTGCTTTGTGACATCCACAACAATATCGTCAGAATATGGGAGCTCTATTCTATGGAAAATACTGCCACTTTGTGGATAAGATTGAACAGTAAAACAATGCATAAAAGCTGTCTGCTCGACTGTGATGTCACTGTGATTGTATAGACCATTATATACTTTGGTATGTGGAATTTATATTTCATCTCTCTCTCTCTCTCTCTCTCTCGAAACAGATGCATCACAAAGTTGGAGAAGATCCAATTATATAATTTACTCATCATTAAAACAATTCTGAGAGGATGGACCATTTCAACTATCCCATCACCCCCCACAACCACTCCCACCCCCAGCCCCATGACCACACACCCCAACCCGTCCCCCGCTGGCCCACACTGCGCTGGGAGGAAAACATGCAGAAATACACATTTACGTTTCAGGAAAATTTTGAAGAGGATTTATTCCTTTCTAAGGAAACATGAAATCTATTGCAATGAGAAAATGCTTTTGCATCGCAGTGTTGTGCATCCAGCAGGCATAAGATGGACAAATAAAAATCTACCCCTTCCCTTAGATTGATAACATGATACTGGAGCTGTGGGGAGGATCATTTTATGGATGGACTTAGAGTGTGAATTCCAAATAATGATGCAAAAAGACTTGCCAAGAGCAGTGATTTAACAGATCACTGATGCTTCAGTATCTTCAGGGAGGTAGGGATAGGTCAGCGGCAGATGAAGAAGGAGCTGTCTGATGATCATGGGGTGAATTCCATTAAAAAACTCATGTGACATCAATGCACAGTCTCAGAATGTCACTGGGAAGCAGGGCACTCTAGCTGTGAATCCAAAACAATTGACTCCAATGTACTATCTGACACAAGTCAAATGAACAGAAATGCCAGAAAAATATTAGACATGGGAATGAAACTGAAGACATATAAAAATCATAAACATGAGAATTCATCTGAAAGGAAAATGCTCAGAAGAATCAGTGAAAATAAAACTGGAAACAAGCTATTGGTAAGTGATCGGTCAGAGCTCCAGTTTGCTTTCATTTGTGAAAAATGGAGACAAACACATTAAAAATAACGTTCAACATGAACATCGACACAGAGACAACCCTGATTCATTCATGCATATTCAGAAAAATCCCAGAAAATAGTTGTTACAGTGAAGAAATAAACAGTGCATTTTTTCAAATGCAGAAAAGACTATTAGTCATGTTGCTATGCAGATTTTAGGGCAATTCTGGTATTTTTGATTCTCAGTGAAGCACCATTATGTATCCCAACTAGAAAACATTTCAAAGTAAGACTCAGGTTGAGTATTCAAGTAAAATGGTTCAGCTGCAGCCAGTGCACCGAGAGGCTTGATCTGAGCACAAACAAACTTGACCCAAATACAAAACCCGTGATTGTGAAATAAAAAGAGAAAATGCTGGAAACATTCAGCAAGTCTGGCAGCGTCTACGGAGAGAGGTATGGGGTTACCGCCTGCAACTCTCACCTACCTGGATATGGTGAGGAGGGATAACAATTGGGTGAGCTGAAACACTCCCCCCTTTTCTCACTGCCTCAATAGTTAGGTACAAGGTGAAAAGGTCCACTCAGAATTTACTTGACACACCAGCCGGTAAGGCCCTTAGGTGGTCAATTCATATTGACTTAACTGGATTCACAAATCCCTCAGTACTGTAGCTTTGCAGTCTTTCCCCATTAAAATAATATTCAGCTCCTCTGTTCTTCCTGCCAAAATGCATAACTTCAGTTTTCCACATTATATTAGGATTAAGATGCATGAGACCCATGGTGACCTCACCACTTGGATTGAGATTTGGCATTTTTTATTCAAATGTGGGACTTGGGTGTCACTGGCTGTCTAGCATTGATAGCCCATCTCTATTTGCCCTTGAGAAGGTGGTGGTGAGCTGCTTTCTTGAATCGCTGCAATCCACTTGCTGTAGGTTGACCCACAATGCTGGTAGGGAAGGAATTGCAGGATTTTGACCCAATGACTGTGAAGGAATGGCATTATATTTCCAAGTCAGTTTAGAGAGTGGCTTGGAGGGGAACTTGCAGGTGGTGTTCCCAAGTACCTGCTGCCTTTGTCCTTCTAGATGGAAGTGATTGTGGGTTTGGAAGGATCTTTGGTGAATTTTTGCAGTGCATCTTGTAGATAGTACACACTGCTGCTACTGAGCACTTGTGGGGGAGGGAGTGAATGCTTGTAAGTGTGGTGCCAATCAAGCAGTTGCTTTGTCCTGGATGGTGTCAAGCTTCTTGAGTGTTGTTGTAAGAAGTTAAAAATCACACAACACCAGGTTATAGTCCAACAGGTTTAATTGGAAGCACTAGCTTTTGGAGTTCTGCTCCTTCATCAGGTAGGCAGAAGGTAGTGGTGGAGAAAGTGAGGTCTGCAGATGCTGGAGATCAGAGCTGGAAATGTGTTGCTGGAAAAGCGCAGCAGGTCAGGCAGCATCCAGGGAACAGGAGAATCGACGTTTCGGGCATAAGCCCTTCTTCAGGAATGGCTGAAGAAGGGCTTATGCCCGAAACGTCGATTCTCCTGTTCCCTGGATGCTGCCTGACCTGCTGCGCTTTTCCAGCAACACATTTCCAGCAGAGGGTAGTGGTGGAAGGGTGTTTTTCAGACTGGGGGTCTATGACAAGTAGTGTTCCACTGGGATCTGTATGGGACCTCTGCTGTTTGTGATATATATAAATGACTTGAATGAAAATGGAGATGGTGGGTTAGTAAATTTGCAGACAATGCAAAGATCGGTGAAGTTGTGGATAGTGTAGAAGGTTGTCAAAGGATACAGTGGGATATAGATCAGTTGAAGATATGGGCAGAGAAATGGCAGATGGAATTTAACATGTGTAAGTGTGAGGTGTTGCCTTTTGGGAGGTCAAATACAAAGGAAAAGTATACAGTTAATGACAGGACTCTGAACAGCATTGGTGTACAGAGGGATCTTGGGGTTCAACTCCATAGCTCCCTGAAAGTGGCCATGCAAGTAGGGTAGGTGGTAAAGAAGGCATATGGCATATTTGCCTTTATTGGTTGGAGGATTGAATACAAGAGTCAGGATGTCATGTTGCAAATTCATGAGACTTTGGTTAGGCTACACTTAGAGTATTATGTTCAGTTCTGGTCGCCACATTACCGAAAGTATGTAGAGACTTTGTGAGGGTGCAGAAGAGGTTTACAAGGATGCCGCCTGAATTAGAAGGTTTGAGCTATAAGGAGAGGCTAGGAAAACTCGGGTTGTTTTCTCTGGAGTGGCAGAGGCTGAGGAGAGACTTGATAGAAGTCTATAAAATTATGAGACGCAAAGATAGAGTTGATGATCAGAATCTTTTTTGCAGAGTTGAAATGTCTAATACTAGGGGGCACACATTTAGGGCTAGAGGGGGATGTTCAAAGGAGACGTGAGTAGCACAGTTTTTTACACAGAGAGTGGTAGGAGTCTGGAATGTGCTGCCAGGAGTGGCGGTGGAGGCAGATCTGATAGGGACTTTTAGATAAGCACATGAGTATGCAAGGAATGGAGGGATATGGACCAAGGACAAGCAGAAGGGATTAGGTTAATTTTGTGTCATGTTCGGCACAACACTGTGGGCCATAGGGCGTGTTTCTGTGCTGCACTGCTCTATGTTCTATTACATCTCTCCACTCACCTAACCTGTCTATATTCTTCTGCAGACTCTTTGTGTCATCCTTAACCCCTTGTCTTTCCATCTATTTTTGCACCATCTGCAAACTTGGTTATATTATGTACATTTTCCTCATCCAAGTCACTAATATATATTGTAAATAATTGTGGTCCCAGCACTGATCCCTGTGGCACACCACTAGTTACAAGTTGCCATCCTGAAATGTCCCCACTATCCCAGCTCTCTTCCTCCTACTAAGCCAATCACCTAGTCATGCTAATATACTACCTCCAACATTCATCTTACCTTATTCTGTAGCCTAATGTGCTGTACTTTATCGAATGCCTTCTGAAAAATTCAAATATACTACATCCAAAAATTCCCTTTGATGTATCCTGCTTGTCGCGCCTCAAACAATTTGAATAAATTTGTCAAGTGTACTCCTTTTTGTGAAGTGATGCTAACTCTGCTTGATTATGTTATGTATTTCTAAATGCTCTGCTATTACATCCTTTATAATAGACACAAGCATTTTCCCAAGAGCAGACATTAAGCTAACTGGTCTACGGTTACCTTTTTTTTGTCTCCTCCCCTTTCTAAATAAAAGTGTTACATTAACAATTTTCCAAACCTTTGGAACTGTTCCAGGACTAAATATCCTTGGACGATTACTGCCAGTGTATCCACTATCACTGTAGCTACTTCCCTTAATATTTGAAAATGCATCCTATCAGGTCCAGGGGACTTATTGGACTTAACCCCCATTAATTTCCCTTGTACTTTTATTCTAATGATAGTTACAGGTGTCTGCTGCTATCTGAAAGTAGAGTGTTCCTATGAAACTGTTTGTAAGTCGAAATGGTGTAAAGCGAAGAAGTAATTACCATTAGTTTATTTGGGAAACATTTTAGAGTATTCCCAGACTCAAAAATCGCATCAAATAACACATAAAACCTAAACTAACATTAACATAGAGTAAAGGCCATCAGAGGTTGGAGTGGTGGGAGATATAGGAGGCTGGGGTGTAGGAGAGAGAGGAAGAGGGTAATCTATTAATGTCTTATCGACACCTGAATCCATTAGGGCAAGCAGGTCACTAGCATCTACACTTTCTTCTATGTCTGCCCTCTTTGACGTGGAAATTCGAGGTTTGTCATCTGTTGTGGCTGATGTGAAAGGCTTGAAATACAACAGTATGCTTGTCTGCTTAGTCTCACGCATTTTTCTGTCATACAGTTCTTTGTAGGCACTCAAATCATCCTGCAAACCTGCCCTGAGCCTATGTGCCCTTTTAAAATTAAAGTCATACTTTTCCGCAATCATTGCAGCACTGTCAATTGTAGGGAAAATCTCACATAAGTGCTTCACATTCAGTTCCTGGATGACTTCAATTTCAGGCAGTTCGCTATTGCGTTTGGTTTCGAATCGTATCCTTTCCTCTTGCAATTGCATCAGCTCTTCATCTGTCAGTTCCTGGTCACGGGATGCCTGAACCTCTTCAACAGCATCTTTGTCAACTTCCACAAACCCAGCCTCCTTAGCCAAAGGCACTGTTGCCTTATTTATTGTTGTTGGTTTGAAGCCTTTAAAATTGTTCACTGCTTCGGGACACAGATTTCTCCAAATACCGTTTCTCATCGAGATTGTTAGCCTATCGAGAGCATCTCCAAGGTTGCAATGGCCAATTTTATATTGTGCTGTTTCCAGATCTTTCAGAAAGATGCTTTGGAGTTGCCCTGTCTATCAATGGCACTTACAATAAAACACATCATGATTTGTGTACAGTTAGCCTTAATTGTGGCTATTAGGCCTTGGTCACACCGTTGCAGCAACAACGTCGTATTTGGTGGTAAGAACACAACACAAATGTTACCACCATACTCGGCAATGCCAGGGTGGATGAGCGGCACAGTCATCAACAATCACAAGACACCTTTTATCGAGGTTATTTTCTCTATAGTATTTGTCAACAAAAGGACTAATGTATCTACTCATGTACTCAGAAAAAAAAATCACTTGGGTATTCCAGCCGCTCGTATGTGAATGAAACACAACAGCAAGTGTATTCTTATCAACGCCCTTAATTGCCCTCGGATTCTCTGAATGGTACACTAGTAGAGGTCTAAGGACAGCATCACCAGTGGCATTAATAATAGGCATTAGGGTAAACCTATCCTTTGATGTCTTGTGCCCCTTAGCCTGCTTTTCTTCTAACGAAATAAATGTCTTGCTCTGCAATTTCTTCCAATAAATTCCAGTTTTGACACACTTGCTTATACGAATAACAACCTTCTGTAATTATTTTGTTCAGTTCTTCTGGGAACTTTTCAGTGGCTTCAGTATCAGCCGAAGTGTACTCTCCGGTAACCCTTAACCTCGCCTCAAAAACCGATCAAACCACCCGTGACTACCTTTAAGTTCCACTTTCACAACACTTTTATTGCCATCATCCAGTGCTTTCTGTATCAGCTTATTAAAAAGACTGACTGATTTCTTAAGTATAAGCTAAGTTAACAGAACACCATGCTTTGTACACCCATCAATCAAGTCAAGCAATAGACTTCCCATTTTACCTATTACTGGATGCTGACCACTTTGCTACCAGCAGAACCAATAGTAACTTCAGTAGCATCCAAGATTCTTTCTGTCTGCGTGTAAATAGTACGATTGGTGGACGCAGGAAAATTCGATTCACGCACAATGTCTTTGTTTCGTTGGCCACGATCGAAACGCTTAATTACATCTAGTTTTACGCTAAGCATAACAGCCTCACGAGTTCTCTTAGGCTTTTCTGATACCTTAGGACACAGCTTGCTAACGGATGCACAAAATAAATGGAGATAAAGCACAGATACCCACAGACACAATTCAAGGCTGTGGCAGCTAAATGCAGACATGTTGAGTGTAGTCTCTGCGGAAGGTGCTTGGCGGTGCCACTCTCGCTGTGCGCGCTTTTTTGTAAAAGCAAAAATCCTCATGCAGTTAGCAAAAACAGGTACTGAAGTAGGTCTTTTGTAAAAGTGAATTGGCGTAATGTGAAGGTTTGAAAAGCAGGAGATAACTGTATAGCATTTATTCCTCCCCCTCCCAACCCTATCACCCCTTGATTATTTTGTAGTTTTGGAGCCCTGTGTCTTCTGCTGTGAAGTTTGATTCAACCTTTCTGCTCTCCATCCTGACATGGAACTATATCGCCGTTCCTTCACTGCTGCTGTGTTAAAATCCTGGAATTCCCTCCTTTAGCGAATTGTAGATCTACCAACAGCAGGTGGACTGCAGTGGTTGAAGAAGGCAGCTCACCACCACCTTCTCAAGGGGCAACTAGGGACAGGCAATAAATGCTGGGCCCAGCCAGTGACATCCATGTCCTCTGAATAGATAAAAAGTTGCTTGATCTGTTCTGTGTTCCCTGATCTCATTGTGAAGTCTTTCATTCAATATGCTTTAATAAACATAAAATACTGTGGATGCTGGAAATCTGAAACAAACAGAGAATGCTGGAGAAACTCAGTGGACTTGACAATATCCGTGGTGAGACTCTTCTCCACAACTTTGTATATGTTTTGTTGATTAGAAGCTGTAGAATAAACCAAGAACTTATCATCTATGGCTTTAAAAGAATGGGTTAATAAGAGATATATTATTCTACATTGATTAGATTCCCTACAGTGCAGGGACAGGCCTTTCAGCCCAACAAGTCCACACTGACCCTCCAAAGAGTAACCCACCCAGACCCATTCCCCTTCTCATGCACCCAACATTACAGGCAATTTAGCATGGCCAATTCACCTGAGCTGCACATCTTTGGACTGTGGGAGGAAACCCACACAGACACAGGGAGAATGTACAAACTCCACACAGTCACCCGAGACAGGAATTGAACCTGGGTCCCGAGCACTGTGAAGCAGCAGTGCTAACCACTGAGCCACTGTTTATACATAGCGCAGGTTTAGCAACCAGTAATCAATTTCAAATTTGCAGTAAATAACAGCTTTTAGCAAGAACTTTAATATCCTGGCCCTGATTTCATCGATCATTGAATGATTTTGCGAATTCACAATACTGCAAACATTGTTCAGCTTTTTAATGAGTTGGTCCTTGCATCCCAATAGTGCTCAAATAACCTTAGGGAGATGTTGAGATCGAGATACAGGCAGTATTAAGCAGGTTATCCTCACAAAAATGTGGATTGCATTCATTTAAGACATATTGCTTCATGATGACAGATACACACATGAATCTTCACTGCAATCACACCCATGATTAGGATATTTACTAACACTAAAGAATACTGACACTGACTCAGCAACTGAACTTTCCTCACACCTCCACTGACCGACGCAGGAATGGTTCCTCTGTTTAAACAGCCCCAAAACACAAACTGTTATTCTTGCTGAGGCATGTTTAGAAATTGCTAGGAGGTGCAAACAGCTGAGAAAAGGAATAGCAGTTGGAAAAATTATTTGGGGTTTTCTAACTGACTAACACGAACATTAACCATGGAACCAAAAGAGGTATGATGAGCTAATGAATAATACAAATTCAGGGAGCTCTGATCCGGTCAGAGTCCCAGCTGAATTCCATGAAAAGACACCTATTGAACATTAACAATTCTTTCATGAATGTGGGGTAATTGGCTGGACCACCAGTTGTTGCCTGTTTTTAATTGGCTTTTAGAAGGTGCTGGTGGCTACTACTGTAGTATGGGTGCTGTAGTGAGACCACAATACTCTCAGGGAGGGAATTCCAAGATTTTGATCCAGTGACAGTGAAGGAATGGTGACATATTTCCAAGTCAGCATTGTGAGTGGTTTGGAGGACAATTTGCAGTTGGTGGTGTTCCTGTACATCTACTGCCCTTGTGCATCTAAGTGGTGAAGATCACAGGACTGAAAGGTGCTGTCAAATATATATTAATGCATTGCTGCAGTGTTTCGCTTATACATGGTATAGAGTGTTGCCACTGGGCATTGATAGTGGAGAGACTGAATATTCAAAGTTTTGGATGTGGTAAAAACAATGACTGCAGATGCTTGAAACCAGATTCTGGATTAGTGGTGCTGGAAGAGCACAGCAGTTCAGGCAGCATCCGAAGAGCAGTAAAATCGACGTTTCGGGCAAAAGCCCTTCATCAGGAATAAAGGCAGAGAGCCTGAAGGGTGGAGAGATAAGCTTGAGGAGGGTGGGGATGGGGAGAAAGTAGCATAGAGTACAATAGGTGAGTAGGGGAGGGGATGAAGGTGATAGGTCAGAGAGGAGGGTGGAGTGGATAGGTGGAAAAGGAGATAGGCAGGTCGGACAAGTCATGGGGACAGTGCTGAGCTGGAAGTTTGGGACTGGGGTGAGGTGGGGGAAGGGGAAATAAGGAAACTGTTGAAGTCCACGTGAATGCCCTGGGGTTGAAGTGTTCCGAGGCGGATGATGAGGCGTTCTTCCTCCAGGCATCTGGTGGTGAGGGAGCGGCGGCGAAGGAGGCCCAGGACCTCCATGTCCTCGGCAGAGTGGGAGGGGGAGTTGAAATGTTGGGCCACAAGGCGGTGTGGTTGATTGGTGCGGGTGTCCCGGAGATGTTCCCTAAAGCGCTCTGCTAGGAGGCGTCCAGTCTCCCCAATGTAGTGGAGACCGCATCGGGAGCAACGGATACAATAAATGATATTGGTGGATGTGCAGATAAAACTTTGATGGATATGGAAGGCTCCTTTAGGGCCTTGGATGGAGGTGAGGGAGGAGGTGTGGGCGCAGGTTATGCAATTCCTGCGGTGGCAGGGGAAGGTGCCAGGACGGGAGGGTGGGTTATAGGGGGGGGGGGGCGTGGACCTGACCAGGTAGTCACAGAGGGAACGGTCTTTGCGGAAGGCGGAAAGGGGTGGGGAGGGAAATATATCCCTGGTGGTGGGGTCCTTTTGGAGGTGGCGGAAATGTCGGCAGATGATTTGGTTTATGCAAAGGTTGGTAGGGTGGAAGGTGAGCACCAGGGGTGTTCTGTCCTTGTTATGGTTGGAGGGGTGGGGTCTGAGGGCGGAGGTGCGGGATGTGGACAAGATGCATTGGAGGGCATCTTTAACCACGTGGGAAGGGAAATTGCAGTCTCTAAAGAAGGAGGCCATCTGGTGTGTTCTGTGGTGGAACTGGTCCTCCTGGGAGCAGATATGGTGGAGGCGGAGGAATTGGGAATACGGGATGCCATTTTTGCAAGAGGTAGGGTGGGAAGAGGTGTAATCCAGGTAGCTGTGGGAGTCGGTGGGTTTGTAAAAAATGTCAGTGTCAAGTCGGTCTTCACTAATGGAGATGGATAGGTCCAGGAAGGGGAGGGAGGTGTCAGAGATGGTCCAAGTAAATTTAAGGTCAGGGTGGAATGTGTTGGTGAAGTTGATGAATTGCTCAACCTCCTCGCGGGAGCACGAGGTGGCGCCAATGCAGTCATCAATGTAGCGGAGGAAGAGGTGGGGAGTGGTGCCAGTGTAATTACCAGTTTGGCTAAATGAATGAGTGTGTCTATGGAAGGGTACTGTTGGGGACGTCGGGAGAGGAAAAAATGGAGGGCTTGGAGGCCCTGGTCATGGCGGATGGAGGTGTAGAGGGATTGGTTCCATGGTGAGAATGAGGCATTGGGGGCCGGGGAAACGGAAGTCTTGGAGGAGGTGGAGGGCGTGGGTGGTGTCTTGAACATATGTGGGGAGTTCCTGGACTAGGGGGGATAGGACAGTGTCGAGGTAGGTAGAAATGAGTTCAGTGGGGCAGGAGCATGCTGAGACAATTGGTCGGCCGGGGTGGTCAGGCTTGTGGATCTTGGGAAGGAGGTAGAACCGGGCAGTGCGGGGTTCCCGGACTATGAGGTTGGAAGCTGTGGGTGGGAGATCTCCTGAGGTTCTGTATGGTCTGGGAGATGATGGTTTGGTGATGGGGGATGGGGTCATGGTCGAAGGGGCAGTAGGAAGAGGTGTCCTCGAGTTGGCGTTTGGCTTCAGCGGTGTGGAGGTCAGTGCCCCAGACTACCACTGTGCCCCCTTTATCCGCTGGCTTGATGGTGAGGTTGGGATTGGAGCAGAGGGATTGGAGGGCTGCGCGTTGTGAGGGTGAGAGGTTGGAGTGGGGGAGAGGGTTAGACAGGTTGAGGCGGTTAATGTCCCGGCGGCAGTTGGAAATGAAGAGGTCGAGGGCAGGTAGTAGGCCAGCACGGGGTGTCCAGGTGGATGCAGTTTGTTGGAAGTGTGCGAAGGGGTCCTCGGAAGGTGGGCGGGAGTCCTGACTCTGGATTAGTGGTGCTGGAAGAGCACAGCAGTTCAGGCAGCATCCGAGGAGCAGTAAGTGGTTAAAGATGCCTTCCAACCCATCTCGTCCACATCCCGCACCTCCTCCCTCAGACCCCACCCCTCCAACCGTAACAAGGACAGAACGCCCCTGGTGCTCACCTTCCACCCTACCAACCTTCGCATAAACCAAATCATCCGCCGACATTTCCGCCACCTACAAAAAGACCCCACCACCAGGGATATATTTCCCTCCCCACCCCTTTCCGCCTTCCGCAAAGACTGTTCCCTCCGTGACTACCTGGTCAGGTCCACACCCCCCTACAACCCACCCTTCCGTCCTGGCACCTTCCCCTGCTACCGCAGGAATTGCATAACCTACGCCCACACCTCCTCCCTCACCTCCATCCAAGGCCCTAAAGGAGCCTTTCACATTCAACAAAGTGTTACCTGCACATCCACCAATATCATTTATTGTATCCGTTGCTCCCAATGAGGTCTCCTCTACATTGGGGAGACTGGATGCCTCCTAGCAGAGCGCTTTAGGGAACATCTCCAGGACACCCGCACCAATCAACCACACCGTCCTGTGGCCCAACATTTCAACTCCCCCTCCCACTCTGCCGAGGACATGGAGGTCCTGGGCCACCTTCACCGCCACTCCCTCACCACCAGACGCCTGGAGGAAGAATGGCTCATCTTCCGCCTCGGAACACTTCAACCCCAGGGCATTAATGTGGACTTCAACAGTTTCCTCATTTCCTCTTCCCCCACCTCACCCTAGTCCCAAACTTCCATCTCAGCACTGTCCCCATGACTTGTCCTACCTGCCTATCTTCTTTTACACCTATCCACTCCACCCTCCTCCCTGACCTATCACCTTTATCCCCTCCCCCACTCACCTATTGTACTCTATGCTACTTTCTCCCCACCCTCACCCTCCTCTAGCTTATCTCTCCACCCTTCAGGCTCTCTGCCTTTATTCCTGATGAAGGGCTTTTGCCCGAAACGTCGATTTTACTGCTCTTCGGATGCTGCCTGAACTGCTGTGCTCTTCCAGCACCACTAATCCAGAATGTTGGATGTGGTGCCAATCAGGCAGGATGCTTTGTCCAGGATTGTATTCAGCTTCTTGTGTGTTGTTTTGGAGCTGGATTCCTCCAGGCTTGCAAGTTGCAAATGGGGGACAGGATTTAAGGAGCCAGGAGATGAGTTACTTGCTATCGATTCGCAACCACTAACTTGCTCATGTAGCCCTGTATTTATATGGCTGGTCCAGTCCAGTTTCCAGTTAATGGTAACCCCAGGCTGTTGTTAGTGGGTGATCCAATGATGATAATGCTATTGAATGGCATAGAGAAATGGTTAGGTTCTCTTTTGGTGAAGATGATCATTGCCTGACATTGGGACAGTGCAAATGTCATTTGCCACTTATCAGCTCATTTGGACATGGATTGGACATGGGCATTCTCAAAGATCCATCCCACCCTGGCAATGCTTTTCTCCAACCTCTACCATCGGGGAGAAGGTACAGAAGCCTGTATACACACACACCATCCAGTTTCGTAACAGTTTCTACCCTACTGTTGTTAGAATACTGAATGGACTCACAAACTCTTAGCATTCACCTGTACCTGTGTTTTGGTTTTTGCTGCTGTTTACCTATTATTTACTTATCTCTGCTATTTAACTCTGTGATCTGCCTGTATTGCTCGCAAGACAAAGCTTTTCACTGTGCCTCGGTACACGTGACAATAAATTCAATTCAATTTAACTCAATTGCTTCAGCATCTGAAGAGTTGTGAATGGTGCTGAACATTGTGCAATCATCAGTGAACATTCCAACTTGACCTTATGATGGAGAGAAGGTCATTGATGAAACAGCTGAATATGGGTGCATTTAGGCCAAAGCCAATAGGAAATCCTGCAGTGTTGTCCTCGGACTGAGATGACTGATCCCCAAAAACCGCAGCTCTCAATGCAAGGTGGGACTGTAGCTCGTGGAGAATTTAATAACCAAGTACTTTTGCATATTCAGTGACTAAATTGGAATAGAAAGGACATCTGTGAATACGAGGACCATAAGATATTGAAACAGAATTAGACCATTCAGCCCATCGGGTCTGCTCCACTATTCAATCATGGTTGATGTATTTCTCAACTCCATTTTCCTCTCCCCACACTCTTTGACCCTTTACCAACCAAGAACCTATCCATCTTTGTGTCAATTAGACTCAATGACTTGGCCTCCACAGCCCTCTGCAGCAATGAGCTCCACAGATTCACCATCCTCTGGCTGAAGAAATTTCTCCTCATCTCAGGTCTTCATGGTGAGGTTGTGCCCTCAGGTCCTAATCTCTCCTGAAACACTTTCAGTACATCCTTTCTGTCCAGGCTCTCAGTTTCTCTAAGTTTTAATCAGATCCCCCCCCCCCTCCCCCATCCTTCTAAACTCCATTGAGTGCAGAACCAGAGTCTTCAACTACTCCTCATACAACAAGCCCTTCATCCCCAGGATCATTCTTGTAAACCTCCCTTTCCAGTATCAACTCATCCTTCCTTAGATACGAGGCCGAAAACTGCTCACAATAATATCATCTGACTCCAGCCTTATACAGCCTCAGCAGCTCTTGTATTCTTACCCTCTGGTAATGAATGAGAACATTGCATTTGCCTTCCTAACTGCCAACTGAAACTTTTTTTAAATTAACTCGTGGAACACAGACGCTGCTGGCTGGGTACAGTAGTTATCCGCTGTCCCTAGTTGCCCTTGAGAAGGTGGTTGTCAGCTGCTTTCTTGAACTGTTGCAGTCTATGTGTTATAGGGAGACCTTGGTCAGCAAAATGGCTCAGTGGTTAACACTGTTACCTCACAGCACCAGGAACCCAGTGTGTGATTCCAGTCTCGGACGATAGGCTGTGTGAAGTTAACACATTCTCCCTGTGGGCCCATCCGGGTTTTCCAGTTTCCTCCCACTGTCCAAAGATATGCAGGTTAGGCAGATTGGACATGTGGAGTTAAAGGAGAGTGTGGGATGGTGGGATGTTCCTTGTTGTGGACCTGATGGGCTAAATGACCTCGATCTGCACTGTAGAGTTTCCATAATTCTTTGGAAGTCATTAGGGAGGGAATTCCAGAATCCTGCCCAAGCAACACTAAAGGAGAAGCAATGTATTTCTAAGTCAGGATAGTGAGTGCCTTGGAGGGGAACTTGCAGGTGGTCGTGTTCCCATGGATCCTTTGGTCTTTGAAATCGAAGTGGTTGTGGGTTTGAAGAGTGCTACCCAAGGATCACCTGGATGTTAACACTAAGAGAATCCTGAACTAGGACTCCTAGTTAATGTATAACATGAATAGTTGTGGTCCCAACACTGACCCTTGTGCAACTCCATTAGTCACTGGCTGCCATCCTGAAAATGGCTCCTCTATCCCCACTGTCTGCCTTCTGCCAGTCATCCAATCCTCTATATATGCCAGAGCCTTGCCCCTAACACCATGGGCTCTCATCTTATTTCGCATCCTCTTGTGCAGGACCTTGTTAAAGCCTTGCTGGAAATCCAAATAGATCCTGTCCACTTTGTCAAACTTGGCAATTACATCCTCAAAGAATTCTGACAGGTTTGTCGAGCATGACCATTCAGTGACTAAATTGTGCTGACTCAGCCCTATTTTACCATGTACTTCCAAATACTCTGCAATATCATCTTTAGTAATGGACTCTAAAATCTAACCAACAATCGAGATTAGACTAACTGGCCGATAATTTCCTGTCATCTACCTCCCTCCATTCTTAAACGTTAGCCATTTCGATCCTCTGGGACCTTCCCTGACTCCAGTGATTCCTGAAAGATCAATGCCAATGCCTCTACAATTTCTTCAAATATCCCCTTCAGAATTCTGGGATATAGCCCATCCTACCCAAGTGATTTATCCACTTTCAGACCTTTCAGCTTCCCCAGCACCTTCTCCTTAGTGATGGCCACGACACTCACCTCTGACCCCTGGCTCTCTTCAAGTTCTGCTATACTGCTGGTGTCTGCCAACATGAAGACTGATGTAAGCTACTTGTTCAGTTCCTCTGTCATTTCTTTGTTCCCCATTACTACTCCTCCAGCCTCATTTTCCAGCAGTCCAATATCCACTCTTGCTTCTTTCTTTTACATTTGCAATCTTCTTCGTTATTGCTAGCTAGCTTACTCTCGTATTTTGTCTTATATGCCCATATAGCTTTTTTTAGTTGTCCTCTGTTGATTTTTTGAAGGCTTCCTAATCCTCTGGGTTCCATTTATCTTTACCACATTGTACGCTTTTTCTTGTATTATTATACTGTCCCTTACCTCCTTTGTCAGCCAGTGTTACCTCATCCTCCCCTTGGTATTTTTCTTTTCCCTTGGAATGAATTTCTGCTGTGTCTCCTTAATTACCCTAGAAACTCCTGCCATTGCTGCCCACCATCTTCCCTGCTCGCCTCCCTTCCAGTCAACTCTGACCTCTCTCGTGGCTTTGTCCTTGCCTTTACTCAATGGTAATACCACTACATCTGATTCCAGCTTCTCCCTCTCAAGCCACAGGGTGAATTCTATCATATTATGGTCATTTGTTCCCACGGGTTCCTTCACCTTAGGCTCACTAATCAAATCTGCCTCAATATACATCACAAAATCCAGAATTGCCTATTCTTTAGTGGGCTATACCAGCTGCTCCAAAAAACCATTGAGTAAACATTGAATGAATTCCTTTTCTTGGAATCCACTACCAACCTGATTTTCGCAGATCCCACTTGCACACTGAAGTCCTCCATGATTACTGTTATAGTGCCTTTATTACATACCTTTTTTATCTTCTGATTTATTTTCTTCCCCACATCCAGACTGCTAGGAGGAGGCCTGTTTACACCTCCCATCAGGATCTTTGTGGTTACTCAACTCTACCCACACAGATTCCACGCTTTCCGACTCTATCATTTCTTGCTATCAATATAATTTCATTTCTGACTAACAAGGTAACCCCTCCTCCTCTGCCCATTTGCCTGTTCTTCCAATACAATGTGTATCCTTGGTTATTTCGTTCCCATCCCTGATCCTCTTTGCAGCCACGTCTCTGTGATACCCACAACATCGAACCCACCAACTTCAATCTGTGCTACAAGCTCATTTCCCTTGTTTCATCAGTCCTGTGTGTGCCCCAGGTAGTGGTACTCATCATAGTTCCCTCATTGTATAATCAATTGACCAATCAGAGTTTCATCCTGAAGAGAAATATGCACTGTGCCTTTAACTAAATAAAATATGGTTTCAATGTAAGAGGCCTAACAGGGACGGCAGATGAACTCAGGGCATGGTTGGGAACATGGGACTGGGATCTCATGGCAATTACAGAGACATGGCTCAGGGATGGACAGGACTGGCAGCTTAATGTTCCAGGGTATAGATGCTATAGAAAGGATCGAAAGAGGAACAAGAGAGGAAGGGGAGTGGCATTTTTGATTAGGGATAATATTACAGCTGTACTTAGGAAGGATATTCCTGGGAATATATTCAGGGAGCTATTTGGGTGGAACTGAGAAATAAGAAAGGGATGATCATCTTATTGGGATTGTACTAATCACACCCCCACCCCAAATAGTTAGCAGGAAATTGAGAAACAAATTTGTAAGGAGATCTCAGTTATCTGTAAGAATAAGAGGGTGGTTATGATAGGGGATTTTAATTTTCCAAACATAGACTGGGACAACCGTCAGATTTCTGATGTAGGGCTTTTGCTTGAAACTTCGATTCTCCTGCTCCTCGGATGCTGCCTGACCTGGTGTTCTTTTCCAGCACCACACTCTTGACTGGAACCACCATAGTGTTAAGGGATTGGATGGAAAGGAATCTGTTACGTGTGTACAAGAAAATTTTCTCATTCAGTACGTGGATGTACCTAATAGAGAAAGATCAAAACTTGACCTATTCTTGGGAAATAAGGCAGGGCAGATGACTGAAGTGTCAGTGGGAGAGTACTTTGGGGCCAGTGACTATAATTTTAATAGTTTTTAAATACTGATGGAAAAGGATCGATCAGATCTAAACATTTAAGTTCTAAATTGGAGGAAGGCTAATTTTGATGGTATTAGGCGAGAACGTTCAAAGGTTGATTGGGGGCAGATGTTCACAGGTAAAGGGACAGCTGGAAAGTGGGAAGCCTTCAAAAATGAGATAACGAGAATTTAGAGACAGTATATTCCTGTTTGGATGAAGGGGAAAGCTAACAGGTGTAGGGGAAGCTGGATGACTACAGAATATGAGGTTTTAGTAAAGAATAAGAAGGAAACATATGTCCATTATAGACAGCAAGGATCGGGTGAATCCCTAGAAGAGTATAAAGACAGTAGGAGAACACCCAAGAGAGAAGTCAGGAGGGCAAAAAGGGAACATGAGATAGCTTTGGCAAATAGGGTTAAGAAGAATCCAAAGGGCTTTTGTAAATACATTAAGGACAAAAAGGCAACTAGGGAGAGAATAGGACCCTTCAAAGATCAGCAAGGCGGCCTTTGTGTGGGACCACAGGAGATGGGGGAGATACAAAAGAAGTATTTTGCATCAGTGTTTACTGTGGAGAAAGATATGGAAGATAGAGAAAGTGGGGAAATAAATAGTGACCTCTTGAAAAATGTCCATAGTACAGAGGAGCATAAAAGTGGATAAATCACCAGGACCTGATCAGATGTGCCCAGAACTCTGTGGGAAGCCAGGGAAGTGATTTCTGGGCCCTAAGCTGAGATATTTGTATCATCGATAGTCACAGGTGAGGTGCTAGAAGATTGGGTGTTGGCTAACGTGGTGCCACTGTTTAAGAAATGTGGTAAGGACAAGTCAGGGAACTATAGACCAGTGAGCCTGATGTCGGTGGTGGACAAGTTGTTGGAGGGGATCCCGAGGGACAGGATTTACATGTTTGGAAAGGCAAGGACTGATTAGCAA
Organism: Chiloscyllium plagiosum; assembly: GCF_037043375.1. Classification (NCBI taxonomy): domain Eukaryota; kingdom Metazoa; phylum Chordata; class Chondrichthyes; order Orectolobiformes; family Hemiscylliidae; genus Chiloscyllium; species Chiloscyllium plagiosum. The sequence goes on from NW_028270168.1 coordinate 5,315,145, forward strand.
TAGTCAACATGGCTTTGTGCATGGGAAATGTGTCTCACTGGCTTGATTGAGTTTTTTGAAGAAGTAATCAACAGGATTGATGAGGGCAGAGCAATGGACGTGATCTATAGAACATAGAACATAGAACATAGAAGAATACAGCGCAGTACAGGCCCTTTGGCCCTCGATGTTGCGCCGATCCAAGCCCACCTAACCTATACTAACCCACTATCCTCCATATACCTATCCAATGCCCGCTTAAATGCCCATAAAGAGGGAGAGTCCACCACTGCTACTGGCAGGGCATTCCATGAACTTACGACTCGCTGAGTGAAGAACCTACCCCTAACTTCAGTCCTATATCTACCCCCCCTTAATTTAAAGCTATGCCCCCTTGTAATACCCGACTCCATACGCGGGAAAAGGTTCACACTGTCAACCCTATCTAACCCCCTAATCATCTTGTACACCTCAATCAAGTCACCCCTAAACCTTCTTTTCTCTAATGAAAACAGCCCCAAGTGTCTCAGTCTTTCCTCATACGATCTTCCTTCCATACCAGGCAACATCCTGGTAAACCTCCTCTGCACCCGTTCCAGTGCCTCCACATCCTTCCTATAGTATGGCGACCAAAACTGCACACAATATTCCAGATGCGGCCGCACCAGAGTCTTATACAACTGCATCATGACCTCAGGACTCCGGAACTCAATTCCTCTACCAATAAAAGCCAGTACGCCATATGCCTTCCTCAGCACTATTTACCTGGGTGGCAACTTTCAGAGATCTGTGTACATGGACACCAAGATCCCTCTGCTCATCCACACTACCAAGTATCCGACCATTAGCCCAGTACCCCATCTTTTTGTTATTCTTCCCAAAGTGAATCACCTCACACTTAGCTACATTGAATTCCATTTGCCACCTTTCTGCCCAGCTCTGCAGCTTCTCTATATCCTGCTGTAACCTGCCACATCCTTCCTCACTGTCAACAACTCCTCCGACTTTCGTATCATCCGCAAACTTGCTCACCCAACCTTCTAACCCCTCTTCCAGGTCATTTATAAAAATGACAAACAGCAATGGTCCCAAAACAGATCCTTGCGGAACACCGCTAGTGACGGCACTCCATGAAGAAACTTTGCCATCAACTACTACCCTCTGTCTTCTTCCATCCAGCCAATTCCTAATCCAAACCTCCAACTCACCCTCAATGCCATATCTCCGTATTTTCTGCAGTAGCCTACCATCTACATGGACTTCAGTAAGGCGTTCAACAAGGTTCCTCATGATAAACTGTTTAGCAAGGTTAGAAAACATGGAATACAGCGAAAACTCGGCATTTGGATACAGAACTGGCTCAAAGGTAGAAGAGGTCGAAGGTGGTGGAGGGATGTTTTTCAGACTGGAGGCCTGTGACCAGTGGAGTGTCACAAGGATCGATGCTGAGTCCTCTACTTTTCATCATTTATATAAATGATTTGGATATGAGCATAAGAGGTATAGTTAGTAAGTTTGCAGATGACACCAAAATTAGAGGTGTAGTGGACAGCGACGAAGGTTACCTCAGATCACCACCCTCCTCCATCCTCCACTCTGGGACTCACCTTCCTTCACCAGCCTCTGCCCTGGGACTCATTTCCCCTTCACCAGACTCCGCTCTGGGACTCACTTCCCCTTCAACAGACTCTGCTCTGGGACTCACTTCCCTTCACCAGCTTCCGCTCTTGACTCATCTCCCCTCGCCAGCCTCTGCCCTGGGAATCGATTCCCCTGGCCTCTGTTCTGGACCCGCTTCCCCATTCCAGGGCTCACTTCTCCGCTCCAGGGTTCAAATCCTTGCTCTGCGATTTGTCTCCATTCCCCTCCAAGTAAGTCCAAGACAAAAGTTGAAAGAAAAATGCAGAAAAGTAGGAAAAACAAGAAAGAAAAAAAATGAAAAAGAGCAGAGCAGAGGAGTTTCAGTTGGAGCATCTTACTCTGCTGCCATCTTACTCTGCCGCCATCTTACTCTCCTGCCATCTTGTCTCTTGTTGTGAAAGGATGTTGTGAAATTTGAAAGGGTTCAGAAATGATTTACAAAGATGTTGCCAGGACTGGAGCGTTTGAACTACAGGGACAAAGTCAATAGATTGGGGCTGTTTTTCCTGAAGCATTGGAGGCTATGGGGTAATCTTATAGAGGTTTATAAAATCAAGAGGGGCATGGATAGGGTGAATAAACAAGTTCGTTTCCCCAGGGTAGGGGAGTCCAAAACTAGAAGGCCTAGGTTTAAGGCGAGAGGGGAAAGGTTTAAAAGGGGCCTGAGGGGCACATTTTTCACACAGAGGGTGGTGCGTGTATGGAATGAGCTGCCATAGGAAATGGTGGAGGCTAGTACAATTACAATGTTTAAAAGGCATCTGGATGGGTACATGAATAGGAAGGATTTAGACATATATGGGCCATATCTGGCAAATGGGATGAGATTTATTTTGGATATGAGGTTGGCATGGATGAGTTGGCATAGGTCTGTGAATCTACTGGTCAATAAAGTGTGGTGCTGGAGAAGGCACAGTGGGTCAGGCAGCATCTGAGGAGCACGAGAGTCAATGTTTCTGGCATAAACCTTCAACAGGGAAGGTCCTAACGAAGGGTTATGCCCGAAATGTCAACCCTCTTTGCTCCTCCGGTGCTGCCTTTTCCACCACCACACTTTGTTGACTCTGACCCTCCAACATCGGCAGTCCTCGCTATTGAATTTACCATAAAACAAAATGTGGAACTGAGCTCCAGAATACTCTGTTGGGGAAAAAATTAGGTCATCAGGAAAGCAGAGCAGAAAAGCAGAGAGATTGAGTGAGGACTTCCAGATCTTGGGGCCTAGGTGACAGAACTTGGTGCTCACCATAGTGCAATTACAAACAGGGAGAAGGGTCCAGATGAGATGAGCACAGGCATCCTGGGAGGTTTTATTGTTGGTGGGGAATACAGTGATAGGAAGGGATGACATCATAGAGGGAATTGAGTACAAGACTGCGAATTTTAACAATGAGGCATTGTTTGATTGAAAGGCAATCTAGGCCTCTGAGAATCAGAGTAAAGGGGATTAGCTATAAGGTACAGGCAGAAAATGTTAGGATAACTTCAAGTTTACATGGAGAGTTGAATATATGAGGTAGGTCAGGAGCAGATTGGAATAGATTATTCTTGAAGTAAGAAATGTATTCGTGAAAGTTTCAGCATTGGATCAGAAAAGGCAAGTTGATGATGGGCTACATTACCATGAGTTCTGCAGATGAGTCTAATTGGACTCAAAACATTAACTGTTTCTCTCTTTATAGAAGATGTCAGAATTGCAGAGCTTCTCCAGCATGCTGTATGTTTATGTCGGTTCACCCCCACTGGCTTGCTTTATTGTGGGGCTTTTTTTATAATTAACTGGAATTAAATTCTGCAGCTGTTGTGGTGAGATTCGAGCTTTAGTATCAGGATTATAATTTCAGATCTCTGGTTAGCAGTCTAGTCACCTATCCCAGTGTTGCAGAAACCTGAAGAAGTTTGTTATTACTGCTCAGCTGCAGTATGGGAAATAGACCAGGCTCTAGATAAAGGATCTGCAATCACTTTCTGAAATGAACACTGCATTCTCTACAGTTGTGAGTGTGACAACAACAGCACGGTCTGAGACAGCTGCAGGCAGCATTACACATATTGGTCATGGAACATTCGACAGGTGATAGTTAATGTTTATCTGGCTTTGCAATGCTCTGCATTTGCTGGTTGATTATTTACAGCAAGTTCTGCATTACTGTCCACATTCTATAGATCAGCTAATTCACAATTTGCTTTCACTCTGATGTATGCAGACCATTTCTTGTGTTTATACTTTTAGATACAGGTAATAAGGTAATTTCACCACTTACTATTCAAATACTGCAGGAAGTATGATTTGGAAAGGAGAGGTGGGAGAGGAACCCAATTAAGAGGCTGCTGAGGTTTCCCTCTGTGTAATAATTGTGCCATTTATCTCCCCTTTGATTTGGAAAATGTAGACACACATCAAGCTTCCAACACTGGGTGGAATCCAGTTGAAATTTCGAGGTTGGGGGTGTCCCATCAGCTGGATGAATAGCAGGTCACGGACTCACACGGCCCCTTCCAGGGAAGACCAGCTGAACCACAAGCCAATCAGGCACTGTTGAGGCCATTCAGCCCCTCCCCTGTAGTCTAGACTCAGGGATTGAAGTCTCACCCAGTGAGAGCTGCTGGACCCTACTGTGCTTTATTTTCTTTATTTTTCATGGCATGTGACATCACGGACAAGCTCAGCATTTTTGGCCCTCTCTAATTGTCCTTCGACAGAGTGGAATGTAGGGTATTTGAGAAGGCAGTTAAGAGTACATCTGGAATACATCTGCTGTACATCTGGAGTTATATATAGGCCAGATCAGGGAAGGATGGCATATTTCCTTTCTTAAAGCAATACGGTGAATCATATGGGTTTTTGCAACAATTAATAATGATATCATAATCCACATTGTTGAGACTAAATTTCAACTCCAGAATTCTGAATTGAATTCAAATTCCACTAGGTGTCATGGATGGGTTTCAACTCAATGCCTTGGTTACTGGCCCAGTGAAATTATCAGTCAACCGTTGCCTTCTCTAATGGAGCAGATCCTCAGAGGAGGCTGAACAGTATACCCTGAGTCCCAGGACAATAGTAAGCAACATGGAGAGAGCAAGGAGTTGGACTTCTCGGGTTGGGGCTCACAGGGAAAGAGGGACGGGGGCTGCTGGTGGTGGTTTGGAGGGAGGGTCACATCTAGTGGGCAGCCCCACATTCAATACTGAGTCCCTAAAGGAAACACTAATTGTCTTTAATCAAAGGAATTCCTCCCTCCCTCACCTGAGGTGACAAGTAGCTCCAGGACTGCCAGCAGGATGATTTAGGTGGGTGAGGGTTTGATCAAAATGCTTGAGAGGATTAATAATTTCTCAGGGTAGAGAGGGAGAAATCATTGGAAAGGTAAAGATTCCATAAAACGTGCCTTAAAGAAGGGTATTGCCACTTTAAGAAAGATATTAGCATTCATACAAGACACTGGTAGCTTCCTCTGCACTCAGCAGGATCCTGAAGATTATCCTTTTGAGTGCGTTGTTATTGTTGCAGTGCGAGAAAATGCATCATGGCTCCGATTCTCCAGTGATGGTGCTGAATGAGCAGAAATTCTCCAAAGACCCCAAACCCCAAACTGTTTCATCTCTTCTTTTAAACAACACACCTCATCAAACTTTAACTATTCGAGATACTCTCTTTGGATGTTTAAAAATAAAATGAGTCCAAATTATTCAGTAATGTGGATGTTCAGCGAGGAAATATGTACATCGTTAAAGGCTTTGTGGAGATAACTGCTACTGCAGTGATCCTCAACAGCGCAATCATCTATTACCCTACGACTGAAATTGCTTCCCAAGAGACACTGCTGACAATATGTCATCTATTTCAGTCACATGATTCAGACCACATTCCCAAATGTTCCGTTTACAGGAAATATAGCATTGTTTTGCAATAAACAGGAGTGCAGTGTAACTTTCAGTTCAAGGGCACCAGATTTTTTTAAAAATATATTAACTATGCTATTAGTTTTAACTATGCTTATTAATCACGACTACCATGGTCACCTTGTATAATTTATGTAGTTTCCAGAACATGCTTACAGTTCAGCTTGCAGGAAATCCCATGAGAAAACCATGTTGCCTTTTGTTTTTCTGGGACACAAAGCATTTTGAGAAATCTAAGTTATGCTGGGCAGGAATTTTCCAGTGAGACCGTTTCCTGTTTTAATCCATGTAACTCTTGTTCTGATACTGAGGGGATTAACATTTGCATGACAGTTTATTGCCAAGTGGTTGGAAATAACAGACCTCATATTAAATGTTAACAACCATTCCCTCTTCAAAGTTTTAAAAAGAATATGATGCTAGCAGTGAAGGTGCCCATGGCTTATGCAGGACTGTATTCCTGTGAAACAGGTTCATTAAATTCTCTAGATGATTTGAACTAGACATTTCTGTCCAAGTGCTGTCAAACTAATGCACATCATCCAAACCAAGTTCCAAGGGAAAAGACAAGGTGCTATTCTCATGTCTCACAGACAAGCAATTTTGGACAGTTTTATAAAGAATGCATCCACAAAAAAATGCAAAGAGAAGGCAAAAATAAAATGGACCAACTCGGTGCCTGTCTACTTATCTATGTTCCTTCTTATGCATGCACAGTAAAAACCTTCCCTGCGCTCTGATGGATGGTCAGATCTGCAGCGAATCGAGTAGATTATTTTAAAGGTTCCCTTCCACATTTTCAAAAATCTCCATGGCCTCATAATGGCAGGTGGAGGTGTCATGGTACTGTCTGTACGTTGAAAATCCAGAGTCCCATATGAACACTGTGGGGACAAGGGTTTGAATCACAGCAGCACACCAGACGGTGGGATTATAACTCCATGTAAAGAAATTGGAATGAAACACTGGTCTAATGCTGATAATCCATCTGTTTCGCTATTATTCTTTCAGGAAGAGAACCTACCATCCTTCCCGTTGTCTTGCCCACAGGTTACTGCGGGAAATGGTCTGATTCGGTAATATTAAACCATGACAAAGTCTAACAACACAAATGAAACTGGATTGACTGTATGGCATGTGCAGTGATAGTCCTGTCGACCCTGCAAAGTTCTCTCTAACGTCTGGGGACTTCAATGAAAACTGGTGGAGCTGTCCCTTAGAGTAGGTAGGCAGCATCCTCACTTTGTCATGCCCACCTTACAGACAGTGCCCCAGACACCACCAGTTCCATTGAGGGCAGAACAGGCTCATGAGAGGTGGTGCACAATGGTGTACAGTGACCCTGGGAGTCCTCAAAATTGACTCCTGACCCCACAACGTCTCATGATCTGAAACTTGCTGCCGACTGCCATATATCACATCCCCTGTCCATTGGCTGCTGAATCAGTACTCCTCCAAGTCGAACACCAATTGGAAGGAGCACGGACAGTGGCAGTTGGCATAGGGGGATGCCGGCTAACTCGGCTTTATGGACTGGTCATGATGAAGGTTGATGCCACAAAGGGAACCAAGGCACCTTTTTGGTCTAGTGTGGGAGGGAATAAACCATTACCAACATAAGAACACATGATTCATAGAATCCCTAAACTGTGGAAATAGGCCATTCGGCCCAACACTGACTCTCCAAAGAGCAACGCACACAGACTCACCACCCCCACCCTATCCCTGTAACCCTGCAGTTCCCATGGCTAACACACCTAGCCTGCACCTCCCTGAACACTATGGGTAATTTAGCATGGGAAGTCCACCTAACCTGCATATCTTTGGGATGAAACCAGAGCACCCAGAGGAAACCCACACAGACACAGAGAGAATTTGCAAATTCCACAGAGACAGTCGCTCAAGGCTGGAATTGAACCTGGGTCCCTGGCGCTGTGAGTTGTTTAGAGTGACTACTATACAGCCCTTGTGAAGAGTGCAGGAGGGGACGCTAAGCATACCTACAAATAAAGTATCAACCTAATGAAGCAACAACACTTGCATGCTGAGCAGCGAAGGAGATTGTGATAGGCAATCCTGCCACATCCAGTCATGAATGGTGGTGGACAATTAACAGCGCGACATGGATCCACAAATATTCACATCCTCAACATTGAAGGAGCCCAGAGAATCAGTCCAAAAAAGTGGCAGGAGGGCTTGGCATACATTGTCAGCTAGAGTGCTGAGTGGTCTCTAATATCACAAAGGCCAGTCGTCAGCCAATTCAATTCACTCCATGCAATATTAAGAAACAGCTGAAGGCATTGGATACTGTAAAGACTACACGCCCTGATGACATCCTGTCAGTAATACAAAAGACTTGAACTCCAGAATTCGCCATTCCCCAAACCAAGTTGTTCCAGTAACAGCTACAAGATTGGCATCCACCCAACAGAATAGGAAAAAGCCCAGATATGTCCTGTCCACAAAATGCAGGACAAATCCATCCCTAACAATTATATCCCTATCATTTTACACTCGATCATCCGCAAAGTGATATGGGGATTTGTAAACAGCACCGACAAGTAGGATGTGCTCAGCAATAACCTGCTCACTGACGCTCAGTTTGGGTTCCAACAGGGCTACTCAGCTCCTGACCTCATCAAAGCCTTGTTCTGTGCAAGACTATGGCTTTAAGAGGTATATTTTGTCCTTTTTTTTGTGAGGTGAGGTTGAGACAGTGGCACCGAGTGGTCTGTTTCCAGCCAATAAAGTAAACAGCCTGTGAGGCTTGGGTTTTGTTTTAAAGTTGGAACAATAGAAGCAGCCTGAATGGGTGTGGTCAAGCTCCTACAGAACCAGGATGTTTAGTTTTAGCTTTCAGCAGTTGCTGTGATCCTGAAGATGGATGTGGAAGCCATTATTCCTCTCTCTGTTACAGCTAAAAGTTGACATTCACTTCCTGCTGCTAGAATTGCATGTGTGACCACCTATTTTACTGAATTTTCCTTTTCCAAGTGTATGTTTATGGGATGTGACCATATCGGTACAGTTACTGTTTAGTAATTAAATAATCTATTATTCTGTTAAGTTTTCCTATTGAGTTAAGTAATTCCAATGCTTCTTACTTTTTGTTGTATTTTCACTGTGCTGATTGGAATCGTACCCAGCACAAAGGATCATGGCTCTGGTCATCTCAGTTTAAGGCCATCACTACAGGAGTTCTTCAGGGTAGTACAAAAGGCCCAGCCATCTTCAACTGCTTCAGCAATGACCTCCATCATAAGGTCAGAAGTGGAATATTCTCTGATGGGTACACAATATTCAGAACCATTTGTGACTCCTCAGGTACTGAAGTAATCCATGTTCAAATGCAGCAAGATCTGGACAATGTCCAGATTTAGAGTGAGAAATGGCAAGTACTTAGCACCACACAAGTGCCAGGAAATGAACACCTCCAACAAGAGAGAATCTGACCATCTCCCTTGACATTTTTTGGCATTTCCATCACTGAATTCCCCAATTTTCAACATCCTTGGGTCACAAGTGACCAGAAATTGAACTGGACCAGTCATATAAATGCTGTGGCTACAAGAGCGTGGTGGTAAAAATCACTCGGCAAGTAATTCATAACCCCAGGCAAATGTTTTGTGGACATAGGTTCAAATTCCATATGTCTATCCTACATGTGACTCCAGACCCACAGCAATGTCTGACTCTTTACTCCCCTCTGAAATGGTCCAGCAAACCAATCAGTTCCAGGGCACTTCTGGATAGGCAATAAACACCCATACAGAGAAATCTAAGTGCATTACTAAGTTAGAACAAAGAACAAAGAACATTACAGCACAGGAACAGGCCCTTCGGCCCTCCAAGCCTGTCCCAATCCAGATCCTCTATCTAAACCTGCCACCTATTTTCTAAGGGTCTGTATCCCTCTGCTCCCTGCCCATTCATGTATCTGTCTAGATACATCTTCAATGACTTTATCATGCCCGCCCTACCATCTCCACTGGCAACGCGTTCCAGGCACCCACTACCCTCTGCATAAAGAGCTCTCCACACATATCTCCCTTAAACGTTTCCCCTCTCACCTTGAACTCATGACCCCTAGTAATTGAGTTCCGCACTCTGGGAAAAGCTTCTTGCTATCCACCCTGTATGCATCTCTCATGATTTTGTAGACCCCAAACAGGACTCCCTCAACCTCAGTCTTTCTAATGAAAATAATCCTAATCTGCTCAACCTCTCCCCATAGTTAACACCCTCCATACCAGGCAACGTCCTGGTGAACCTCCCCTGCACTCTCTCCAAAGCATCTACATCCGTTTGGTAATGTAGCGACCAGAACTGTACGCAGTATTCCAAATGTGGCCGAACCAAAGTCCTGAACAAGTGTAACATGTTAATATGTAGGTATAGGACAAAGGCTAATGGGATAATATTCTTTACTATGAGAGGAATTGAATATGAAAGTAAGGATTTGTGCTTAAATTATACAAGATCTGAAGGTGCTGGTGTTGATCTGGAGTGGACAAAGTTAAAAATCACACAACACCAGGTTATAGTCCAACGGGTTTATTTGGAAGTACAGTCATGATGTGGTGAACCTGGTGTTTTAACTCAGTTACACAAGGCATTGGTGAGATCACATCTCAAATATTGTGCAGTTTTGATCTTCTCATTTAAGGAAGGATGTAAATGCATTGGAGGAGATTCAGGAGAAGATTATTCAGCACGGTTTTGTGAAGGGTCGGTCGTGCCTCACAAACCTTATTGAGTTCTTTGAGAAGGTGACCAAACAGGTAGATGAGAGTAAACCAGCTGATGTGGTGTATATGGATTTCAGCAAGGCATTCGATAAGGTACCCTCAATAGGCTATTGTACAAAATGCAGAGGAATGGGATTGTGGGAGATATAGCAGTTGGGATCAGTAATTGGCTTGCTGAAAGAAGACAGAGGGTGGTGGTTGATGTGAAATGTTCATCCTGGAGTCCAGTTACTAGTGGTGTACCGCAAGGGTCAGTGTTGGGTCCATAGCTGTTCGTCATTTTTATAAATGACCTGAATGAGGGTGTAAAAAGGTGGGTTAGTAAATTTGCAGATGACACTATGGTCGGTGAAGTTGTGGATAGTGACGAAGGATGTTGTAGGTTACAGAGAGACATAGATAAGTTGCAGAGCTGGGCTGAGAGGTGGCAAATGGAGTTTAATGCGGACAAGTGTGAGGTGATTCACTTTGGTCAGAGTAACCGGAATGCAAAGTACTGGGCTAATGGTAAGATTCTTGGTAGATGAGCAGAGAGATCTCGGTGTCCAGGTACACAGATCCTTGAAAGTTGCCACCCAGGTTGACAGGGTTGTTAAGAAGGCATACAGTGTTTTAGCTTTTATTAATAGAGGGATCGAGTTCCGGAACCATGAGGTTATGCTACAGCTGTACAAAATTCTGGTACGGCCGCACTTGGAGTATTGTGTACGGTTCTGGTCACCGCATTATAAGAAGGATGTGGAAGCTTTGGAAAGGGTGCAGAGGAGATTAACTAGGATGGTGCCTGGTATGGAGGGAAGGTCTTATGAGGAAAGGCTGAGGGACTTGAGGCTGTTTTCGTTGGAGGGAAGAAGGTTGAGAGGTGACTTAATAGAGATATATAAGATAGTCAGATGGTTAGATAGGGTGGACAGGGAGAGCCTTTTTCCAAGTATGGTGACGGCGAGCACGAGGGGGTATAGCTTTAAATTGAGGGGTGATGTCAGAGGTAGTTTCTTTACTCAGAGGGTATGGAATGCTTTGCCTGCAACGGTAGTAGATTCGCCAACTTTAAGTACATTTAAGTTATTACATGTACATACCTTCCCTCCATACCAGGCACCATCCTAGTAAATCTCCTCTGCACCCTTTTCAAAGCTTCCACATCCTTCTTATAAAGCGGTGACCAGAACCGTACACAATACTCCAAGTGCGGCCGCACCAGAGTTTTGTACAGCTGTAGCATAACCTCATGGTTCCGGAACTCGATCCCTGTATTAATACATCATTGGACAATAATTACATCATTGGACAAGCATATGGACGAACATGGAATAGTGTAGGTTAGATGGGCTTCAGATTGTTATGACAGGTCAGCGCAACATTGAGGGCCAAAGGGCCTGTACTGCGCTGTAATGTTCTATGTTCTAATATTACATTGATACCTGAACTGAGAGGACTATCTAATGATGACAGATTGGACAAACTGGCTGTTTCCACTGAAGTTTAAAAAAGTGAGGATTGATTTGATAGAAGTGTGTAAAATCCAAAATGGGACTGACAAGATTGAGGTGGAAAAGATGTTTCCTCAGCTGAGTGAATCCAGAACTAGGGGCACCATTTTAAAATTATGGGGTGCCTCTAGTTCTGGAGATGAGGGGAATTTCTGAGAGGACATGCAGCACTTTAGAACTCTCAGCCTTGTTGGGGGGGGGTTGGGTCATTGAGTATTTTTAAGGCAGAGGAGGGTTGATTCTTGTCAGGCAGCAGAATTGAGGGTTACTTGGGGAGGAGATAGGAATGTGGAATTTGGAACACAAACAGAGCAGCCATGATCTTACTGAATGGCACTACTGCTGTAACTAATTTGCATATTCATAATTAGAGATGGACAATAAGATGCTGATCCAGTAAGTAATACCCATACCTCAGGAATGAATAAGGGATGAAATGCTTCTTCCTTGCATGATCTACTGTAACCCTGCGTTCCCCTAAATACTCTCTCGCCCACGAACACTGGCTGGGTTGTATTCTGTCACCTCAGTCACCTTGCCCTGATCCTCTGAAACATTGTTCCGCAGCTCCTCTGCTTTGCAATTTCTTGCCCCACCTTGAAATTCCTTCTCAAATCTCTCACCGTTGTCTCTCCTGTCTTTGTCACTAACATCTGCCTTACACTTACAGAGGATGCAATTTGTGCCAATAGGTTTATTACATTGGTTATAAAGAACAAAGAACAAAGAAAATTTACAGCCCAGAAATAGGTCCTTCAGCCCTCCAAGTCTGAGCCAATCCAAATGTACTGTCTAAACCTGTCGGTCAATTCCTAAGCATTTGTATCCCTCTGCTTCCCACCTACTCATGCATCTGTCCAGACACATCTTAAATGAATCTAGCGTGCCTGCCCCTACCACCTCTGCTGGCAACGCATTCCAAACGCCCACCACCCTCTGTGTGAAGTACTTACCGTGTGTATCCCCTTTAAACTTTCCACCTCTCACTTTGAAAGCATGGCCTCTCATTATTGAATCCTTCACACTGGGAAAAAGCTTGTCTCTGTCCACTCTGTCTATACCCTTCATGATTTTTTAAACCTCAATCAGGTCCCCCCTCAATCTCCTTTTTTCTAGTGAAAATAAACCTAACCTACTCAACCTCTCTTCATATCTAGCACCTTCCATACCAGGCAACATCCTCGTAAACCCTTCTCTGCACCCTCTCCAAAGTGTCCACATCCTTTTGGTAATGTGGCGACCAGAACTGAACATAGTATTCTAAATACAGCCGAACCATTGTCTTGTACAATTTTAACATGACTTGCCAGCTCTTATACTCAATACCCCGTCCGATGAAGGCAAGCATACTATATGCCTTCTTGACCACTCTATCCACCTGTGCAACCACCTTCAGGGTACTATGGACCTGCACTCCCAGATCTCTCTGCCCATCAATTTTCCCCAAGGCTCTTCCATTCATTGTATAATTCACTCCAGAATTAGACTTGCCTAAATGCATCACCTCACATTTGTCTGGATTGAAAGCCATCAGCCACTTTTCCGCCCAACTCTCCAGTCTATCTATTTCCTCCTGTATTCTCTGGCAGTCCCTTATACTTTCTGCTACTCCACCAATCTTCGTGTCATCTGCAAACTTGCTGATTATACCAACAGTGCCCTCTTCCAGATCATTTATGTATATTACAAACAACAGTGGCCCCAATACTGACCCCTGTGGAACACCACTGGTCACCTTTCTCCATTTTGAGAAACTCCCTTCAACTACTACTCTCTGTCTCCTGTTGCTCAACCAGTTCTTTAACCACCGAGCTAGAACACCCTGCACACCATGTGACTTCACTTTCTCCATTAGTTTACCATGGGGAACCTTATCAAACGTCTTACTAAAGTCCATGTATATGACATCAACAGCCCTTCCTTCATCTAACAACGTGGTCACTTCCTCGAAGAACTCTATTAATTTGGTAAGGCACGATCTCCCCCACACAAAACCATGTTGCCTATCACTGATAAGCTCATTCTTTTCTAAATATAAATAGATCCTATCTCTCAGTATTCTCTCCAGCAACTTCCCACCACCAACATCAGGCTCACTGGTCTGTAGTTTTGCGGAATATCCCTACTACCCTTCTTGTACAAGAGCAATCTTCCGGTCCTCCGGCACCTCACCTATATTTAAGGATGCCACAAAGATATCTGTCAGAGTCCCAGCTATTTCCTCTCTTGCCTCCCTCAGCAACCTGGTATAGATTCAATCCGGTCCTGGGGATTTGTCCACCTTAATAACCTCTAGCATACCCAACACATCTTCCCTACTTATGCCAACGTGATCCAGACTAATCAAACTTCTACCTCTAATCTCAACATCCATCATGTTCCTCTTCTCAGTGAACACTGATGCAAAGTAATCATTCAGAATCCCACCCATTCTCTCAGGTTCGGCACACAGCCTTCCTTCATTATCTTTTAGTGGACCAATTCTTTCTCTAGTTACCCGCTTGCTTCTTATATAAGAATAAAATGCTTTGGGATTTTCCTTAATTCTGCTTGCTAAAGCTATTTCATAACCCCTTTTAGCCCACTTGATTCCTTGTTTAAGACTTGTCCTACTCTTCCGATATTCCTCCAGGGCATGTTCTGTTATGATGTTAGTAAGGCATTTCACAAAGGCAGTCTACTCATGGTCTAACAGGAATCAGTTGAAAAATCACAAAACACCAGGTTATAGTCCAGCAAGTTTATATGGAAGTACTAGTTTTTTAAAAAATAGAATCCCTACAGTGTGGAAACAGGCCATTTGGCCCAGCAAGTCCACACCAACCCTCCCAAGAGTAACCCACCCAGACCCACTCCCCTACCCTGTTATTCTACATTTACCTCTAAGGCACTTAACCTATACATTCCTGGACAATATGGGCAATTTAGAATGGCCAATTCATCTAACCTGCATATTTTTGGACTGTGGGAGGAAACCCAAGCAGACATGGGGGGGATGTGCAAACTCCACACAGACAGTCACCCGAGGCTGGGATCAAACCCTGGTCCCTGGTCTGTGAGACAGCAGTGCTAACCACTGAGCCACCATCACTCATCAGGTAACTGTGGAGCAGGATCATAAGACACAGAATTTACAGCAAAAGATCTCAGTATCATGCAACTGAAATGATATATTGAACAAACCTAAATTGCTGTTAAGTCTTTCATCTTGTTGGGATCAGTTGGGCAGCATTCCAAGTGTCTAAAAATGTGCTGAAAGGCACTTCCTGTCTAACCTGTAGGGCTGGACCTAATCACCCTCCGCTCTCACAGACTGTAATTTGTTTCAGTTCTTACATGTCATTTTAGACAGACAAGGGATAGAATAAATGTCAAAAATTTCAATCCCTGATCTA